>NW_025316690.1:1123856-1445784 GCF_910594005.1 Cervus elaphus | reverse complement strand
TCTCTCAGCTCTAGGTATGTGAGAGGGACCCTGAGTTTGCGGCCTCAAGTGGAATGGACACCGCGATGCCCTGACTCGACATAAGGCCGGATATCCCTGCAGTGACTGGAATGCAGGCTCGTCTTGCATCTCCCAAGACGAAAGGGTGTCTGAATCCCCTGTGGAGACCACAGAGAAAGACCTAGTTCCCCACCTCATCGCGACAGGAGGCCTCAAATCCTTTGAAAACTCCAGAGGTATGCGGAGATCAGTGCCTCCAAAGGAGACGATGCCTGACTCCTCGTGAAACTTGATAGGAGACCCAGGATTCCTGTGGCACGTGGAAAGGGACCCTTGGTCTCCCGTCTCAGCTGGAGAGGTGTTCCAATTGCCCTGCCAAGCCTCGAGGAGAATCCCGAGTTGTCCCTCGCAACTAGGCAGGAGTCCTGACGTGGCTGAACAAACACGTGGGTGGAAGGGCCATCCCCGTCGTAACTCGAGAATATACCCCAGGTTCCCGCCGCAACTCGAGAAAAACCATGAGACTTCCCCCTCGATGCGAGATGAGGCCCGATTCCCCTGTACTGCGTGCAGAGCAATTCCGTCTTGCACATCACACATGAAAGGAGCCTTGATTTCCTTGATGGCACTCCAGAGAAACCCCAAGAACACTGTTTCAAGGATAGAGGGATCCTGAGGTCACTGTAGCAACACGAAAGAACTCTGTGGACCAAAAATCAACTCGAAAAGAGAGGTTAGTCCCTGGATTCGTCTCCAGAGGAATACCACCTTACCACAAGCACCTCAAGAGGAGGCTTCTCTCAGCTCTAGGTATGTGAGAGGGACCCTGAGTTTGCGGCCTCAAGTGGAATGGACACCGCGATGCCCTGACTCGAAATAAGGCCGGATATCCCTGCAGTGACTTCAATGCAGGCTCGTCTTGCATCTCCCAGGACGAAAGGATGTCTGAATCCCCTGTGGAAAGCACAGAGAAAGACTTAGTTCCCCACCTCATCGCGACCGATAGCCTCACATCCTTTGAAAACTCCAGAGGTACGCGGAGATCAGTGCCTCCAAAGGAGACGATGCCTGACTCCTCGTGAAACTTGATAGGAGTCCCAGGATTCCTGTGGCACGTGGAAAGGGACCCTTGGTCTCCCGTCTCAGCTGGAGAGGCGTCCCAATTGCCCTGCCAAGCCTCGAGGAGAATTCCGAGTTGTCCCTCGCAACTAGGCAGGAGTCCTTACGTGGCTGAACAAACACGTGGGTGGAAGGGCCATCCCCGTCGTAACTCGAGAATATACCCCAGGTTCCCACCGCAACTCGAGAAAAACCATGAGACATCCCCCTCGATGCGAGATGAGGCCCGATTCCCCTGCACTGCGTGCAGAGCAATTCCGTGTTGCACATCACACATGAAAGGAGCCTTGATTTCCTTGATGGCACCCCAGAGAAACCCCAGGAACACTGTTTCAAGGCTAGAGGGATCCTGAGGTCACTGTAGCAACACGAAAGAGCTCCGTGGACCAAGAATCAACACGAGATGAGAGGTTAGTCCCTGGCTTCGACTCCTGAGGAATACCACCTTACCACAAGCACCTCAAGAGGAGGCTTCTCTCAGCTCTAGGTATGTGAGAGGGACCCTGAGTTTGCAGCCTCAAGTGGAATGGACACCGCGATGCCCTGACTCGAAATAAGGCCGGATATCCCTGCAGTGACTGGAATGCAGGCTCGTCTTTCATTCCCCAAGACGAAAGGGTGTCTGAATCCCTTGTGGAGACCACAGAGAAAGACCTAGTTCCCCACCTCATCGCGACCGATAGCCTCACATCCTTTGAAAACTCCAGAGGTACGCGGAGATCAGTGCCTCCAAAGGAGACGATGCCTGACTCCTCGTGAAACTTGATAGGAGACCCAGGATTCCTGTGGCACGTGGAAAGGGACCCTTGGTCTCCCGCCTCAGCTGGAGAGGCGTCCCAATTGCCTTGCCAAGCCTCGAGGAGAATCCCGAGTTGTGTCGCGAAACTAGGCAAGAGTCCTGACGTGGCTGAACAAACACGTGTGTGGACGGGCCATCCCCGTGGTAACTCGAGAATATACCCCAGGTTCCCGCCGCAACTCGAGAAAAACCATGAGACTTCCCCCTCGCCGCGAGATGAGGCCCGATTCCCCTGCACTGCGTGCAGAGCAATTCCGTGTTGCACATCACACATGAAAGGAGCCTTGATTTCCTTGATGGCACTCCAGAGAAACCACAAGAACACTGTTTCAAGGCTAGAGGGATCCTGAGGTCACTGTAGCAACATGAAAGAGCTCCGTGGGCCAAAAATCAACTCGAGATGAGAGGTTAGTCCCTGGCTTCGACTCCAGAGGAATACCACCTTACCACAAGCACCTCCAGAGGAGGCTTCTCTCAGCTCTAGGTATGTGAGAGGGACCCTGAGTTTGCGGCCTCATGTGGAATGGACACCGCGATGCCCTGACTCGACATAAGGCCGGATATCCCTGCAGTGACTGGAATGCAGGCTCGTCTTGCATCTCCCAAGACGAAAGGGTGTCTGAATCCCCTGTGGAGACCACAGAGAAAGACCTAGTTCCCAACCTCATCGCGACAGGAGGCCTCAAATCCTTTGAAAACTCCAGAGGTATGCGGAGATCAGTGCCTCCAAAGGAGACGATGCCTGACTCCTCGTGAAACTTGATAGGAGACCCAGGATTCCTGTGGCACGTGGAAAGGGACCCTTGGTCTCCCGTCTCAGCTGGAGAGGCGTCCCAATTGCCCTGCCAAGCCTCGAGGAGAATCCCGAGTTGTCCCTCGCAACTAGGCAGGAGTCCTGACATGGCTGAACACACACGTGTGTGGAAGGGCCATCCCCGTCGTAACTCGAGAATATACCCCAGGTTCCCACCGCAACTCGAGAAAAACCATGAGACTTCCCCCTCGCCGCGAGATGAGGCCCGATTCCCCTGCACTGCGTGCAGAGCAATTCCGTGTTGCACATCACACATGAAAGGAGCCTTGATTTCCTTCATGGCACTCCAGAGAAACCCCAAGAACACTGTTTCAAGGCTAGAGGGATCCTGAGGTCACTGTAGCAACACGAAAGAGCTCTGTGGACCAAGAATCAACACGAGATGAGAGGTTAGTCCCTGGGTTCGACTCCTGAGGAATACCACCTTACCACAAGCACCTCAAGAGGAGGCTTCTCTCAGCTCTAGGTATGTGAGAGGGATCCCGAGTTTGCGGCCTCAAGTGGAATGGACACCGCGATGCCCTGACTCGAAATAAGGCCGGATATCCCTGCAGTGACTTGAATGCAGGCTCGTCTTGCATCTCCCAAGAAGAAAGGATGTCTGAATCCCCTGTAGAGACCACAGAGAAACACCTAGTTCCCCACCTCATCGCGACCAGAGTCCTCACATCCTTTGAAAACTCCAGAGGTACTTGGAGATCAGTGCCTCCAAAGGAGACGATGCCTGACTCCTCGTGAAACTTGATAGGAGTCCCAGGATTCTTGTGGCACTTGGAAAGGGACACTTGGTCTCCCGCCTCAGATGGAGAGGCGTCCCAATTGCCCTGCCAAGCCTCGAGGAGAATCCAGAATTGTCCCTCGCAACTAGGCAGGAGTCCTGACGTCACTGAAGAAACACGTGGGTGGAAGGGCCATCCCCGTCGTAACTCGAGAATATACCCCAGGTTCCCGCCGCAACTCGATAAAAACCATGAGACTTCCCCCTCGCCGCGAGATGAGGCCCGATTCCCCTGCACTGCGTGCAGAGCAATTCCGTGTTGCACATCACACATGAAAGGAGCCTTGATTTCCTTGATGGCACTCCAGAGAAACCCCAAGAACACTGTTTCAAGGCTAGAGGGATCCTGAGGTCACTGTAGCAACACGAAAGAGCTCCGTGGGCCAAAAATCAACTCGAGATGAGAGGTTAGTCCCTGGCTTCGACTCCAGAGGAATACCACCTTACCACAAGCACCTCAAGAGGAGGCTTCTCTCAGCTCTAGGTATGTGAGAGGGACCCTGAGTTTGCGGCCTCAAGTGGAATGGACACCGCGATGCCCTGACGCGAAATAAGGCTGGATATCCCTGCAGTGACTTGAATGCAGGCTCGTCTTGCATCTCCCAAGATGAAAGGATGTCTGAATCCCCTGTGGAGACCACAGAGAAAGACCTAGTTCCCCATCTCATCGCGACCGGAGGCCTCACATCCTTTGAAAACTCCAGAGGTACGCGGAGATCAGTGCCTCCAAAGGAGACGATGCCTGACTCCTCGTGAAACTTGATAGGAGTCCCAGGATGCCTGTGGCACGTGGAAAGGGACCCTTGGTCTCCCGCCTCAGCTGGAGAGGCGTCCCAATTGCCTTGCCAAGCCTCGAGGAGAATCCCGAGTTGTGTCTCGCAACTAGGCAAGAGTCCTGACGTGGCTGAACAAACACGTGTGTGGAAGGGCCATCCCCGTCGTAACTCGAGAATATACCCCAGGTTCCCGCCGCAACTCGATAAAAACCATGAGACTTCCCCCTCGCCGCGAGATGAGGCCCGATTCCCCTGCACTGCGTGCAGAGCAATTCCGTGTTGCACATCACACATGAAAGGAGCCTTGATTTCCTTGATGGCACTCCAGAGAAACCCCAAGAACACTGTTTCAAGGCTAGAGGGATCCTGAGGTCACTGTAGCAACACGAAAGAGCTCCGTGGACCAAGAATCAACACGAGATGAGAGGTTAGTCCCTGGCTTCGACTCCTGAGGAATACCACCTTACCACAAGCACCTCAAGAGGAGGCTTCTCTCAGCTCTAGGTATGTAAGAGGGATCCTGAGTTTGCGGCCTCAAGTGGAATGGACACCGCGATGCCCTGACTCAAAATAAGGCCGGATATCCCTCCACTGACTTAAATGCAGGCTCGTTTTGCATCTCCCAAGAAGAAAGGATGTCTGAATCCCCTGTGGAGACCACAGAGAAACACCTAGTTCCCCACCTCATCGCGACCGGAGGCCTCACATCCTTTGAAAATTCCAGAGGTACGTGGAGATCAGTGCCTCCAAAGGAGACGATGCCTGACTCCTCGTGAAACTTGATAGGAGTCCCAGGATTCTTGTGGCACGTGGAAAGGGACCCTTGGTCTCCCGCCTCAGCTGGAGAGGCGTCCCAATTGCCCTGCCAAGCCTCGAGGAAAATCCCGAGTTGTCCCTCGCAACTAGGCAGGAGTCCTGACGTGGCTGAACAAACACGTGGGTGGAAGGGCCATCCCCGTCGTAACTCGAGAATATACCCCAGGTTCCCGCCGCAACTCGAGAAAAACCATGAGACTTCCCCCTCGATGCGAGATGAGGCCCGATTCCCCTGTACTGCGTTCAGAGCAATTCCGTCTTGCACATCACACATGAAAGGAACCTTGATTTCCTTGATGGCACTCCAGAGAAACCCCAAGAACACTGTTTCAAGGATAGAGGGATCCTGAGGTCACTGTAGCAACACGAAAGAACTCTGTGGACCAAAAATCAACTCGAAAAGAGAGGTTAGTCCCTGGATTCGTCTCCAGAGGAATACCAACTTACCACAAGCACCTCAAGAGGAGGCTTCTCTCAGCTCTACGTATGTGAGAGGGACCCTGAGTTTGCGGCCTCAAGTGGAATGGACACCGCGATGCCCTGACTCGAAATAAGGCCGGATATCCCTGCAGTGACTTGAATGCAGGCTCGTCTTGCATCTCCCAGGACGAAAGGATGTCTGAATCCCCTGTGGAAAGCACAGAGAAAGACTTAGTTCCCCACCTCATCGCGACCGATAGCCTCACATCCTTTGAAAACTCCAGAGGTACGCGGAGATCAGTGCCTCCAAAGGAGACGATGCCTGACTCCTCGTGAAACTTGATAGGAGTCCCAGGATTCCTGTGGCACTTGGAAAGGGACACTTGGTCTCCCGCCTCAGCTGGAGAGGCGTCCCAATTGCCCTGCCAAGCCTCGAGGAGAATCCAGAGTTGTCCCTCGCAACTAGGCAGGAGTCCTGACGTCGCTGAAGAAACACGTGGGTGGAAGGGCCATCCCCGTCGTAACTGGAGAATATACCCCAGGTTCCCGCCGCAACTCGAGAAAAACCATGAGACTTCCCCCTCGCCGCGAGATGAGGCCCGATTCCCCTGCACTGCGTGCAGAGGAATTCTGTGTTGCACATCACACATGAAAGGAGCCTTGATTTCCTTGATGGCACTCCAGAGAAACCCCAAGAACACTGTTTCAAGGCTAGAGGGATCCTGAGGTCACTGTAGCAACACGAAAGAGCTCCGTGGACCAAAAATCAACTCGAGATGAGAGGTTAGTCCCTGGCTTCGACTCCAGAGGAATACCGCCTTACCACAAGCACCTCAAGAGGAGACTTCTCTCAGCTCTAGGTATGTGAGAGGGACCCTGAGTTTGCGGCCTCAAGTGGAATGGACACCGCGATGCCCTGACTCGAAATAAGGCCGGATATCCCTGCAGTGACTGGAATGCAGGCTCGTCTTGCATCTCCCAAGACGAAAGGGTGTCTGAATCCCCTGTGGAGGCCACAGAGAAGGACCTAGTTCCCCACCTCATCGCGACAGGAGGACTCAAATCCTTTGAAAACTCCAGAGGTATGCGGAGATCAGTGCCTCCAAAGGAGACGATGCCTGACTCCTCGTGAAACTTGATAGGAGACCCAGGATTCCTGTGGCACGTGGAAAGGGACCCTTGGTCTCCCGTCTCAGCTGGAGAGGCGTCCCAATTGCCCTGCAAAGCCTCGAGGAGAATCCCGAGTTGTCCCTCGCAACTAGGCAGGAGTCCTGACATGGCTGAACACACACGTGTGTGGAAGGGCCATCCCCGTCGTAACTCGAGAATATACCCCAGGTTCCCGCCGCAACTCGAGAAAAACCATGAGACTTCCCCCTCGCCGCGAGATGAGGCCCGATTCCCCTGAACTGCGTGCAGAGCAATTCCGTGTTGCACATCACACATGAAAGGAGCCTTGATTTCCTTGATGGCACTCCAGAGAAACCCCAAGAACACTGTTTCAAGGCTAGAGGGATCCTGAGGTCACTGTAGCAACACGAAAGAGCTCCGTGGACCAAGAATCAACACGAGATGAGAGGTTAGTCCATGGCTTCGACTCCTGAGGAATACCACCTTACCACAAGCACCTCAAGAGGAGGCTTCTCTCAGCTCTAGGTATGTGAGAGGGATCCTGAGTTTGCGGCCTCAAGTGGAATGGACACCGCGATGCCCTGACTCAAAATAAGGCCGGATATCCCTCCAGTGACTTAAATGCAGGCTCGTCTTGCATCTCCCAAGAAGAAAGGATGTCTGAATCCCCTGTGGAGACCACAGAGAAACACCTAGTTCCCCACCTCATCGCGACCGGAGGCCTCACATCCTTTGAAAATTCCAGAGGTACGTGGAGATCAGTGCCTCCAAAGGCGACGATGCCTGACTCCTCGTGAAACTTGATAGGAGTCCCAGGATTCTTGTGGCACGTGGAAAGGGACCCTTGGTCTCCCGCCTCAGCTGGAGAGGCGTTCCCATTGCCCTGCCAAGCCTCGAGGAGAATCCCGAGTTGTCCCTCGCAACTAGGCAGGAGTCCTAACGTGGCTGAACAAACACGTGGGTGGAAGGGCCATCCCCGTCGTAACTCGAGAATATACCCCAGGTTCCCGCCGCAACTCGAGAAAAACCATGAGACTTCCCCCTCGATGCGAGATGAGGCCCGATTCCCCTGTACTGCGTTCAGAGCAATTCCGTCTTGCACATCACACATGAAAGGAACCTTGATTTCCTTGATGGCACTCCAGAGAAACCCCAAGAACACTGTTTCAAGGATAGAGGGATCCTGAGGTCACTGTAGCAACACGAAAGAACTCTGTGGACCAAAAATCAACTCGAAAAGAGAGGTTAGTCCCTGGATTCGTCTCCAGAGGAATACCAACTTACCACAAGCACCTCAAGAGGAGGCTTCTCTCAGCTCTACGTATGTGAGAGGGACCCTGAGTTTGCGGCCTCAAGTGGAATGGACACCGCGATGCCCTAACTCGAAATAAGGCCGGATATCCCTGCAGTGACTTCAATGCAGGCTCGTCTTGCATCTCCCAGGACGAAAGGATGTCTGAATCCCCTGTGGAAAGCACAGAGAAAGACTTAGTTCCCCACCTCATCGCGACCGATAGCCTCACATCCTTTGAAAACTCCAGAGGTACGCGGAGATCAGTGCCTCCAAAGGAGACGATGCCTGACTCCTCGTGAAACTTGATAGGAGTCCCAGGATTCCTGTGGCACTTGGAAAGGGACACTTGGTCTCCCGCCTCAGCTGGAGAGGCGTCCCAATTGCCCTGCCAAGCCTCGAGGAGAATCCAGAGTTGTCCCTCGCAACTAGGCAGGAGTCCTGACGTCGCTGACGAAACACTTGGGTGGAAGGGCCATCCCCGTCGGAACTCGAGAATATACCCCAGGTTCCCGCCGCAACTCGAGAAAAACCATGAGACTTCCCCCTCGCCGCGAGATGAGGCCCGATTCCCCTGCACTGCGTGCAGAGCAATTCTGTGTTGCACATCACACATGAAAGGAGCCTTGATTTCCTTGATGGCACTCCAGAGAAACCCCAAGAACACTGTTTCAAGGCTAGAGGGATCCTGAGGTCACTGTAGCAACACGAAAGAGCTCCGTGGACTAAAAATCAACTCGAGATGAGAGGTTAGTCCCTGGCTTCGACTCCAGAGGAATACCACCTTACCACAAGCACCTCAAGAGGAGACTTCTCTCAGCTCTAGGTATGTGAGAGGGACCCTGAGTTTGCGGCCTCAAGTGGAATGGACACCGCGATGCCCTGACTCGAAATAAGGCCGGATATCCCTGCAGTGACTGGAATGCAGGCTCGTCTTGCATCTCCCAAGACGAAAGGGTGTCTGAATCCCCTGTGGAGGCCACAGAGAAGGACCTAGTTCCCCACCTCATCGCGACAGGAGGCCTCAAATCCTTTGAAAACTCCAGAGGTATGCGGAGATCAGTGCCTCCAAAGGAGACGATGCCTGACTCCTCGTGAAACTTGATAGGAGACCCAGGATTCCTGTGGCACGTGGAAAGGGACCCTTGGTCTCCCGTCTCAGCTGGAGAGGCGTCCCAATTGCCCTGCAAAGCCTCGAGGAGAATCCCGAGTTGTCCCTCGCAACTAGGCAGGAGTCCTGACATGGCTGAACACACACGTGTGTGGAAGGGCCATCCCCGTCGTAACTCGAGAATATACCCCAGGTTCCCGCCGCAACTCGAGAAAAACCATGAGACTTCCCCCTCGCCGCGAGATGAGGCCCGATTCCCCTGAACTGCGTGCAGAGCAATTCCGTGTTGCACATCACACATGAAAGGAGCCTTGATTTCCTTGATGGCACTCCAGAGAAACCCCAAGAACACTGTTTCAAGGCTAGAGGGATCCTGAGGTCACTGTAGCAACACGAAAGAGCTCCGTGGACCAAGAATCAACACGAGATGAGAGGTTAGTCCCTGGCTTCGACTCCTGAGGAATACCACCTTACCACAAGCACCTCAAGAGGAGGCTTCTCTCAGCTCTACGTATGTGAGAGGGATCCTGAGTTTGCGGCCTCAAGTGGAATGGACACCGCGATGCCCTGACTCAAAATAAGGCCGGATATCCCTCCAGTGACTTAAATGCAGGCTCGTCTTGCATCTCCCAAGAAGAAAGGATGTCTGAATCCCCTGTGGAAAGCACAGAGAAACACCTAGTTCCCCACCTCATCGCGACCGGAGGCCTCACATCCTTTGAAAATTCCAGAGGTACGTGGAGATCAGTGCCTCCAAAGGAGACGATGCCTGACTCCTCGTGAAACTTGATAGGAGTCCCAGGATTCTTGTGGCACGTGGAAAGGGACACTTGGTCTCCCGCCTCAGCTGGAGAGGCGTTCCAATTGCCCTGCCAAGCCTCGAGGAGAATCCCGAGTTGTCCCTCGCAACTAGGCAGGAGTCCTGACGTGGCTGAACAAACACGTGGGTGGAAGGGCCATCCCCGTCGTAACTCGAGAATATACCCCAGGTTCCCGCCGCAACTCGAGAAAAACCATGAGACTTCCCCCTCGATGCGAGATGAGGCCCGATTCCCCTGTACTGCGTTCAGAGCAATTCCGTCTTGCACATCACACATGAAAGGAACCTTGATTTCCTTGATGGCACTCCAGAGAAACCCCAAGAACACTGTTTCAAGGATAGAGGGATCCTGAGGTCACTGTAGCAACACGAAAGAACTCTGTGGACCAAAAATCAACTCGAAAAGAGAGGTTAGTCCCTGGATTCGTCTCCAGAGGAATACCAACTTACCACAAGCACCTCAAGAGGAGGCTTCTCTCAGCTCTACGTATGTGAGAGGGACCCTGAGTTTGCGGCCTCAAGTGGAATGGACACCGCGATGCCCTAACTCGAAATAAGGCCGGATATCCCTGCAGTGACTTGAATGCAGGCTCGTCTTGCATCTCCCAGGACGAAAGGATGTCTGAATCCCCTGTGGAAAGCACAGAGAAAGACTTAGTTCCCACCTCATCGCGACCGATAGCCTCACATCCTTTGAAAACTCCAGAGGTACGCGGAGATCAGTGCCTCCAAAGGAGACGATGCCTGACTCCTCGTGAAACTTGATAGGAGTCCCAGGATTCCTGTGGCACTTGGAAAGGGACACTTGGTCTCCCGCCTCAGCTGGAGAGGCGTCCCAATTGCCCTGCCAAGCCTCGAGGAGAATCCAGAGTTGTCCCTCGCAACTAGGCAGGAGTCCTGACGTCGCTGAAGAAACACGTGGGTGGAAGGGCCATCCCCGTCGTAACTCGAGAATATACCCCAGGTTCCCGCCGCAACTCGAGAAAAACCATGAGACTTCCCCCTCGCCGCGAGATGAGGCCCGATTCCCCTGCACTGCGTGCAGAGCAATTCTGTCTTGCACATCACACATGAAAGGAGCCTTGATTTCCTTGATGGCACTCCAGAGAAACCCCAAGAACACTGTTTCAAGGCTAGAGGGATCCTGAGGTCACTGTAGCAACACGAAAGAGCTCCGTGGACTAAAAATCAACTCGAGATGAGAGGTTAGTCCCTGGCTTCGACTCCAGAGGAATACCGCCTTACCACAAGCACCTCAAGAGGAGACTTCTCTCAGCTCTAGGTATGTGAGAGGGACCCTGAGTTTGCGGCCTCAAGTGGAATGGACACCGCGATGCCCTGACTCGAAATAAGGCCGGATATCCCTGCAGTGACTGGAATGCAGGCTCGTCTTGCATCTCCCAAGACGAAAGGGTGTCTGAATCCCCTGTGGAGGCCACAGAGAAGGACCTAGTTCCCCATCTCATCGCGACAGGAGGCCTCAAATCCTTTGAAAACTCCAGAGGTATGCGGAGATCAGTGCCTCCAAAGGAGACGATGCCTGACTCCTCGTGAAACTTGATAGGAGACCCAGGATTCCTGTGGCACGTGGAAAGGGACCCTTGGTCTCCCGTCTCAGCTGGAGAGGCGTCCCAATTGCCCTGCAAAGCCTCGAGGAGAATCCCGAGTTGTCCCTCGCAACTAGGCAGGAGTCCTGACATGGCTGAACACACACGTGTGTGGAAGGGCCATCCCCGTCTTAACTCGAGAATATACCCCAGGTTCCCGCCGCAACTCGAGAAAAACCATGAGACTTCCCCCTCGCCGCGAGATGAGGCCCGATTTCCCTGAACTGCGTGCAGAGCAATTCCGTGTTGCACATCACACATGAAAGGAGCCTTGATTTCCTTGATGGCACTCCAGAGAAACCCCAAGAACACTGTTTCAAGGCTAGAGGGATCCTGAGGTCACTGTAGCAACACGAAAGAGCTCCGTGGACCAAGAATCAACACGAGATGAGAGGTTAGTCCCTGGCGTCGACTCCTGAGGAATACCACCTTACCACAAGCACCTCAAGAGGAGGCTTCTCTCAGCTCTAGGTATGTGAGAGGGACCCTGAGTTTGCGGCCTCAAGTGGAATGGACACCGCGATGCCCTGACTCGAAATAAGGCCGGATATCCCTGCAGTGACTTGAATGCAGGCTCGTCTTGCATCTCCCAAGAAGAAAGGATGTCTGAGTCCCCTGTGGAGACCACAGAGAAACACCTAGTTCCCCACCTCATCGCGACCGGAGGCCTCACATCCTTTGAAAACTCCAGAGGTACGCGGAGATCAGTGCCTCCAAAGGAGACGATGCCTGACTCCTCGTGAAACTTGATAGGAGTCCCAGGATTCTTGTGGCACGTGGAAAGGGACCCTTGGTCTCCCACCTCAGCTGGAGAGGCGTTCCAATTGCCCTGCCAAGCCTCGAGGAGAATCCCGAGTTGTCCCTCGCAACTAGGCAGGAGTCCTGACGTGGCTGAAGAAACACGTGGGTGGAAAGGCCATCCCCGTCGTAACTCGAGAATATACCCCAGGTTAACGCCGCAACTCGAGAAAAACCATGAGACTTCCCCCTCGATGCGAGATGAGGCCCGATTCCCCTGTAGTGCGTGCAGAGCAATTCCGTCTTGCACATCACACATGAAAGGAGCCTTGATTTCCTTGATGGCACTCCAGAGAAACCCCAAGAACACTGTTTCAAGGATAGAGGGATCCTGAGGTCACTGTAGCAACACGAAAGAACTCTGTGGACCAAAAATCAACTCGAAAAGAGAGGTTAGTCCCTGGATTCGTCTCCAGAGGAATACCAACTTACAACAAGCACCTCAAGAGGAGGCTTCTCTCAGCTCTACGTATGTGAGAGGGACCCTGAGATGGCGGCCTCAAGTGGAATGGACACCGCGATGCCCTGACTCGAAATAAGGCCGGATATCCCTGCAGTGACTTGAATGCAGGCTCGTCTTGCATCTCCCAGGACGAAAGGATGTCTGAATCCCCTGTGGAAAGCACAGAGAAAGACTTAGTTCCCCACCTCATCGCGACCGATAGCCTCACATCCTTTGAAAACTCCAGAGGTACGCGGAGATCAGTGCCTCCAAAGGAGACGATGCCTGACTCCTCGTGAAACTTGATAGGAGTCCCAGGATTCCTGTGGCACTTGGAAAGGGACACTTGGTCTCCCGCCTCAGCTGGAGAGGCGTCCCAATTGCCCTGCCAAGCCTCGAGGAGAATCCCGAGTTGTGTCTCGCAACTAGGCAAGAGTCCTGACTTGGCTGAACAAACACGTGTGTGGAAGGGCCATCCCCGTCGTAACTGGAGAATATACCCTAGGTTCCCGCCGCAACTCGAGAAAAACCATGAGACTTCCCCCTCGCCACTAGATGAGGCCCGATTCCCCTGCACTGCGTGCAGAGCAATTCCGTGTTGCACATCACACATGAAAGGAGCCTTGATTTCCTTGATGGCACTCCAGAGAAACCCCAAGAACACTGTTTCAAGGCTAGAGGGATCCTGAGGTCACTGTAGCAACACGAAAGAACTCTGTGGACCAAAAATCAACTCGAAAAGAGACGTTAGTCCCTGGATTCGTCTCCAGAGGAATACCACCTTACCACAAGCACCTCAAGAGGAGGCTTCTCTCAGCTCTAGGCATGTGAGAGGGACCCTGAGTTTGCGGCCTCAAGTGGAATGGACACCGTGATGCCCTGACTCGAAATAAGGCCGGATATCCCTGCAGTGACTGGAATGCAGGCTCGTCTTGCATCTCCCAGGACGAAAGGATGTCTGAATCCCCTGTGGAAAGCACAGAGAAAGACTTAGTTCCCCACCTCATCACGACCGATAGCCTCACATCCTTTGAAAACTCCAGAGGTACGCGGAGATCAGTGCCTCCAAAGGAGACGATGCCTGACTCCTCGTGAAACTTGATAGGAGTCCCAGGATTCCTGTGGCACTTGGAAAGGGACACTTGGTCTCCCGCCTCAGCTGGAGAGGCGTCCCAATTGCCCTGCCAAGCCTCGAGGAGAATCCAGAGTTGTCCCTCGCAAGTAGGCAGGAGTCCTGACGTCGCTGAAGAAACACGTGGGTGGAAGGGCCATCCCCGTCGTAACTCGAGAATATACCCCAGGTTCCCGCCGCAACTCGAGAAAAATCATGAGACTTCCCCCTCGCCGCGAGATGAGGCCCGATTGCCCTGCACTGCGTGCAGAGCAATTCCGTCTTGCACATCACACATGAAAGGAGCCTTGATTTCCTTGATGGCACTCCAGAGAAACCCCAAGAACACTGTTTCAAGGCTAGAGGGATCCTGAGGTCACTGTAGCAACACGAAAGCGCTCCGTGGGCCAAAAATCAACTCGAGATGAGAGGTTAGTCCCTGGCTTCGACTCCAGAGGAATACCACCTTACCACAAGCACCTCAAGAGGAGGCTTCTCTCAGCTCTAGGTATGTGAGAGGGACCCTGAGTTTGCGGCCTCAAGTGGAATGGACACCGCGATGCCCTGACACGAAATAAGGCCGGATATCCCTGCAGTGACTTGAATGCAGGCACGTCTTGCATCTCCCAAGATGAAAGGATGTCTGAATCCCCTGTGGAGACCACAGAGAAAGACCTAGTTCCCCACCTCATCGCGACCGATAGCCTCACATCCTTTGAAAACTCCAGAGGTACGCGGAGATCAGTGCCTCCAAAGGAGACGATGCCTGACTCCTCGTGAAACTTGATAGGAGTCCCAGGATTCCTGTGGCACGTGGAAAGGGACCCTTGGTCTCCCGCCTCAGCTGGAGAGGCGTCCCAATTGCCTTGCCAAGCCTCGAGGAGAATCCCGAGTTGTGTCTCGCAACTAGGCAAGAGTCCTGACGTGGCTGAACAAACACGTGTGTGGAAGGGCCATCCCCGTCGTAACTCGAGAATATACCCCAGGTTCCCGCCGCAACTCGAGAAAAACCATGAGACTTCCCCCTCGCCACGAGATGAGGCCCGATTCCCCTGCAGTGCGTGCAGAGCAATTCTGTGTTGCACATCACACATGAAAGGAGCCTTGATTTCCTTGATGGCACTCCAGAGAAACCCCAAGAACACTGTTTCAAGGCTAGAGGGATCCTGAGGTCACTGTAGCAACACGAAAGCGCTCCGTGGACCAAAAATCAACTCGAGATGAGAGGTTAGTCCCTGGCTTCGACTCCAGAGGAATACCACCTTACCACAAGCACCTCAAGAGGAGGCTTCTCTCAGCTCTACGTATGTGAGAGGGACCCTGAGTTTGCGGCCTCAAGTGGAATGGACACCGCGATGCCCTGACTCGAAATAAGGCCGGATATCCCTGCAGTGACTTGAATGCAGGCTCGTCTTGCATCTCCCAGGACGAAAGGATGTCTGAATCCCTTGTGGAAAGCACAGAGAAAGACTTAGTTCCCCACCTCATCGCGACCGATAGCCTCACATCCTTTGAAAACTCCAGAGGTACGCGGAGATCAGTTCCTCCAAAGGAGACGATGCCTGACTCCTCGTGAAACTTGATAGGAGTCCCAAGATTCCTGTGGCACTTGGAAAGGGACCCTTGGTCTCCCGCCTCAGCTGGAGAGGCGTCCCAATTGCCCTGCCAAGCCTCGAGGAGAATCCAGAGTTGTCCCTCGCAACTAGGCAGGAGTCCTGACGTCGCTGAAGAAACACGTGGGTAGAAGGGCCATCCCCGTCGTAACTGGAGAATATACCCCAGGTTCCCGCCGCAACTCGAGAAAAACCATGAGACTTCCCCCTCGCCGCGAGATGAGGCCCGATTCCCCTGCACTGCGTGCAGAGCAATTCTGTGTTGCACATCACACATGAAAGTAGCCTTGATTTCCTTCATGGCACTCCAGAGAAACCCCAAGAACACTGTTTCAAGGCTAGAGGGATCCTGAGGTCACTGTAGCAACACGAAAGAGCTCCGTGGACCAAAAATCAACTCGAGATGAGAGGTTAGTCCCTGGCTTCGACTCCAGAGGAATACCACCTTACCACAAGCACCTCAAGAGGAGGCTTCTCTCAGCTCTAGGTATGTGAGAGGGACCCTGAGTTTGCGGCCTCAAGTGGAATGGACACCGCGATGCCCTGACTCGAAATAAGGCCGGATATCCCTGCAGTGACAGGAATGCAGGCTCGTCTTGCATCTCCCAAGACGAAAGGGTGTCTGAATCCCCTGTGGAGGCCACAGAGAAGGACCTAGTTCCCCACCTCATCGCGACAGGAGGCCTCAAATCCTTTGAAAACTCCAGAGGTATGCGGAGATCAGTGCCTCCAAAGGAGACGATGCCTGACTCCTCGTGAAACTTGATAGGAGACCCAGGATTCCTGTGGCACGTGGAAAGGGACCCTTGGTCTCCCGTCTCAGCTGGAGAGGCGTCCCAATTGCCCTGCAAAGCCTCGAGGAGAATCCCGAGTTGTCCCTCGCAACTAGGCAGGAGTCCTGACATGGCTGAACACACACGTGTGTGGAAGGGCCATCCCCGTCGTAACTCGAGAATATACCCCAGGTTCCCGCCGCAACTCGAGAAAAACCATGAGACTTCCCCCTCGCCGCGAGATGAGGCCCGATTCCCCTGAACTGCGTGCAGAGCAATTCCGTGTTGCACATCACACATGAAAGGAGCCTTGATTTCCTTGATGGCACTCCAGAGAAACCCCAAGAACACTGTTTCAAGGCTAGAGGGATCCTGAGGTCACTGTAGCAACACGAAAGAGCTCCGTGGACCAAGAATCAACACGAGATGAGAGGTTAGTCCCTGGCTTCGACTCCTGAGGAATACCACCTTACCATAAGCACCTCAAGAGGAGGCTTCTCTCAGCTCTAGGTATGTGAGAGGGATCCTGAGTTTGCGGCCTCAAGTGGAATGGACACCGCGATGCCCTGACTCGAAATAAGGCCGGATATCCCTGCAGTGACTTGAATGTAGGCTCGTCTTGCATCTCCCAAGAAGAAAGGATGTCTGAATCCCCTGTGGAGACCACAGAGAAACACCTAGTTCCCCACCTCATCGCGACCGCAGGCCTCACATCCTTTGAAAACTCCAGAGGTACGCGGTGATCAGTGCCTCCAAAGGAGACGATGCCTGACTCCTCGTGAAACTTGATAGGAGTCCCAGGATTCTTGTGGCACGTGGAAAGGGACCCTTGGTCTCCCACCTCAGCTGGAGAGGCGTTCCAATTGCCCTGCCAAGCCTCGAGGAGAATCCCGAGTTGTCCCTCGCAACTAGGCAGGAGTCCTGACGTGGCTGAAGAAACACGTGGGTGGAAAGGCCATCCCCGTCGTAACTCGAGAATATACCCCAGGTTCCCGCCGCAACTCGAGAAAAACCATGAGACTTCCCCCTCGCCACGAGATGAGGCCCGATTCCCCTGCACTGCGTGCAGAGCAATTCCGTGTTGCACATCACACATGAAAGGAGCCTTGATTTCCTTGATGGCACTCCAGAGAAACCCCAAGAACACTGTTTCAAGGCTAGAGGGATCCTGAGGTCACTGTAGCAACACGAAAGAGCTCCATGGGCCAAAAATCAACTCGAGATGAGAGGTTAGTCCCTGGCTTCGACTCCAGAGGAATACCACCTTACCACAAGCACCTCAAGAGGAGGCTTCTCTCAGCTCTAGGTATGTGAGAGGGACCCTGAGTTTGCGGCCTCAAGTGGAATGGACACCGCGATGCCCTGACTCGAAATAAGGCCGGATATCCCTGCAGTGACTTCAATGCAGGCTCGTCTTGCATCTCCCAGGACGAAAGGATGTCTGAATCCCCTGTGGAAAGCACAGAGAAAGACTTAGTTCCCCACCTCATCGCGACCGATAGCCTCACATCCTTTGAAAACTCCAGAGGTACGCGGAGATCAGTACCTCCAAAGGAGACGATGCCTGACTCCTCGTGAAACTTGATAGGAGTCCCAGGATTCCTGTGGCACTTGGAAAGGGACACTTGGTCTCCCGCCTCAGCTGGAGAGGCGTCCCAATTGCCCTGCCAAGCCTCGAGGAGAATCCAGAGTTGTCCCTCGCAACTAGGCAGGAGTCCTGACGTCGCTGAAGAAACACGTGGGTGAAAGGGCCATCCCCGTCGTAACTCGAGAATATACCCCAGGTTCCCGCCGCAACTCGAGAAAAACCATGAGACTTCCCCCTCGCCGCGAGATGAGGCCCAATTCCCCTGCACTGTGTGTAGAGCAATTCCGTGTTGCACATCTCACATGAAAGGAGCCTTGATTTCCTTGATGGCACTCCAGAGAAACCCCAAGAACACTGTTTCAAGGCTAGAGGGATCCTGAGGTCACTGTAGCAACACGAAAGAGCTCCGTGGACCAAGAATCAACACGAGATGAGAGGTTAGTCCCTGGCTTCGACTCCTGAGGAATACCACCTTACCACAAGCACCTCAAGAGGAGGCTTCTCTCAGCTCTAGGTATGTGAGAGGGATCCTGAGTTTGCGGCCTCAAGTGGAATGGACACCGCGATGCCCTGACTCGAAATAAGGCCGGATATCCCTGCAGTGACTTGAATGCAGGCTCGTCTTGCATCTCCCAAGAAGAAAGGATGTCTGAATCCCCTGTGGAGACCACAGAGAAACACCTAGTTCCCCACCTCATCGCGACCGGAGGCCTCACATCCTTTGAAAACTCCAGAGGTACGCGGAGATCAGTGCCTCCAAAGGAGACGATGCCTGACTCCTCGTGAAATTTGATAGGAGTCCCAGGATTCTTGTGGCACGTGGAAAGGGACCCTTGGTCTCCCGCCTCAGCTGGAGAGGCGTTCCAATTGCCCTGCCAAGCCTCGAGGAGAATCCCGAGTTGTTCCTCGCAACTAGGCAGGAGTCCTGACGTGGCTGAACAAACACGTGGGTGGAAGGGCCATCCCCGTCGTAACTCGAGAATATACCCCAGGTTCCCGCCGCAACTCGAGAAAAACCATGAGACTTCCCCCTCGATGCGAGATGAGGCCCGATTCCCCTGTACTGCGTGCAGAGCAATTCCGTGTTGCACATCACACATGAAAGGAGCCTTGATTTCCTTGATGGCACTCCAGAGAAACCCCAAGAACACTGTTTCAAGGCTAGAGGGATCCTGAGGTCACTGTAGCAACACGAAAGAACTCTGTGGACCAAAAATCAACTCGAAAAGAGACGATAGTCCCTGGATTCGTTTCCAGAGGAATACCACCTTACCACAAGCACCTCAAGAGGAGGCTTCTCTCAGCTCTAGGTATGTGAGAGGGACCCTGAGTTTGCGGCCTCAAGTGGAATGGACACCGCGATGCCCTGACTCGAAATAAGGCCGGATATCCCTGCAGTGACTGGAATGCAGGCTCGTCTTGCATCTCCCAGGACGAAAGGATGTCTGAATCCCCTGTGGAAAGCACAGAGAAAGACTTAGTTCCCCACCTCATCGCGACCGATAGCCTCACATCCTTTGAAAACTCCAGAGGTACGCGGAGATCAGTGCCTCCAAAGGAGACGATGCCTGACTCCTCGTGAAACTTGATAGGAGTCCCAGGATTCCTGTGGCACTTGGAAAGGGACACTTGGTCTCCCGCCTCAGCTGGAGAGGCGTCCCAATTGCCCTGCCAAGCCTCGAGGAGAATCCAGAGTTGTAACTCGCAAGTAGGCAGGAGTCCTGACGTCGCTGAAGAAACACGTGGGTGGAAGGGCCATCCCCGTCGTAACTCGAGAATATACCCCAGGTTCCCGCCGCAACTCGAGAAAAACCATGAGACTTCCCCCTCGCCGCGAGATGAGGCCCAATTCCCCTGCACTGTGTGTAGAGCAATTCCGTGTTGCACATCTCACATGAAAGGAGCCTTGATTTCCTTGATGGCACTCCAGAGAAACCCCAAGAACACTGTTTCAAGGCTAGAGGGATCCTGAGGTCACTGTAGCAACACGAAAGAGCTCCGTGGACCAAGAATCAACACGAGATGAGAGGTTAGTCCCTGGCTTCGACTCCTGAGGAATACCACCTTACCACAAGCACCTCAAGAGGAGGCTTCTCTCAGCTCTAGGTATGTGAGAGGGATCCTGAGTTTGCGGCCTCAAGTGGAATGGACACCGCGATGCCCTGACTCAAAATAAGGCCGGATATCCCTGCAGTGACTTGAATGCAGGCTCGTCTTGCATCTCCCAAGAAGAAAGGATGTCTGAATCCCCTGTGGAGACCACAGAGAAACACCTAGTTCCCCACCTCATCGCGACCGGAGGCCTCACATTCTTTGAAAACTCCAGAGGTACGCGGAGATCAGTGCCTCCAAAGGAGACGATGCCTGACTCCTCGTGAAATTTGATAGGAGTCCCAGGATTCTTGTGGCACGTGGAAAGGGACCCTTGGTCTCCCGCCTCAGCTGGAGAGGCGTTCCAATTGCCCTGCCAAGCCTCGAGGAGAATCCCGAGTTGTTCCTCGCAACTAGGCAGGAGTCCTGACGTGGCTGAACAAACACGTGGGTGGAAGGGCCATCCCCGTCGTAACTCGAGAATATACCCCAGGTTCCCGCCGCAACTCGAGAAAAACCATGAGACTTCCCCCTCGATGCGAGATGAGGCCCGATTCCCCTGTACTGCGTGCAGAGCAATTCCGTGTTGCACATCACACATGAAAGGAGCCTTGATTTCCTTGATGGCACTCCAGAGAAACCCCAAGAACACTGTTTCAAGGCTAGAGGGATCCTGAGGTCACTGTAGCAACACGAAAGAACTCTGTGGACCAAAAATCAACTCGAAAAGAGACGATAGTCCCTGGATTCGTTTCCAGAGGAATACCACCTTACCACAAGCACCTCAAGAGGAGGCTTCTCTCAGCTCTAGGTATGTGAGAGGGACCCTGAGTTTGCGGCCTCAAGTGGAATGGACACCGCGATGCCCTGACTCGAAATAAGGCCGGATATCCCTGCAGTGACTGGAATGCAGGCTCGTCTTGCATCTCCCAGGACGAAAGGATGTCTGAATCCCCTGTGGAAAGCACAGAGAAAGACTTAGTTCCCCACCTCATCGCGACCGATAGCCTCACATCCTTTGAAAACTCCAGAGGTACGCGGAGATCAGTGCCTCCAAAGGAGACGATGCCTGACTCCTCGTGAAACTTGATAGGAGTCCCAGGATTCCTGTGGCACTTGGAAAGGGACACTTGGTCTCCCGCCTCAGCTGGAGAGGCGTCCCAATTGCCCTGCCAAGCCTCGAGGAGAATCCAGAGTTGTAACTCGCAAGTAGGCAGGAGTCCTGACGTCGCTGAAGAAACACGTGGGTGGAAGGGCCATCCCCGTCGTAACTCGCGAATATGCCCCAGGTTCCCGCCGCAACTCGAGAAAAACCATGAGACTTCCCCCTCGCCGCGAGATGAGGCCCGATTCCCCTGCACTGCGTGCAGAGCAATTCCGTGTTGCACATCACACATGAAAGGAGCCTTGATTTCCTTGATGGCACTCCAGAGAAACCCCAAGAACACTATTTCAAGGATAGAGGGATCCTGAGGTCACTGTAGCAACACGAAAGAGCTCCGTGGACCAAGAATCAACACGAGATGAGAGGTTAGTCCCTGGCTTCGACTGCAGAGGAATACCACCTTTCCACAAGCACCTCAAGAGGAGGCTTCTCTCAGCTCTAGGTATGTGAGAGGGACCCTGAGTTTGCGGCCTCAAGTGGAATGGACACCGCGATGCCCTGACTCGAAATAAGGCCGGATATCCCTGCAGTGACTTGAATGCAGGCTCGTCTTGCATTTCCCAAGAAGAAAGGATGTCTGAATCCCCTGTGGAGACCACAGAGAAACACCTAGTTCCCCACCTCATCGCGACCGGAGGCCTCACATCCTTTGAAAACTCCAGAGGTACGCGGAGATCAGTGCCTCCAAAGAAGACGATGCCTGACTCCTCGTGAAAATTGATAGGAGTCCCAGGATTCCTGTGGCACGTGGAAAGGGACCCTTGGTCTCCCGCCTCAGCTGGAGAGGCGTTCCAATTGCCCTGCCAAGCCTCGAGGAGAATCCCGAGTTGTCCCTCGCAACTAGGCAGGAGTCCTGACGTGGCTGAACAAACACGTGGGTGGAAGGGCCATCCCCGTCGTAACTCGAGAATATACCCCAGGTTCCCGCCGCAACTCGAGAAAAACCATGAGACTTCCCCCTCGATGCGAGATGAGGCCCGATTCCCCTGTACTGCGTGCAGAGCAATTCCGTCTTGCACATCACACATGAAAGGAGCCTTGATTTCCTTGATGGCACTCCAGAGAAACCCCAAGAACACTGTTTCAAGGATAGAGGGATCCTGAGGTCACTGTAGCAACACGAAAGAACTCTGTGGACCAAAAATCAACTCGAAAAGAGAGGTTAGTCCCTGGATTCGTCTCCAGAGGAATACCACCTTACCACAAGCACCTCAAGAGGAGGCTTCTCTCAGCTCTAGGTATGTGAGAGGGACCCTGAGTTTGCGGCCTCAAGTGGAATGGACACCGCGATGCCCTGACTCGAAATAAGGCCGGATATCCCCGCAGTGACTTCAATGCAGGCTCGTCTTGCATCTCCCAGGACGAAAGGATGTCTGAATCCCCTGTGGAAAGCACAGAGAAAGACTTAGTTCCCCACCTCATCGCGACCGATAGCCTCACATCCTTTGAAAACTCCAGAGGTACGTGGAGATCAGTGCCTCCAAAGGAGACGATGCCTGACACCTCGTGAAACTTGATAGGAGTCCCAGGATACCTGTGGCACTTGGAAAGGGACACTTGGTCTCCCGCCTCAGCTGGAGAGGCGTCCCAATTGCCCTGCCAAGCCTCGAGGAGAATCCAGAGTTGTCCCTCGCAACTAGGCAGGAGTCCTGACGTCGCTGAAGAAACACGTGGGTGGAGGGCCATCCCCGTCGTAACTCGAGAATATACCCCAGGTTCCCGCCGCAACTCGAGAAAAACCATGAGACTTCCCCCTCGCCGCGAGATGAGGCCCGATTCCCCTGTACTGCGTGCAGAGCAATTCCGTGTTGCACATCACACATGAAAGGAGCCTTGATTTCCTTGATGGCACTCCAGAGAAACCCCAAGAACACTGTTTCAAGGCTAGAGGAATCCTGAGGTCCCTGTAGCAACACGAAAGAGCTCCGTGGGCCAAAAATCAACTCTAGATGAGAGGTTAGTCCTGGCTTCGACTCCAGAGGAATACCACCTTACCACAAGCACCTCAAGAGGAGGCTTCTCTCAGCTCTAGGTATGTGAGAGGGACCCTGAGTTTGCGGCCTCAAGTGGAATGGACACCGCGATGCCCTGACGCGAAATAAGGCTGGATATCCCTGCAGTGACTTGAATGCAGGCTCGTCTTGCATCTCCCAAGATGAAAGGATGTCTGAATCCCCTGTGGAGACCACAGAGAAAGACCTAGTTCCCCACCTCATCGCGACTGGAGGCCTCACATCCTTTGAAAACTCCAGAGGTACGCGGAGATCAGTGTCTCCAAAGGAGACGATGCCTGACTCCTCGTGAAACTTGATAGGAGTCCCAGGATTCCTGTGGCACGTGGAAAGGGACCCTTGGTCTCCCGCCTCAGCTGGAGAGGCGTCCCAATTGCCTTGCCAAGCCTCGAGGAGAATCCCGAGTTGTGTCTCGCAACTAGGCAAGAGTCCTGACGGGGCTGAATAAACACGTGTGTGGAAGGGCCATCCCCGTCGTAACTCGCGAATATACCCCAGGTTCCCGCCGCAACTCGAGAAAAACCATGAGACTTCCCCCTCGCCGCGAGATGAGGCCCGATTCCCCTGCACTGCGTGCAGAGCAATTCTGTGTTGCACATCACACATGAAAGGAGCCTTGATTTCCTTCATGGCACTCCAGAGAAACCCCAAGAACACTGTTTCAAGGCTAGAGGGATCCTGAGGTCACTGTAGCAACACGAAAGAGCTCCATGGACCAAAAATCAACTCGAGATGAGAGGTTAGTCCCTGGCTTCGACTCCAGAGGAATACCACCTTACCACAAGCACCTCAAAAGGAGGCTTCTCTCAGCTCTAGGTATGTGAGAGGGACCCTGAGTTTGCGGCCTCAAGTGGAATGGACACCGCGATGCCCTGACTCGAAATAAGGCCGGATATCCCTGCAGTGACTTGAATGCAGGCTCGTCTTGCATCTCCCAAGAAGAAAGGATGTCTGAATCCCCTGTGGAGACCACAGAGAAACACCTAGTTCCCCACCTCATCGCGACCGGAGGCCTCACATCCTTTGAAAACTCCAGAGGTACGCGGAGATCAGTGCCTCCAAAGAAGACGATACCTGACTCCTCGTGAAACTTGATAGGAGTCCCAGGATTCCTGTGGCACGTGGAAAGGGACTCTTGGTCTCCCGCCTCAGCTGGAGAGGCGTTCCAATTGCCCTGCCAAGCCTCGAGGAGAATCCCGAGTTGTCCCTCGCAACTAGGCAGGAGTCCTGACGTGGCTGAACAAACACGTGGGTGGAAGGGCCATCCCCGTCGTAACTCGAGAATATACCCCAGGTTCCCGCCGCAACTCGAGAAAAACCATGAGACTTCCCCCTCGATGCGAGATGAGGCCCGATTCCCCTGTACTGCGTGCAGAGCAATTCCGTCATGCACATCACACATGAAAGGAGCCTTGATTTCCTTGATGGCACTCCAGAGAAACCCCAAGAACACTGTTTCAAGGATAGAGGGATCCTGAGGTCACTGTAGCAACACGAAAGAACTCTGTGGACCAAAAATCAACTCGAAAAGAGAGGTTAGTCCCTGGCTTCGACTCCAGAGGAATACCACCTTACCACAAGCACCTCAAGAGGAGGCTTCTCTCAGCTCTAGGTATGTGAGAGGGACCCTGAGTTTGCGGCTTCAAGTGGAATGGACACCGCGATGCCCTGACTCGAAATAAGGCCGGATATCCCTGCAGTGACTTCAATGCAGGCTCGTCTTGCATCTCCCAGGACGAAAGGATGTCTGAATCCCCTGTGGAAAGCACAGAGAAAGACTAAGTTCCCCACCTCATCGCGACCGATAGCCTCACATCCTTTGAAAACTCCAGAGGTACGCGGAGATCAGTGCCTCCAAAGGAGACGATGCCTGACTCCTCGTGAAACTTGATAGGAGTCCCAGGATTCCTGTGGCACTTGGAAAGGGACACTTGGTCTCCCGCCTCAGCTGGAGAGGCGTCCCAATTGCCCTGCCAAGCCTCGAGGAGAATCCCGAGTTGTCCCTCGCAACTAGGCAGGAGTCCTGACGTCGCTGAAGAAACACGTGGGTGGAAGGGCCATCCCCGTCGTAACTCGAGAATATACCCCAGGTTCCCGCCGCAACTCGAGAAAAACCATGAGACTTCCCCCTCGCCGCGAGATGAGGCCCGATTCCCCTGCACTGCGTGCAGAGCAATTCCGTGTTGCACATCACACATGAAAGGAGCCTTGATTTCCTTGATGGCACTCCAGAGAAACCCCAAGAACCCTGTTTCAAGGCTAGAGGGATCCTGAGGTCACTGTAGCAACACGAAAGAGATCCGTGGGCCAAAAATCAACTCGAGATGAGAGGTTAGTCCCTGGCTTCGACTCCAGAGGAATACCACCTTACCACAAGCACCTCAAGAGGAGGCTTCTCTCAGCTCTAGGTATGTGAGAGGGACCCTGAGTTTGCGGCCTCAAGTGGAATGGACACCGCGATGCCCTGACGCGAAATAAGGCTGGATATCCCTGCAGTGACTTGAATGCAGGCTCGTCTTGCATCTCCCAAGATGAAAGGATGTCTGAATCCCCTGTGGAGACCACAGAGAAAGACCTAGTTCCCCACCTCATCGCGACCGGAGGCCTCACATCCTTTGAAAATTCCAGAGGTACGCTGAGATCAGTGCCTCCAAAGGAGACGATGCCTGACTCCTCGTGAAACTTGATAGGAGTCCCAGGATTACTGTGGCACGTGGAAAGGGACCCTTGGTCTCGCGCCTCAGCTGGAGAGGCGTCCCAATTGCCTTGCCAAGCCTCGAAGAGAATGCAGAGTTGTGTCTCGCAACTAGGCAAGAGTCCTGACGTGGCTGAACAAACACGTGTGTGGAAGGGCCATCCCCGTCGTAACTCGAGAATATACCCCAGGTTCCCGCCGCAACTCGAGAAAAACCATGAGACTTCCCCCTCGCCGCGAGATGAGGCCCGATTCCCCTGCACTGCGTGCAGAGCAATTCTGTGTTGCACATCACACATAAAAGGAGCCTTGATTTCCTTGATGGCACTCCAGAGAAACCCCAAGAACACTGTTTCAAGGCTAGAGGGATCCTGAGGTCACTGTAGCAACAGGAAAGAGCTCTGTGGACCAAAAATCAACTCGAGATGAGAGGTTAGTCCCTGGCTTCGACTCCAGAGGAATACCACCTTAACACAAGCACCTCAAGCGGAGGCTTCTCTCAGCTCTAGGTATGTGAGAGGGACCCTGAGTTTGCGGCCTCAAGTGGAATGGACACCGCGATGCCCTGACTCGACATAAGGCCGGATATCCCTGCAGTGACTTGAATGCAGGCTCATTTTGCATCTCCCAAGACGAAAGGGTGTCTGAATCCCCTGTGGAGACCACAGAGAAAGACCTAGTTCCCCACCTCATCGCGACAGGAGGCCTCAAATCCTTTGAAAACTCCAGAGGTATGCGGAGATCAGTGCCTCCAAATTAGACGATGCCTGACTCCTCGTGAAACTTGATAGGAGACCCAGGATTCCTGTGGCACGTGGAAAGGGACCCTTGGTCTCCCGTCTCAGCTGGAGAGGCGTCCCAATTGCCCTGCAAAGCCTCGAGGAAAATCCCGAGTTGTGTCTCGCAACTAGGCAGGAGTCCTGACATGGCTGAACACACACGTGTGTGGAAGGGCCATCCCCGTCGGAACTCGAGAATATACCCCAGGTTCCCGCCGCAACTCGAGAAAAACCATGAGACTTCCCCCTCGCCGCGAGATGAGGCCCGATTCCCCTGTACTGCATGCAGAGCAATTCCGTCTTGCACATCACACATGAAAGGAGCCTTGATTTCCTTGATGGCATTCCAGAGAAACCCCAAGAACACTGTTTCCAGGATAGAGGGATCCTGAGGTCACTGTAGCAACACGAAAGAACTCTGTGGACCAAAAATCAACTCAAAAAGAGAGGTTAGTCCCTGGATTCGTCTCCAGAGGAATACCACCTTACCACAAGCACCTCAAGAGGAGGCTTCTCTCAGCTCTAGGTATGTGAGAGGGACCCTGAGTTTGCGGCCTCAAGTGGAATGGACACCGCGATGCCCTGACTCGAAATAAGGCCGGATATCCCAGCAGTGACTTCAATGCAGGCTCGTCTTGCATCTCCCAGGACGAAAGGATGTCTGAATCCCCTGTGGAAAGCACAGAGAAAGACTTAGTTCCCCACCTCATCGCGACCGATAGCCTCACATCCTTTGAAAACTCCAGAGGTACGCGGAGATCAGTGCCTCCAAAGGAGAAGATGCCTGACTCCTCGTGAAACTTGATAGGAGTCCCAGGATTCCTGTGGCACTTGGAAAGGGACACTTGGTCTCCCGCCTCAGCTGGAGAGGCGTCCCAATTGCCCTGCCAAGCCTCGAGGAGAATCCCGAGTTGTCCCTCGCAACTAGGCAGGAGTCCTGACGTCGCTGAAGAAACACGTGGGTGGAAGGGCCATCCCCGTCGTAACTCGAGAATATACCCCAGGTTCCCGCCGCAACTCGAGAAAAACCATGAGACTTCCCCCTCGCCGCGAGATGAGGCCCGATTCCCCTGCACTGCGTGCAGAGCAATTCCGTGTTGCACATCACACATGAAAGGAGCCTTGATTTCCTTGATGGCACTCCAGAGAAACCCCAAGAACACTGTTTCAAGGCTAGAGGGATCCTGAGGTCACTGTAGCAACACGAAAGAGCTCCGTGGGCCAAAAATCAACTCGAGATGAGAGGTTAGTCCCTGGCTTCGACTCCTGAGGAATACCACCTTACCACAAGAACCTCAAGAGGAGGCTTCTCTCAGCTCTAGGTATGTGAGAGGGATCCTGAGTTTGCGGCCTCAAGTGGAATGGACACCGCGATGCCCTGACTCGAAATAAGGCCGGATATCCCTGCAGTGACTGGAATGCAGGCTCGTCTTGCATCTCCCAAGACGAAAGGGTGTCTGAATCCCCTGTGGAGACCACAGAGAAAGACCTAGTTCCCCACCTCATCGCGACCGGAGGCCTCACATCCTTTGAAAACTCCCGAGGTACGCGGAGATCAGTGCCTCCAAAGGAGACGATGCCTGACTCCTCGTGAAAATTGATAGGAGTCCCAGGATTCTTGTGGCACGTGGAAAGGGACCCTTGGTCTCCCGCCTCAGCTGGAGAGGCGTTCCAATTGCCCTGCCAAGCCTCGAGGAGAATCCCGAGTTGTCCCTCGCAACTAGGCAGGAGTCCTGACGTGGCTGAACAAACACGTGGGTGGAAGGGCCATCCCCGTCGTAACTCGAGAATATACCCCAGGTTCCCGCCGCAACTCGAGAAAAACCATGAGACTTCCCCCTCGCCGCGAGATGAGGCCCGATTCCCCTGCACTGTGTGCAGAGCAATTCTGTGTTGCACATCACACATGAAAGGAGCCTTGATTTCCTTGATGGCACTCCAGAGAAACCCCAAGAACACTGTTTCAAGGCTAGAGGGATCCTGAGGTCACTGTAGCAACAGGAAAGAGCTCTGTGGACCAAAAATCAACTCGAGATGAGAGGTTAGTCCCTGGCTTCGACTCCAGAGGAATACCACCTTAACACAAGCACCTCAAGCGGAGGCTTCTCTCAGCTCTAGGTATGTGAGAGGGACCCTGAGTTTGCGGCCTCAAGTGGAATGGACACCGCGATGCCCTGACTCGACATAAGGCCGGATATCCCTGCAGTGACTTGAATGCAGGCTCATTTTGCATCTCCCAAGACGAAAGGGTGTCTGAATCCCCTGTGGAGACCACAGAGAAAGACCTAGTTCCCCACCTCATCGCGACAGGAGGCCTCAAATCCTTTGAAAACTCCAGAGGTATGCGGAGATCAGTGCCTCCAAATTAGACGATGCCTGACTCCTCGTGAAACTTGATAGGAGACCCAGGATTCCTGTGGCACGTGGAAAGGGAGACTTGGTCTCCCGCCTCAGCTGGAGAGGCGTCCCAATTGCCCTGCAAAGCCTCGAGGAAAATCCCGAGTTGTGTCTCGCAACTAGGCAGGAGTCCTGACGTGGCTGAACAAACACGTGGGTGGAAGGGCCATCCCCGTCGTAACTCGAGAATATACCCCAGGTTCCCGCCGCAACTCGAGAAAAACCATGAGAATTCCCCCTCGATGCGAGATGAGGCCCGATTCCCCTGTACTGCGTGCAGAGCAATTCCGTCTTGCACATCACACATGAAAGGAGCCTTGATTTCCTTGATGGCACTCCAGAGAAACCCCAAGAACACTGTTTCAAGGCTAGAGGGATCCTGAGGTCACTGTAGCAACACGAAAGAACTCTGTGGACCAAAAATCAACTCGAAAAGAGAGGTTAGTCCCTGGATTCGTCTCCAGAGGAATACCACCTTACCACAAGCACCTCAAGAGGAGGCTTCTCTCAGCTCTAGGTATGTGAGAGGGACCCTGAGTTTGCGGCCTCAAGTGGAATGGACACCGCGATGCCCTGACTCGAAATAAGGCCGGATATCCCTGCAGTGACTTCAATGCAGGCTCGTCTTGCATCTCCCAGGACGAAAGGATGTCTGAATCCCCTGTGGAAAGCACAGAGAAAGACTTAGTTCCCCACCTCATCGCGACCGATAGCCTCACATCCTTTGAAAACTCCAGAGGTACGTGGAGATCAGTGCCTCCAAAGGAGACGATGCCTGACACCTCGTGAAACTTGATAGGAGTCCCAGGATACCTGTGGCACTTGGAAAGGGACACTTGGTCTCCCGCCTCAGCTGGAGAGGCGTCCCAATTGCCCTGCCAAGCCTCGAGGAGAATCCAGAGTTGTCCCTCGCAACTAGGCAGGAGTCCTGACGTCGCTGAAGAAACACGTGGGTGGAAGGGCCATCCCCGTCGTAACTCGAGAATATACCCCAGGTTCCCGCCGCAACTCGAGAAAAACCATGAGACTTCCCCCTCGCCGCGAGATGAGGCCCGATTCCCCTGCACTGCGTGCAGAGCAATTCCGTGTTGCACATCACACATGAAAGGAGCCTTGATTTCCTTGATGGCACTCCAGAGAAACCCCAAGAACACTATTTCAAGGATAGAGGGATCCTGAGGTCACTGTAGCAACACGAAAGAGCTCCGTGGACCAAGAATCAACACGAGATGAGAGGTTAGTCCCTGGCTTCGACTGCAGAGGAATACCACCTTTCCACAAGCACCTCAAGAGGAGGCTTCTCTCAGCTCTAGGTATGTGAGAGGGACCCTGAGTTTGCGGCCTCAAGTGGAATGGACACCGCGATGCCCTGACTCGAAATAAGGCCGGATATCCCTGCAGTGACTTGAATGCAGGCTCGTCTTGCATTTCCCAAGAAGAAAGGATGTCTGAATCCCCTGTGGAGACCACAGAGAAACACCTAGTTCCCCACCTCATCGCGACCGGAGGCCTCACATCCTTTGAAAACTCCCGAGGTACGCGGAGATCAGTGCCTCCAAAGGAGACGATGCCTGACTCCTCGTGAAACTTGATAGGAGTCCCAGGATTCCTGTGGCACGTGGAAAGGGACCCTTGGTCTCCCGCCTCAGCTGGAGAGGCGTTCCAATTGCCCTGCCAAGCCTCGAGGAGAATCCCGAGTTGTCCCTCGCAACTAGGCAGGAGTCCTGACGTGGCTGAACAAACACGTGGGTGGAAGGGCCATCCCCGTCGTAACTCGAGAATATACCCCAGGTTCCCGCCGCAACTCGAGAAAAACCATGAGACTTCCCCCTCGATGCGAGATGAGGCCCGATTCCCCTGTACTGCGTGCAGAGCAATTCCGTCTTGCACATCACACATGAAAGGAGCCTTGATTTCCTTGATGGCACTCCAGAGAAACCCCAAGAACACTGTTTCAAGGCTAGAGGGATCCTGAGGTCACTGTAGCAATACGAAAGAACTCTGTGGACCAAAAATCAACTCGAAAAGAGAGGTTAGTCCCTGGATTCGTCTCCAGAGGAATACCACCTTACCACAAGCACCTCAACAGGAGGCTTCTCTCAGCTCTAGGTATGTGAGAGGGACCCTGAGTTTGCGGCCTCAAGTGGAATGGACACCGCGATGCCCTGACTCGAAATAAGGCCGGATATCCCTGCAGTGACTTCAATGCAGGCTCGTCTTGCATCTCCCAGGACGAAAGGATGTCTGAATCCCCTGTGGAAAGCACAGAGAAAGACTTAGTTCCCCACCTCATCGCGACCGATAGCCTCACATCCTTTGAAAACTCCAGAGGTACGTGGAGATCAGTGCCTCCAAAGGAGACGATGCCTGACACCTCGTGAAACTTGATAGGAGTCCCAGGATACCTGTGGCACTTGGAAAGGGACACTTGGTCTCCCGCCTCAGCTGGAGAGGCGTCCCAATTGCCCTGCCAAGCCTCGAGGAGAATCCAGAGTTGTCCCTCGCAACTAGGCAGGAGTCCTGACGTCGCTGAAGAAACACGTGGGTGGAGGGCCATCCCCGTCGTAACTCGAGAATATACCCCAGGTTCCCGCCGCAACTCGAGAAAAACCATGAGACTTCCCCCTCGCCGCGAGATGAGGCCCGATTCCCCTGCACTGCGTGCAGAGCAATTCCGTGTTGCACATCACACATGAAAGGAGCCTTGATTTCCTTGATGGCACTCCAGAGAAACCCCAAGAACACTGTTTCAAGGCTAGAGGAATCCTGAGGTCCCTGTAGCAACACGAAAGAGCTCCGTGGGCCAAAAATCAACTCTAGATGAGAGGTTAGTCCTGGCTTCGACTCCAGAGGAATACCACCTTACCACAAGCACCTCAAGAGGAGGCTTCTCTCAGCTCTAGGTATGTGAGAGGGACCCTGAGTTTGCGGCCTCAAGTGGAATGGACACCGCGATGCCCTGACGCGAAATAAGGCTGGATATCCCTGCAGTGACTTGAATGCAGGCTCGTCTTGCATCTCCCAAGATGAAAGGATGTCTGAATCCCCTGTGGAGACCACAGAGAAAGACCTAGTTCCCCACCTCATCGCGACTGGAGGCCTCACATCCTTTGAAAACTCCAGAGGTACGCGGAGATCAGTGTCTCCAAAGGAGACGATGCCTGACTCCTCGTGAAACTTGATAGGAGTCCCAGGATTCCTGTGGCACGTGGAAAGGGACCCTTGGTCTCCCGCCTCAGCTGGAGAGGCGTCCCAATTGCCCTGCCAAGCCTCGAGGAGAATCCCGAGTTGTGTCTCGCAACTAGGCAAGAGTCCTGACGGGGCTGAATAAACACGTGTGTGGAAGGGCCATCCCCGTCGTAACTCGCGAATATACCCCAGGTTCCCGCCGCAACTCGAGAAAAACCATGAGACTTCCCCCTCGCCGCGAGATGAGGCCCGATTCCCCTGCACTGCGTGCAGAGCAATTCTGTGTTGCACATCACACATGAAAGGAGCCTTGATTTCCTTCATGGCACTCCAGAGAAACCCCAAGAACACTGTTTCAAGGCTAGAGGGATCCTGAGGTCACTGTAGCAACACGAAAGAGCTCCATGGACCAAAAATCAACTCGAGATGAGAGGTTAGTCCCTGGCTTCGACTCCAGAGGAATACCACCTTACCACAAGCACCTCAAGAGGAGGCTTCTCTCAGCTCTAGGTATGTGAGAGGGACCCTGAGTTTGCGGCCTCAAGTGGAATGGACACCGCGATTCCCTGACGCGAAATAAGGCTGGATATCCCTGCAGTGACTGGAATGCAGGCTCGTCTTGCATCTCCCAAGACGAAAGGGTGTCTGAATCCCCTGTGGAGACCACAGAGAAAGACTTAGTTCCCCACCTCATCGCGACAGGAGGCCTCAAAACCTTTGAAAACTCCAGAGGTATGCGGAGATCTGTGCCTCCAAAGGAGACGATGCCTGACTCCTCGTGAAACTTGATAGGAGACCCAGGATTCCTGTGGCACGTGGAAAGGGACCCTTGGTCTCCCGTCTCAGCTGGAGAGGCGTCCCAATTGCCCTGCAAAGCCTCGAGGAGAATCCCGAGTTGTCCCTCGCAACTAGGCAGGAGTCCTGACGTCGCTGAAGAAACACGTGTGTGGAAGGGCCATCCGCGTCGTAACTCGAGGTATACCCCAGGTTCCCGCCGCAACTCGAGAAAAACCATGAGTCTTCCCCCTCGCCGCGTGATGAGGCCCGATTCCCCTGCACTGCGTGCAGTGCAATTCCGTGTTGCACATCACACATGAAAGGAGCCTTGATTTCCTTGATGGCACTCCAGAGAAACCCCAAGAACACTGTTTCAAGGCTAGAGGGATCCTGAGGTCACTGTAGCAACACGAAAGAGCTCCGTGGACCAAGAATCAACACGAGATGAGAGGTTAGTCCCTGGCTTCGACTCCAGAGGAATACCACCTTTCCACAAGCACCTCAAAAGGAGGCTTCTCTCAGCTCTAGGTATGTGAGAGGGACCCTGAGTTTGCGGCCTCAAGTGGAATGGACACCGCGATGCCCTGACTCGAAATAAGGCCGGATATCCCTGCAGTGACTTGAATGCAGGCTCGTCTTGCATCTCCCAAGAAGAAAGGATGTCTGAATCCCCTGTGGAGACCACAGAGAAACACCTAGTTCCCCACCTCATCGCGACCGGAGGCCTCACATCCTTTGAAAACTCCAGAGGTACGCGGAGATCAGTGCCTCCAAAGAAGACGATACCTGACTCCTCGTGAAACTTGATAGGAGTCCCAGGATTCCTGTGGCACGTGGAAAGGGACCCTTGGTCTCCCGCCTCAGCTGGAGAGGCGTTCCAATTGCCCTGCCAAGCCTCGAGGAGAATCCCGAGTTGTCCCTCCCAACTAGGCAGGAGTCCTGACGTGGCTGAACAAACACGTGGGTGGAAGGGCCATCCCCGTCGTAACTCGAGAATATACCCCAGGTTCCCGCCGCAACTCGAGAAAAACCATGAGACTTCCCCCTCGATGCGAGATGAGGCCCGATTCCCCTGTACTGCGTGCAGAGCAATTCCGTCTTGCACATCACACATGAAAGGAGCCTTGATTTCCTTGATGGCACTCCAGAGAAACCCCAAGAACACTGTTTCAAGGCTAGAGGGATCCTGAGGTCACTGTAGCAACACGAAAGAACTCTGTGGACCAAAAATCAACTCGAAAAGAGAGGTTAGTCCCTGGCTTCGACTCCAGAGGAATACCACCTTACCACAAGCACCTCAAGAGGAGGCTTCTCTCAGCTCTAGGTATGTGAGAGGGACCCTGAGTTTGCGGCTTCAAGTGGAATGGACACCGCGATGCCCTGACTCGAAATAAGGCCGGATATCCCTGCAGTGACTTCAATGCAGGCTCGTCTTGCATCTCCCAGGACGAAAGGATGTCTGAATCCCCTGTGGAAAGCACAGAGAAAGACTAAGTTCCCCACCTCATCGCGACCGATAGCCTCACATCCTTTGAAAACTCCAGAGGTACGCGGAGATCAGTGCCTCCAAAGGAGACGATGCCTGACTCCTCGTGAAACTTGATAGGAGTCCCAGGATTCCTGTGGCACTTGGAAAGGGACACTTGGTCTCCCGCCTCAGCTGGAGAGGCGTCCCAATTGCCCTGCCAAGCCTCGAGGAGAATCCCGAGTTGTCCCTCGCAACTAGGCAGGAGTCCTGACGTCGCTGAAGAAACACGTGGGTGGAAGGGCCATCCCCGTCGTAACTCGAGAATATACCCCAGGTTCCCGCCGCAACTCGAGAAAAACCATGAGACTTCCCCCTCGCCGCGAGATGAGGCCCGATTCCCCTGCACTGCGTGCAGAGCAATTCCGTGTTGCACATCACACATGAAAGGAGCCTTGATTTCCTTGATGGCACTCCAGAGAAACCCCAAGAACCCTGTTTCAAGGCTAGAGGGATCCTGAGGTCACTGTAGCAACACGAAAGAGATCCGTGGGCCAAAAATCAACTCGAGATGAGAGGTCAGTCCCTGGCTTCGACTCCAGAGGAATACCACCTTACCACAAGCACCTCAAGAGGAGGCTTCTCTCAGCTCTAGGTATGTGAGAGGGACCCTGAGTTTGCGGCCTCAAGTGGAATGGACACCGCGATGCCCTGACGAGAAATAAGGCTGGATATCCCTGCAGTGACTTGAATGCAGGCTCGTCTTGCATCTCCCAAGATGAAAGGATGTCTGAATCCCCTGTGGAGACCACAGAGAAAGACCTAGTTCCCCACCTCATCGCGACCGGAGGCCTCACATCCTTTGAAAACTCCAGAGGTACGCTGAGATCAGTGCCTCCAAAGGAGACGATGCCTGACTCCTCGTGAAACTTGATAGGAGTCCCAGGATTACTGTGGCACGTGGAAAGGGACCCTTGGTCTCGCGCCTCAGCTGGAGAGGCGTCCCAATTGCCTTGCCAAGCCTCGAAGAGAATGCAGAGTTGTGTCTCGCAACTAGGCAAGAGTCCTGACGTGGCTGAACAAACACGTGTGTGGAAGGGACATCCCCGTCGGAACTCGAGAATATACCCCAGGTTCCCGCCGCAACTCGAGAAAAACCATGAGACTTCCCCCTCGCCGCGAGATGAGGCCCGATTCCCCTGCACTGCGTGCAGAGCAATTCCGTGTTGCACATCACACATGAAAGGAGCCTTGATTTCCTTGATGGCACTCCAGAGAAACCCCAAGAACACTGTTTCAAGGCTAGAGGGATCCTGAGGTCACTGTAGCAACACGAAAGAACTCCGTGGACCAAGAATCAACACGAGATGAGAGGTTAGTCCCTGGCTTCGACTCCTGAGGAATACCACCTTACCACAAGCACCTCAAGAGGAGGCTTCTCTCAGCTCTAGGTATGTGAGAGGGATCCTGAGTTTGCGGCCTCAAGTGGAATGGACACCGCGATGCCCTGACTCGAAATAAGGCCGGATATCCCTGCAGTGACTTGAATGCAGGCTCGTCTTGCATCTCCCAAGAAGAAAGGATGTCTGAATCCCCTGTGGAGACCACAGAGAAACACCTAGTTCCCCACCTCATCGCGACCGGAGGCCTCACATCCTTTGAAAACTCCAGAGGTACGCGGAGATCAGTGCCTCCAAAGGAGACGATGCCTGACTCCTCGTGAAACTTGATAGGAGTCCCAGGATTCTTGTGGCACGTGGAAAGGGACACTTGGTCTCCTGCCTCAGCTGGAGAGGCGTTCCAATTGCCCTGCCAAGCCTCGAGGAGAATCCCGAGTTGTCCCTCGCAACTAGGCAGGAGTCCTGACGTGGCTGAACAAACACGTGGGTGGAAGGGCCATCCCCGTCGTAACTCGAGAATATACCCCAGGTTCCCGCCGCAACTCGAGAAAAACCATGAGACTTCCCCCTCGATGCGAGATGAGGCCCGATTCCCCTGTACTGCATGCAGAGCAATTCCGTCTTGCACATCACACATGAAAGGAGCCTTGATTTCCTTGATGGCATTCCAGAGAAACCCCAAGAACACTGTTTCAAGGATAGAGGGATCCTGAGGTCACTGTAGCAACACGAAAGAACTCTGTGGACCAAAAATCAACTCAAAAAGAGAGGTTAGTCCCTGGATTCGTCTCCAGAGGAATACCACCTTACCACAAGCACCTCAAGAGGAGGCTTCTCTCAGCTCTAGGTATGTGAGAGGGACCCTGAGTTTGCGGCCTCAAGTGGAATGGACACCGCGATGCCCTGACTCGAAATAAGGCCGGATATCCCAGCAGTGACTTCAATGCAGGCTCGTCTTGCATCTCCCAGGACGAAAGGATGTCTGAATCCCCTGTGGAAAGCACAGAGAAAGACTTAGTTCCCCACCTCATCGCGACCGATAGCCTCACATCCTTTGAAAACTCCAGAGGTACGCGGAGATCAGTGCCTCCAAAGGAGAAGATGCCTGACTCCTCGTGAAACTTGATAGGAGTCCCAGGATTCCTGTGGCACTTGGAAAGGGACACTTGGTCTCCCGCCTCAGCTGGAGAGGCGTCCCAATTGCCCTGCCAAGCCTCGAGGAGAATCCCGAGTTGTCCCTCGCAACTAGGCAGGAGTCCTGACGTCGCTGAAGAAACACGTGGGTGGAAGGGCCATCCCCGTCGTAACTCGAGAATATACCCCAGGTTCCCGCCGCAACTCGAGAAAAACCATGAGACTTCCCCCTCGCCGCGAGATGAGGCCCGATTCCCCTGCACTGCGTGCAGAGCAATTCCGTGTTGCACATCACACATGAAAGGAGCCTTGATTTCCTTGATGGCACTCCAGAGAAACCCCAAGAACACTGTTTCAAGGCTAGAGGGATCCTGAGGTCACTGTAGCAACACGAAAGAGCTCCGTGGGCCAAAAATCAACTCGAGATGAGAGGTTAGTCCCTGGCTTCGACTCCTGAGGAATACCACCTTACCACAAGCACCTCAAGAGGAGGCTTCTCTCAACTCTAGGTATGTGAGAGGGATCCTGAGTTTGCGGCCTCAAGTGGAATGGACACCGCGATGCCCTGACTCGAAATAAGGCCGGATATCCCTGCAGTGACTTGAATGCAGGCTCGTCTTGCATCTCCCAAGACGAAAGGGTGTCTGAATCCCCTGTGGAGACCACAGAGAAAGACCTAGTTCCCCACCTCATCGCGACCGGAGGCCTCACATCCTTTGAAAACTCCCGAGGTACGCGGAGATCAGTGCCTCCAAAGGAGACGATGCCTGACTCCTCGTGAAAATTGATAGGAGTCCCAGGATTCTTGTGGCACGTGGAAAGGGACCCTTGGTCTCCCGCCTCAGCTGGAGAGGCGTTCCAATTGCCCTGCCAAGCCTCGAGGAGAATCCCGAGTTGTCCCTCGCAACTAGGCAGGAGTCTTGACGTGGCTGAACAAACACGTGGGTGGAAGGGCCATCCCCGTCGTAACTCGAGAATATACCCCAGGTTCCCGCCGCAACTCGAGAAAAACCATGAGACTTCCCCCTCGATGCGAGATGAGGCCCGATTCCCCTGTACTGCGTGCAGAGCAATTCCGTCTTGCACATCACACATGAAAGGAGCCTTGATTTCCTTGATGGCACTCCAGAGAAACCCCAAGAACAGTGTTTCAAGGATAGAGGGATCCTGAGGTCACTGTAGCAACACGAAAGAACTCTGTGGACCAAAAATCAACTCAAAAAGAGAGGTTAGTCCCTGGATTCGTCTCCAGAGGAATACCACCTTACCACAAGCACCTCAAGAGGAGGCTTCTCTCAGCTCTAGGTATGTGAGAGGGACCCTGAATTTGCGGCCTCAAGTGGAATGGACACCGCGATGCCCTGACTCGAAATAAGGCCAGATATCCCTGCAGTGACTGGAATGCAGGCTCGTCTTGCATCTCCCAAGAAGAAAGGGTGTCTGAATCCCCTGTGGAGACCACAGAGAAAGACCTAGTTCCCCACCTCATCGCGACCGGAGGCCTCACATCCTTTGAAAACTCCAGAGGTACGCGGAGATCAGTGCCTCCAAAGGAGACGATGCCTGACTCCTCGTGAAACTTGATAGGAGTCCCAGGATTCTTGTGGCACGTGGAAAGAGACCCTTGGTCTCCCGCCTCAGCTGGAGAGGCGTTCCAATTGCCCTGCCAAGCCTCGAGGAGAATCCCGAGTTGTCCCTCGCAACTAGGCAGGAGTCCTGACGTGGCTGAACAAACACGTGGGTGGAAGGGCCATCCCCGTCGTAACTCGAGAATATACCCCAGGTTCCCGCCGCAACTCGAGAAAAACCATGAGACTTCCCCCTCGATGCGAGATGAGGCCCGATTCCCCTGTACTGCGTGCAGAGCAATTCCGTCTTGCACATCACACATGAAAGGAGCCTTGATTTCCTTGATGGCACTCCAGAGAAACCCCAAGAACACTGTTTCAAGGATAGAGGGATCCTGAGGTCACTGTAGCAACACGAAAGACCTCTGTGGACCAAAAATCAACTCAAAAAGAGAGGTTAGTCCCTGGCTTCGACTCCAGAGGAATACCACCTTACCACAAGCACCTCAAGAGGAGGCTTCTCTCAGCTCTAGGTATGTGAGAGGGACCCTGAGTTTGCGGCCTAAAGTGGAATGGACACCGCGATGCCCTGACTCGAAATAAGGCCGGACATCCCTGCAGTGACTTCAATGCAGGCTCGTCTTGCATCTCCCAGGACGAAAGGATGTCTGAATCCCCTGTGGAAAGCACAGAGAAAGACTTAGTTCCCCACCTCATCGCGACCGATAGCCTCACATCCTTTGAAAACTCCAGAGGTACGCGGAGATCAGAGCCTCCAAAGGAGATGATGCCTGACTCCTCGTGAAACTTGATAGGAGTCCCAGGATTCCTGTGGCACTTGGAAAGGGACACTTGGTCTCCCGCCTCAGCTGGAGAGGCGTTCCAATTGCCCTGCCAAGCCTCGAGGAGAATCCCGAGTTGTCCCTCGCAACTAGGCAGGAGTCCTGACGTGGCTGAACAAACACGTGGGTGGAAGGGCCATCCCCGTCGTAACTCGAGAATATACCCCAGGTTCCCGCCGCAACTCGAGAAAAACCATGAGACTTCCCCCTCGATGCGAGATGAGGCCCGATTCCCCTGTACTGCATGCAGAGCAATTCCGTCTTGCACATCACACATGAAAGGAGCCTTGATTTCCTTGATGGCATTCCAGAGAAACCCCAAGAACACTGTTTCCAGGATAGAGGGATCCTGAGGTCACTGTAGCAACACGAAAGAACTCTGTGGACCAAAAATCAACTCAAAAAGAGAGGTTAGTCCCTGGATTCGTCTCCAGAGGAATACAACCTTACCACAAGCACCTCAAGAGGAGGCTTCTCTCAGCTCTAGGTATGTGAGAGGGACCCTGAGTTTGCGGCCTCAAGTGGAATGGACACCGCGATGCCCTGACTCGAAATAAGGCCGGATATCCCAGCAGTGACTTCAATGCAGGCTCGTCTTGCATCTCCCAGGACGAAAGGATGTCTGAATCCCCTGTGGAAAGCACAGAGAAAGACTTAGTTCCCCACCTCATCGCGACCGATAGCCTCACATCCTTTGAAAACTCCAGAGGTACGCGGAGATCAGTGCCTCCAAAGGAGAAGATGCCTGACTCCTCGTGAAACTTGATAGGAGTCCCAGGATTCCTGTGGCACTTGGAAAGGGACACTTGGTCTCCCGCCTCAGCTGGAGAGGCGTCCCAATTGCCCTGCCAAGCCTCGAGGAGAATCCCGAGTTGTCCCTCGCAACTAGGCAGGAGTCCTGACGTCGCTGAAGAAACACGTGGGTGGAAGGGCCATCCCCGTCGTAACTCGAGAATATACCCCAGGTTCCCGCCGCAACTCGAGAAAAACCATGAGACTTCCCCCTCGCCGCGAGATGAGGCCCGATTCCCCTGCACTGCGTGCAGAGCAATTCCGTGTTGCACATCACACATGAAAGGAGCCTTGATTTCCTTGATGGCACTCCAGAGAAACCCCAAGAACACTGTTTCAAGGCTAGAGGGATCCTGAGGTCACTGTAGCAACACGAAAGAGCTCCGTGGGCCAAAAATCAACTCGAGATGAGAGGTTAGTCCCTGGCTTCGACTCCTGAGGAATACCACCTTACCACAAGCACCTCAAGAGGAGGCTTCTCTCAGCTCTAGGTATGTGAGAGGGATCCTGAGTTTGCGGCCTCAAGTGGAATGGACACCGCGATGCCCTGACTCGAAATAAGGCCGGATATCCCTGCAGTGACTTGAATGCAGGCTCGTCTTGCATCTCCCAAGACGAAAGGGTGTCTGAATCCCCTGTGGAGACCACAGAGAAAGACCTAGTTCCCCACCTCATCGCGACCGGAGGCCTCACATCCTTTGAAAACTCCCGAGGTACGCGGAGATCAGTGCCTCCAAAGGAGACGATGCCTGACTCCTCGTGAAAATTGATAGGAGTCCCAGGATTCTTGTGGCACGTGGAAAGGGACCCTTGGTCTCCCGCCTCAGCTGGAGAGGCGTTCCAATTGCCCTGCCAAGCCTCGAGGAGAATCCCGAGTTGTCCCTCGCAACTAGGCAGGAGTCTTGACGTGGCTGAACAAACACGTGGGTGGAAGGGCCATCCCCGTCGTAACTCGAGAATATACCCCAGGTTCCCGCCGCAACTCGAGAAAAACCATGAGACTTCCCCCTCGATGCGAGATGAGGCCCGATTCCCCTGTACTGCGTGCAGAGCAATTCCGTCTTGCACATCACACATGAAAGGAGCCTTGATTTCCTTGATGGCACTCCAGAGAAACCCCAAGAACAGTGTTTCAAGGATAGAAGGATCCTGAGGTCACTGTAGCAACACGAAAGAACTCTGTGGACCAAAAATCAACTCGAAAAGAGAGGTTAGTCCCTGGATTCGTCTCCAGAGGAATACCACCTTACCACAAGCACCTCAAGAGGAGGCTTCTCTCAGCTCTAGGTATGTGAGAGGGACCCTGAATTTGCGGCCTCAAGTGGAATGGACACCGCGATGCCCTGACTCGAAATAAGGCCAGATATCCCTGCAGTGACTGGAATGCAGGCTCGTCTTGCATCTCCCAAGAAGAAAGGGTGTCTGAATCCCCTGTGGAGACCACAGAGAAAGACCTAGTTCCCCACCTCATCGCGACCGGAGGCCTCACATCCTTTGAAAACTCCAGAGGTACGCGGAGATCAGTGCCTCCAAAGGAGACGATGCCTGACTCCTCGTGAAACTTGATAGGAGTCCCAGGATTCTTGTGGCACGTGGAAAGAGACCCTTGGTCTCCCGCCTCAGCTGGAGAGGCGTTCCAATTGCCCTGCCAAGCCTCGAGGAGAATCCCGAGTTGTCCCTCGCAACTAGGCAGGAGTCCTGACGTGGCTGAACAAACACGTGGGTGGAAGGGCCATCCCCGTCGTAACTCGAGAATATACCCCAGGTTCCCGCCGCAACTCGAGAAAAACCATGAGACTTCCCCCTCGATGCGAGATGAGGCCCGATTCCCCTGTACTGCGTGCAGAGCAATTCCGTCTTGCACATCACACATGAAAGGAGCCTTGATTTCCTTGATGGCACTCCAGAGAAACCCCAAGAACACTGTTTCAAGGATAGAGGGATCCTGAGGTCACTGTAGCAACACGAAAGACCTCTGTGGACCAAAAATCAACTCGAAAAGAGAGGTTAGTCCCTGGCTTCGACTCCAGAGGAATACCACCTTACCACAAGCACCTCAAGAGGAGGCTTCTCTCAGCTCTAGGTATGTGAGAGGGACCCTGAGTTTGCGGCCTAAAGTGGAATGGACACCGCGATGCCCTGACTCGAAATAAGGCCGGACATCCCTGCAGTGACTTCAATGCAGGCTCGTCTTGCATCTCCCAGGACGAAAGGATGTCTGAATCCCCTGTGGAAAGCACAGAGAAAGACTTAGTTCCCCACCTCATCGCGACCGATAGCCTCACATCCTTTGAAAACTCCAGAGGTACGCGGAGATCAGAGCCTCCAAAGGAGATGATGCCTGACTCCTCGTGAAACTTGATAGGAGTCCCAGGATTCCTGTGGCACTTGGAAAGGGACACTTGGTCTCCCGCCTCAGCTGGAGAGGCTTCCCAATTGCCCTGCCAAGCCTCGAGGAGAATCCCGAGTTGTCCCTCCAAACTAGGCAGGAGTCCTGACGTGGCTGAAGAAACACGTGGGTGGAAGGGCCATCCCCGTCGTAACTCGAGAATATACCCCAGGTTCTCGCCGCAACTCGAGAAAAACCATGAGACTTCCCCCTCGCCGCGAGATGAGGCCCGATTCCCCTGCACTGCGTGCAGAGCAATTCCGTGTTGCACATCACACATGAAAGGAGCCTTGATTTCCTTGATGGCACTCCAGAGAAACCCCAAGAACACTGTTTCAAGGCTAGAGGGATCCTGAGGTCACTGTAGCAACACGAAAGAGCTCCTTGGGCCAAAAATCAACTCGAGATGAGAGGTTAGTCCCTGGCTTCGACTCCTGAGGAATACCACCTTACCACAAGCACCTCAAGAGGAGGCTTCTCTCAGCTCTAGGTATGTGAGAGGGACCCTGAGTTTGCGGCCTCAAGTGGAATGGACACCGCGATGCCCTGACGCGAAATAAGGCTGGATATCCCTGTAGTGACTTGAATGCAGGCTCGTCTTGCATCTCCCAAGATGAAAGGATGTCTGAATCCCCTGTGGAGACCACAGAGAAAGAACTAGTTCCCCACCTCATCGCGACCGGAGGCCTCACATCCTTTGAAAACTCCAGAGGTACGCGGAGATCAGTGCCTCCAAAGGAGACGATGCCTGACTCCTCGTGAAACTTGATAGGAGTCCCAGGATTCCTGTGGCACGTGGAAAGGGACCCTTGGTCTCCCGTCTCAGCTGGAGAGGCGTCCCAATTGCCCTGCAAAGCCTCGAGGAGAATCCCGAGTTGTGTCTCGCAACTAGGCAAGAGTCCTGACGTGGCTGAACAAACACGGGTGTGGAAGGGCCATCCTCGTCGTAACTCGAGAATATACCCCAGGTTCCCGCCGCAACTCGAGAAAAACCATGAGACTTCCCCCTCGCCGCGAGATGAGGCCCGATTCCCCTGCACTGCGTGCAGAGCAATTCTGTGTTGCATATCACACATGAAAGGAGCCTTGATTTCCTTCATGGCACTCCAGAGAAACCCCAAGAACACTGTTTCAAGGCTAGAGGGATCCTGAGGTCACTGTAGCAACACGAAAGAGCTCCGTGGACCAAAAATCAACTCGAGATGAGAGGTTAGTCCCTGGCTTCGACTCCAGAGGAATACCACCTTACCACAAGCACCTCAAGAGGAGGCTTCTCTCAGCTCTAGGTATGTGAGAGGGACCCTGAGTTTGCGGCCTCAAGTGGAATGGACACCGCAATGCCCTGACTCGAAATAAGGCCGGATATCCCTGCAGTGACTGGAATGCAGGCTCGTCTTGCATCTCCCAAGACGAAAGGGTGTCTGAATCCCCTGTGGAGACCACAGAGAAAGACCTAGTTCCCCACCTCATCGCGACAGGAGGCCTCAAATCCTTTGAAAACTCCAGAGGTATGCGGAGATCAGTGCCTCCAAAGGAGACGATGCCTGACTCCTCGTGAAACTTGATAGGAGACCCAGGATTCCTGTGGCACGTGGAAAGGGACCCTTGGTCTCCCGTCTCAGGTGGAGAGGCGTCCCAATTGCCCTGCAAAGCCTCGAGGAGAATCCCGAGTTGTCCCTCGCAGCTAGGCAGGAGTCCTGACATGGCTGAACACACACGTGTGTGGAAGGGCCATCCCCGTCGTAACTCGAGAATATACCCCAGGTTCCCGCCGCAACTCGAGAAAAACCATGAGACTTCCCCCTCGCCGCGAGATGAGGCCCGATTCCCCTGCACTGCGTGCAGAGCAATTCCGTGTTGCACATCACACATGAAAGGAGCCTTGATTTCCTTGATGGCACTCCAGAGAAACCCCAAGAACACTGTTTCAAGGCTAGAGGGATCCTGAGGTCACTGTAGCAACACGAAAGAGCTCCGTGGACCAAGAATCAACACGAGATGAGAGGTTAGTCCCTGGCTTCGACTCCTGAGGAATACCACCTTACCACAAGCACCTCAAGAGGAGGCTTCTCTCAGCTCTAGGTATGTGAGAGGGATCCTGAGTTTGCGGCCTCAAGTGGAATGGACACCGCGATGCCCTGAGTCGAAATAAGGCCGGATATCCCTGCAGTGACTTGAATGCAGGCTCGTCTTGCATCTCCCAAGAAGAAAGGATGTCTGAATCCCCTGTGGAGACCACAGAGAAACACCTAGTTCCCCACCTCATCGCGACCGGAGGCCTCACATCCTTTGAAAACTCCAGAGGTACGCGGAGATCAGTGCCTCCAAAGGAGAAGATGCCTGACTCCTCGTGAAACTTGATAGGAGTCCCAGGATTCTTGTGGCACGTGGAAAGGGACCCTTGGTCTCCCGCCTCAGCTGGAGAGGCGTTCCAATTGCCCTGCCAAGCCTCGAGGAGAATCCCGAGTTGTCCCTCGCAACTAGACAGGAGTCCTGACGTGGCTGAACAAACACGTGGGTGGAAGGGCCATCCCCGTCGTAACTCGAGAATATACCCCAGGTTCCCGCCGCAACTCGAGAAAAACCATGAGACTTCCCCCTCGATGCGAGATGAGGCCCGATTCCCCTGTACTGCATGCAGAGCAATTCCGTCTTGCACATCACACATGAAAGGAGCCTTGATTTCCTTGGTGGCACTCCAGAGAAACCCCAAGAACACTGTTTCAAGGATAGAGGGATCCTGAGGTCACTGTAGCAACACGAAAGAACTCTGTGGACCAAAAATCAACTCGAAAAGAGAGGTTAGTCCCTGGATTCGTCTCCAGAGGAATACCACCTTACCACAAGCACCTCAACAGGAGGCTTCTCTCAGCTCTAGGTATGTGAGAGGGACCCTGAGTTTGCGGCCTCAAGTGGAATGGACACCGCGATGCCCTGACTCGAAATAAGGCCGGATATCCCTGCAGTGACTTCAATGCAGGCTCGTCTTGCATCTCCCAGGACGAAAGGATGTCTGAATCCCCTGTGGAAAGCACAGAGAAAGACTTAGTTCCCCACCTCATCGCGACCGATAGCCTCACATCCTTTGAAAACTCCAGAGGTACGCGGAGATCAGTGCCTCCAAAGGAGACGATGCCTGACTCCTCGTGAAACTTGATAAGAGTCCCAGGATTCCTGTGGCACTTGGAAAGGGACACTTGGTCTCCCGCCTCAGCTGGAGAGGGGTCCCAATTGCCCTGCCAAGCCTCGAGGAGAATCCAGAGTTGTCCCTCGCAACTAGGCAGGAGTCCTGACGTCGCTGAAGAAACACGTGGGTGGAACGGCCATCCCCGTCGTAACTCGAGAATATACCCCAGGTTCCCGCCGCAACTCGAGAAAAACCATGAGACTTCCCCCTCGCCGCGAGATGAGGCCCGATTCCCCTGCACTGCGTGCAGAGCAATTCCGTGTTGCACATCACACATGAAAGGAGCCTTGATTTCCTTGATGGCACTCTAGAGAAACCCCAAGAACACTGTTTCAAGGCTAGAGGGATCCTGAGGTCACTGTAGCAACACGAAAGAGCTCCGTGGGCCAAAAATCAACTCGAGATGAGAGGTTAGTCCCTGGCTTCGACTCCAGAGGAATACCACCTTACCACAAGCACCTCAAGAGGAGGCTTCTCTCAGCTCTAGGTATGTGAGAGGGACCCTGAGTTTGCGGCCTCAAGTGGAATGGACACCGCGATGCCCTGAAGCGAAATAAGGCTGGATATCCCTGCAGTGACTTGAATGCAGGCTCGTCTTGCATCTCCCAAGAAGAAAGGATGTCTGAATCCCCTGTGGAGACCACAGAGAAACACCTAGTTCCCCACCTCATCGCGACCGGAGGCCTCACATCCTTTGAAAACTCCAGAGGTACGCGGAGATCAGTGCCTCCAAAGGAGACGATTCCTGACTCCTCGTGAAACTTGATAGGAGTCCCAGGATTCCTGTGGCACGTGGAAAGGGACCCTTGGTCTCCCGCCTCAGCTGGAGAGGCGTCCCAATTGCCTTGCCAAGCCTCGAGGAGAATCCCGAGTTGTGTCTCGAAACTAGGCAAGAGTCCTAACGTGGCTGAACTAACACGTGTGTGGAAGGGCCATTCCCGTCGTAACTCGAGAATATCCCCCAAGTTCCCGCCGCAAGTCTAGAAAAACCATGAGACTTGCCCCTCGCCGCGAGATGAGGCCCGATTCCCCTGCACTGCGTGCAGAGCAATTCTGTGTTGCACATCACACATGAAAGGAGCCTTGATTTCCTTGATGGCACTCCAGAGAAACCCCAAGAACACTGTTTCAAGGCTAGAGGGATCCTGAGGTCACTGTAGCAACACGAAAGAAATCTGTGGACCAAAAATCAACTCGAAAAGAGAGGTTAGTCCCTGGATTCGTCTCCAGAGGAATACCACCTTACCACAAGCACCTCAAGAGGAGGCTTCTCTCAGCTCTAGGTATGTGAGAGGGACCCTGAGTTTGCGCCCTCAAGTGGAATGGACACCGCGATGCCCTGACTCGAAATAAGGCCGGATATCCCTGCAGTGACTTCAATGCAGGCTCGTCTTGCATCTCCCAGGACGAAAGGATGTCTGAATCCCCTGTGGAAAGCACAGAGAAAGACTTAGTTCCCCACCTCATCGCGACCGATAGCCTCACATCCTTTGAAAACTCCAGAGGTACGCGGAGATCAGTTCCTCCAAAGGAGACGATGCCTGACTCCTCGTGAAACTTGATAGGAGTCCCAGGATTCCTGTGGCACTTGAAAAGGGACACTTGGTCTCCCGCCTCAGCTGGAGAGGCGTCCCAATTGCCCTGCCAAGCCTCGAGGAGAATCCAGAGTTGTCCCTCGCAACTAGGCAGGAGTCCTGACGTCGCTGAAGAAACACGTGGGTGGAAGGGCCATCCCCGTCGTAACTCGAGAATATACCCCAGGTTCCCACCGCAACTCGAGAAAAACCATGAGACTTCCCCCTCGCCGCGAGATGAGGCCCGATTCCCCTGCACTGCGTGCAGAGCAATTCTGTCTTGCACATCACACATGAAAGGAGCCTTGATTTCCTTGATGGCACTCCAGAGAAACCCCAAGAACACTGTTTCAAGGCTAGAGGGATCCTGAGGTCACTGTAGCAACACGAAAGAGCTCCGTGGGCCAAAAATCAACTCGAGATGAGAGGTTAGTCCCTGGCTTCGATTCCAGAGGAATACCACCTTACCACAAGCACCTCAAGAGGAGGCTTCTCTCAGCTCTAGGTATGTGAGAGGGACCCTGAGTTTGTGGCCTCAAGTGGAATGGACACCGCGATGCCCTGACTCGAAATAAGGCCGGATATCCCTGCAGTAACTGGAATGCAGGCTCGTCTTGCATCTCCCAAGATGAAAGGATGTCTGAATCCCCTGTGGAGACCACAGAGAAAGACCTAGTTCCCCACCTCATCGCGACCGGAGGCCTCACATCCTTTGAAAACTCCAGAGGTACGCGGAGATCAGTGCCTCCAAAGGAGACGATGCCTGACTCCTCGTGAAACTTGATAGGAGTCCCAGGATTCCTGTGGCACGTGGAAAGGGACCCTCGGTCTCCCGCCTCAGCTGGAGAGGCGTTCCAATTGCCCTGCCACGCCTCGAGGAGAATCCCGAATTGTCCCTCGCAACTAGGCAGGAGTCCTGACGTGGCTGAACAAACACGTGGGTGGAAGGGCCATCCCCGTCGTAACTCGAGAATATACCCCAGGTTCCCGCCGCAACTCGAGAAAAACCATGAGACTTCCCCCTCGATGCGAGATGAGTCCCGATTCCCCTGGACTGCGTGCAGAGCAATTCCGTGTTGCACATCACACATGAAAGGAGCCTTGATTTCCTTGATGGCACTCCAGAGAAACCCCAAGAACACTGTTTCAAGGATAGAGGGATCCTGAGGTCACTGTAGCAACACGAAAGAGCTCCGTGGGCCAAAAATCAACTCGAGATGAGAGGTTAGTCCCTGGCTTCGACTCCAGAGGAATACCACCTTACCACAAGCACCTCAAGAGGAGGCTTCTCTCAGCTCTAGGTATGTGAGAGGGACCCTGAGATTGCGGCCTCAAGTGGAATGGACACCGCGATGCCCTGACTCGAAATAAGGCCGGATATCCCTGCAGTGACTTCAATGCAGGCTCGTCTGCATCTCCCAGGACGAAAGGATGTCTGAATCCCCTGTGGAAAGCACAGAGAAAGACTTAGTTCCCCACCTCATCGCGACCGATAGCCTCACATCCTTTGAAAACTCCAGAGGTACGCGGAGATCAGTGCCTCCAAAGGAGACGATGCCTGACTCCTCGTGAAACTTGATAGGAGTCCCAGGATTCCTGTGGCACTTGGAAAGGGACACTTGGTCTCCCGCCTCAGCTGGAGAGGCGTCCCAATTGCCCTGCCAAGCCTCGAGGAGAATCCAGAGTTGTCCCTCGCAACTAGGCAGGAGTCCTGACGTCGCTGAAGAAACACGTGGGTGGAAGGGCCATCCCCGTCGTAACTCGAGAATATACCCCAGGTTCCCGCCGCAACTCGAGAAAAACCATGAGACTTCCCCCTCGCCGCGAAATGAGGCCCGATTCCCCTGCACTGCGTGCAGAGCAATTCCGTGTTGCACATCACACATGAAAGGAGCCTTGATTTCCTTGATGGCACTCCAGAGAAACCCCAAGAACACTGTTTCAAGGCTAGAGGGATCCTGAGGTCACTGTAGCAACACGAAAGAGCTCCGTGGGCCAAAAATCAACTCGAGATGAGAGGTTAGTCCCTGGCTTCGACTCCAGAGGAATACCACCTTACCACAAGCACCTCAAGAGGAGGCTTCTCTCAGCTCTAGGTATGTGAGAGGGACCCTGAGTTTGCGGCCTCAAGTGGAATGGACACCGCGATGCCCTGACTCGAAATAAGGCTGGATATCCCTGCAGTGACTTGAATGCAGGCTCGTCTTGCATCTCCCAAGATGAAAGGATGTCTGAATCCCCTGTGGAGACCACAGAGAAAGACCTAGTTCCCCACCTCATCGCGACCGGAGGCCTCACATCCTTTGAAAACTCCAGAGGTACGCGGAGATCAGTGCCTCCAAAGGAGACGATGCCTGACTCCTCGTGAAACTTGATAGGAGTCCCAGGATACCTGTGGCACGTGGAAAGGGACCCTTGGCCTCCCGCCTCAGCTGGAGAGGCGTCCCAATTGCCTTGCCAAGCCTCGAGGAGAATCCCGAGTTGTGTCTCGCAACTAGGCAAGAGTCCTGACGTGGCTGAACAAACACGTGGGTGGAAGGGCCATCCCCGTCGTAACTCGAGAATATACCCCAGGTTCCCGCCGCAACTCGAGAAAAACCATGAGACTTCCCCCTCGCCGCGAGATGAGGCCCGATTCCCCTGCACTGCGTGCAGAGCAATTCTGTGTTGCACATCACACATGAAAGGAGCCTTGATTTCCTTCATGGCACTCCAGAGAAACCCCAAGAACACTGTTTCAAGGCTAGAGGGATCCTGAGGTCACTGTAGCAACATGAAAGAGCTCCGTGGACCAAAAATCAACTCGAGATGAGAGGTTAGTCCCTGGCTTCGACTCCAGAGGAATACCACCTTACCACAAGCACCTCAAGAGGAGGCTTCTCTCAGCTCTAGGTATGTGAGAGGGACCCTGAGTTTGCGGCCTCAAGTGGAATGGACACCACGATGCCCTGACTTGAAATAAGTCCGGATATCCCTGCAGTGACTGGAATGTAGGCTCGTCTTGCATCTCCCAAGACGAAAGGGTGTCTGAATCCCCTGTGGAGACCACAGAGAAAGACGTAGTTCCCCATCTCATCGCGACAGGAGGCCTCAAATCCTTTGAAAACTCCAGAGGTATGCGGAGATCAGTGCCTCCAAAGGAGACGATGCCTGACTCCTCGTGAAACTTGATAGGAGACCCAGGATTCCTGTGGCACGTGGAAAGGGACCCTTGGTCTCCCGTCTCAGCTGGAGAGGCGTCCCAATTGCCCTGCAAAGCCTCGAGGAGAATCCCGAGTTGTCCCTCACAACTAGGCAGGAGTCCTGACATGGCTGATCACACACGTGTGTGGAAGGGCCATCCCCGTCGTAACTCGAGAATATACCCCAGGTTCCTGCCGCAACTCGAGAAAAACCATGAGACTTCCCCCTCGCCGCGAGATGAGGCACGATTCCCCTGAACTGCGTGCAGAGCAATTCCGTGTTGCACATCACACATGAAAGGAGCCTTGATTTCCTTGATGGCACTCCAGAGAAACCCCAAGAACACTGTTTCAAGGATAGAGGGATCCTGAGGTCACTGTAGCAACACGAAAGAGCTCCGTGGACCAAGAATCAACAAGAGATGAGAGGTTAGTCCGTGGCTTCGACTCCTGAGGAATACCACCTTACCACAAGCACCTCAAGAGGAGGCTTCTCTCAGCTCTAGGTATGTGAGAGGGACCCTGAGTTTGCGGCCTCAAGTGGAATGGACACCGCGATGCCCTGACGCGAAATAAGGCTGGATATCCCTGCAGTGACTTGAATGCAGTCTCGTCTTGCATCTCCCAAGATGAAAGGATGTCTGAATCCCCTGTGGAGACCACAGAGAAAGACCTAGTTCCCCACCTCATTGCGACCGGAGGCCTCACATCCTTTGAAAACTCCAGAGGTACGCGGAGATCAGTGCCTCCAAAGGAGACGATGCCTGACTCCTCGTGAAACTTGATAGGAGTCCCAGGATTCCTGTGGCACGTGGAAAGGGACCCTTGGTCTCCCGCCTCAGCTGGAGAGGCGTCCCAATTGCCTTGCCAAGCCTCGAGGAGAATCCCGAGTTGTGTCTCGCAACTAGGCAAGAGTCCTGACGTGGCTGAACAAACACGTGTGTGGAAGGGCCATCCCCGTCGTAACTCGAGAATATACCCCAGGTTCCCGCCGCAACTCGAGAAAAACCATGAGACTTCCCCCTCGCCGCGAGATGAGGCCCGATTCCCCTGCACTGCGTGCAGAGCAATTCTGTGTTCACACATGAAAGGAGCCTTGATTTCCTTCATGGCACTCCAGAGAAACCCCAAGAACACTGTTTCAAGGCTAGAGGGATCCTGAGGTCACTGTAGCAACACGAAAGAACTCTGTGGACCAAGAATCAACACGAGATGAGAGGTTAGTCCCTGGCTTCGACTCCAGAGGAATACCACCTTACCACAAGCACCTCAAGAGGAGGCTTCTCTCAGCTCTAGGTATGTGAGAGGGACCCTGAGTTTGCGGCCTCAAGTGGAATGGACACCGCGATGCCCTGACTCGAAATAAGGCCGGATATCCCTGCAGTGACTGGAATGCAGGCTCGTCTTGCATCTCCCAAGACGAAAAGGTGTCTGAATCCCCTGTAGAGACCACAGAGAAAGACCTAGTTCCCCACCTCATCGCGACAGGAGGCCTCAAATCCTTTGAAAACTCCAGAGGTATGCGGAGATCAGTGCCTCCAAAGGAGACGATGCCTGACTCCTCTTGAATCTTGATAGGAGACCCAGGATTCCTGTGGCACGTCGAAAGGGACCCTTGGTCTCCCGTCTCAGCTGGAGAGGCGTCCCAATTGCCCTGCAAAGCCTCGAGGAGAATCCCGAGTTGTCCCTCGCAGCTAGGCAGGAGTCCTGACATGGCTGAACACACACGTGTGTGGAAGGGCCATCCCCGTCGTAACTCGAGAATATACCCCAGGTTCCCGCCGCAACTCGAGAAAAACCATGAGACTTCCCCCTCGCCGCGAGATGAGGCCCGATTCCCCTGCACTGCGTGCAGAGCAATTCCGTGTTGCACATCACACATGAAAGGAGCCTTGATTTCCTTGATGGCACTCCAGAGAAACCCCAAGAACACTGTTTCAAGGCTAGAGGGATCCTGAGGTCACTGTAGCAACACGAAAGAGCTCCGTGGACCAAGAATCAACACGAGATGAGAGGTTAGTCCCTGGCTTCGACTCCTGAGGAATACCACCTTACCACAAGCACCTCAAGAGGAGGCTTCTCTCAGCTCTAGGTATGTGAGAGGGATCCTGAGTTTGCGGCCTCAAGTGGAATGGACACCGCGATGCCCTGAGTCGAAATAAGGCCGGATATCCCTGCAGTGACTTGAATGCAGGCTCGTCTTGCATCTCCCAAGAAGAAAGGATGTCTGAATCCCCTGTGGAGACCACAGAGAAACACCTAGTTCCCCACCTCATCGCGACCGGAGGCCTCACATCCTTTGAAAACTCCAGAGGTACGCGGAGATCAGTGCCTCCAAAGGAGAAGATGCCTGACTCCTCGTGAAACTTGATAGGAGTCCCAGGATTCTTGTGGCACGTGGAAAGGGACCCTTGGTCTCCCGCCTCAGCTGGAGAGGCGTTCCAATTGCCCTGCCAAGCCTCGAGGAGAATCCCGAGTTGTCCCTCGCAACTAGACAGGAGTCCTGACGTGGCTGAACAAACACGTGGGTGGAAGGGCCATCCCCGTCGTAACTCGAGAATATACCCCAGGTTCCCGCCGCAACTCGAGAAAAACCATGAGACTTCCCCCTCGATGCGAGATGAGGCCCGATTCCCCTGTACTGCATGCAGAGCAATTCCGTCTTGCACATCACACATGAAAGGAGCCTTGATTTCCTTGGTGGCACTCCAGAGAAACCCCAAGAACACTGTTTCAAGGATAGAGGGATCCTGAGGTCACTGTAGCAACACGAAAGAACTCTGTGGACCAAAAATCAACTCGAAAAGAGAGGTTAGTCCCTGGATTCGTCTCCAGAGGAATACCACCTTACCACAAGCACCTCAACAGGAGGCTTCTCTCAGCTCTAGGTATGTGAGAGGGACCCTGAGTTTGCGGCCTCAAGTGGAATGGACACCGCGATGCCCTGACTCGAAATAAGGCCGGATATCCCTGCAGTGACTTCAATGCAGGCTCGTCTTGCATCTCCCAGGACGAAAGGATGTCTGAATCCCCTGTGGAAAGCACAGAGAAAGACTTAGTTCCCCACCTCATCGCGACCGATAGCCTCACATCCTTTGAAAACTCCAGAGGTACGCGGAGATCAGTGCCTCCAAAGGAGACGATGCCTGACTCCTCGTGAAACTTGATAAGAGTCCCAGGATTCCTGTGGCACTTGGAAAGGGACACTTGGTCTCCCGCCTCAGCTGGAGAGGGGTCCCAATTGCCCTGCCAAGCCTCGAGGAGAATCCAGAGTTGTCCCTCGCAACTAGGCAGGAGTCCTGACGTCGCTGAAGAAACACGTGGGTGGAACGGCCATCCCCGTCGTAACTCGAGAATATACCCCAGGTTCCCGCCGCAACTCGAGAAAAACCATGAGACTTCCCCCTCGCCGCGAGATGAGGCCCGATTCCCCTGCACTGCGTGCAGAGCAATTCCGTGTTGCACATCACACATGAAAGGAGCCTTGATTTCCTTGATGGCACTCTAGAGAAACCCCAAGAACACTGTTTCAAGGCTAGAGGGATCCTGAGGTCACTGTAGCAACACGAAAGAGCTCCGTGGGCAAAAATCAACTCGAGATGAGAGGTTAGTCCCTGGCTTCGACTCCAGAGGAATACCACCTTACCACAAGCACCTCAAGAGGAGGCTTCTCTCAGCTCTAGGTATGTGAGAGGGACCCTGAGTTTGCGGCCTCAAGTGGAATGGACACCGCGATGCCCTGAAGCGAAATAAGGCTGGATATCCCTGCAGTGACTTGAATGCAGGCTCGTCTTGCATCTCCCAAGAAGAAAGGATGTCTGAATCCCCTGTGGAGACCACAGAGAAACACCTAGTTCCCCACCTCATCGCGACCGGAGGCCTCACATCCTTTGAAAACTCCAGAGGTACGCGGAGATCAGTGCCTCCAAAGGAGACGATTCCTGACTCCTCGTGAAACTTGATAGGAGTCCCAGGATTCCTGTGGCACGTGGAAAGGGACCCTTGGTCTCCCGCCTCAGCTGGAGAGGCGTCCCAATTGCCTTGCCAAGCCTCGAGGAGAATCCCGAGTTGTGTCTCGAAACTAGGCAAGAGTCCTAACGTGGCTGAACTAACACGTGTGTGGAAGGGCCATTCCCGTCGTAACTCGAGAATATCCCCCAAGTTCCCGCCGCAAGTCTAGAAAAACCATGAGACTTGCCCCTCGCCGCGAGATGAGGCCCGATTCCCCTGCACTGCGTGCAGAGCAATTCTGTGTTGCACATCACACATGAAAGGAGCCTTGATTTCCTTCATGGCACTCCAGAGATACCCCAAGAACACTGTTTCAAGGCTAGAGGGATCCTGAGGTCACTGTAGCAACACGAAAGAGCTCCGTGGGCCAAAAATCAACTCGAGATGAGAGGTTAGTCCCTGGCTTCGACTCCAGAGGAATACCACCTTACCACAAGCACCTCAAGAGGAGGCTTCTCTCAGCTCTAGGTATGTGAGAGGGACCCTGAGTTTGCGGCCTCAAGTGGAATGGACACCGCGATTCCCTGACGCGAAATAAGGCTGGATATCCCTGCAGTGACTTGAATGCAGGCTCGTCTTGCATCTCCCAAGATGAAAGGATGTCTGAATCCCCTGTGGAGACCACAGAGAAAGACCTAGTTCCCCACCTCATCGCGACCGGAGGCCTCACATCCTTTGAAAACTACAGAGGTAGGCGGAGATCAGTGCCTCCAAAGGAGACGATGCCTGACTCCTCCTGAAACTTGATAGGAGTCCCAGGATTCTTGTGGCACGTGGAAAGGGACCCTTGGTCTCCCGCCTCAGCTGGAGAGGCGTTCCAATTGCCCTGCCAAGCCTCGAGGAGAATCCCGAGTTGTCCCTCGCAACTAGGCAGGAGTCCTGACGTGGCTGAAAAAACACGTGGGTGGAAGGGCCATCCCCGTCTTAACTCGAGAATATACCCCAGGTTCCCGCCGCAACTCGAGAAAAACCATGAGACTTCCCCCTCGATGCGAGATGAGGCCCGATTCCCCTGTACTGCGTGCAGAGCTATTCCGTCTTGCACATCACACATGAAAGGAGCCTTGATTTCCTTGATGGCACTCCAGAGAAACCCCAAGAACACTGTTTCAAGGCTAGAGGGATCCTGAGGTCACTGTAGCAACACGAAAGAAATCTGTGGACCAAAAATCAACTCGAAAAGAGACGTTAGTCCCTGGATTCGTCTCCAGAGGAATACCACCTTACCACAAGCACCTCAAGAGGAGGCTTCTCTCAGCTCTAGGTATGTGAGAGGGACCCTGAGTTTGCGCCCTCAAGTGGAATGGACACCGCGATGCCCTGACTCGAAATAAGGCCGGATATCCCTGCAGTGACTTCAATGCAGGCTCGTCTTGCATCTCCCAGGACGAAAGGATGTCTGAATCCCCTGTGGAAAGCACAGAGAAAGACTTAGTTCCCCACCTCATCGCGACCGATAGCCTCACATCCTTTGAAAACTCCAGAGGTACGCGGAGATCAGTTCCTCCAAAGGAGACGATGCCTGACTCCTCGTGAAACTTGATAGGAGTCCCAGGATTCCTGTGGCACTTGAAAAGGGACACTTGGTCTCCCGCCTCAGCTGGAGAGGCGTCCCAATTGCCCTGCCAAGCCTCGAGGAGAATCCAGAGTTGTCCCTCGCAACTAGGCAGGAGTCCTGACGTCGCTGAAGAAACACGTGGGTGGAAGGGCCATCCCCGTCGTAACTCGAGAATATACCCCAGGTTCCCACCGCAACTCGAGAAAAACCATGAGACTTCCCCCTCGCCGCGAGATGAGGCCCGATTCCCCTGCACTGCGTGCAGAGCAATTCTGTCTTGCACATCACACATGAAAGGAGCCTTGATTTCCTTGATGGCACTCCAGAGAAACCCCAAGAACACTGTTTCAAGGCTAGAGGGATCCTGAGGTCACTGTAGCAACACGAAAGAGCTCCGTGGGCCAAAAATCAACTCGAGATGAGAGGTTAGTCCCTGGCTTCGATTCCAGAGGAATACCACCTTACCACAAGCACCTCAAGAGGAGGCTTCTCTCAGCTCTAGGTATGTGAGAGGGACCCTGAGTTTGTGGCCTCAAGTGGAATGGACACCGCGATGCCCTGACTCGAAATAAGGCCGGATATCCCTGCAGTAACTGGAATGCAGGCTCGTCTTGCATCTCCCAAGATGAAAGGATGTCTGAATCCCCTGTGGAGACCACAGAGAAAGACCTAGTTCCCCACCTCATCGCGACCGGAGGCCTCACATCCTTTGAAAACTCCAGAGGTACGCGGAGATCAGTGCCTCCAAAGGAGACGATGCCTGACTCCTCGTGAAACTTGATAGGAGTCCCAGGATTCCTGTGGCACGTGGAAAGGGACCCTCGGTCTCCCGCCTCAGCTGGAGAGGCGTTCCAATTGCCCTGCCACGCCTCGAGGAGAATCCCGAGTTGTCCCTCGCAACTAGGCAGGAGTCCTGACGTGGCTGAACAAACACGTGGGTGGAAGGGCCATCCCCGTCGTAACTCGAGAATATACCCCAGGTTCCCGCCGCAACTCGAGAAAAACCATGAGACTTCCCCCTCGATGCGAGATGAGTCCCGATTCCCCTGGACTGCGTGCAGAGCAATTCCGTGTTGCACATCACACATGAAAGGAGCCTTGATTTCCTTGATGGCACTCCAGAGAAACCCCAAGAACACTGTTTCAAGGATAGAGGGATCCTGAGGTCACTGTAGCAACACGAAAGAGCTCCGTGGGCCAAAAATCAACTCGAGATGAGAGGTTAGTCCCTGGCTTCGACTCCAGAGGAATACCACCTTACCACAAGCACCTCAAGAGGAGGCTTCTCTCAGCTCTAGGTATGTGAGAGGGACCCTGAGATTGCGGCCTCAAGTGGAATGGACACCGCGATGCCCTGACTCGAAATAAGGCCGGATATCCCTGCAGTGACTTCAATGCAGGCTCGTCTGCATCTCCCAGGACGAAAGGATGTCTGAATCCCCTGTGGAAAGCACAGAGAAAGACTTAGTTCCCCACCTCATCGCGACCGATAGCCTCACATCCTTTGAAAACTCCAGAGGTACGCGGAGATCAGTGCCTCCAAAGGAGACGATGCCTGACTCCTCGTGAAACTTGATAGGAGTCCCAGGATTCCTGTGGCACTTGGAAAGGGACACTTGGTCTCCCGCCTCAGCTGGAGAGGCGTCCCAATTGCCCTGCCAAGCCTCGAGGAGAATCCAGAGTTGTCCCTCGCAACTAGGCAGGAGTCCTGACGTCGCTGAAGAAACACGTGGGTGGAAGGGCCATCCCCGTCGTAACTCGAGAATATACCCCAGGTTCCCGCCGCAACTCGAGAAAAACCATGAGACTTCCCCCTCGCCGCGAAATGAGGCCCGATTCCCCTGCACTGCGTGCAGAGCAATTCCGTGTTGCACATCACACATGAAAGGAGCCTTGATTTCCTTGATGGCACTCCAGAGAAACCCCAAGAACACTGTTTCAAGGCTAGAGGGATCCTGAGGTCACTGTAGCAACACGAAAGAGCTCCGTGGGCCAAAAATCAACTCGAGATGAGAGGTTAGTCCCTGGCTTCGACTCCAGAGGAATACCACCTTACCACAAGCACCTCAAGAGGAGGCTTCTCTCAGCTCTAGGTATGTGAGAGGGACCCTGAGTTTGCGGCCTCAAGTGGAATGGACACCGCGATGCCCTGACTCGAAATAAGGCTGGATATCCCTGCAGTGACTTGAATGCAGGCTCGTCTTGCATCTCCCAAGATGAAAGGATGTCTGAATCCCCTGTGGAGACCACAGAGAAAGACCTAGTTCCCCACCTCATCGCGACCGGAGGCCTCACATCCTTTGAAAACTCCAGAGGTACGCGGAGATCAGTGCCTCCAAAGGAGACGATGCCTGACTCCTCGTGAAACTTGATAGGAGTCCCAGGATACCTGTGGCACGTGGAAAGGGACCCTTGGCCTCCCGCCTCAGCTGGAGAGGCGTCCCAATTGCCTTGCCAAGCCTCGAGGAGAATCCCGAGTTGTGTCTCGCAACTAGGCAAGAGTCCTGACGTGGCTGAACAAACACGTGGGTGGAAGGGCCATCCCCGTCGTAACTCGAGAATATACCCCAGGTTCCCGCCGCAACTCGAGAAAAACCATGAGACTTCCCCCTCGCCGCGAGATGAGGCCCGATTCCCCTGCACTGCGTGCAGAGCAATTCTGTGTTGCACATCACACATGAAAGGAGCCTTGATTTCCTTCATGGCACTCCAGAGAAACCCCAAGAACACTGTTTCAAGGCTAGAGGGATCCTGAGGTCACTGTAGCAACATGAAAGAGCTCCGTGGACCAAAAATCAACTCGAGATGAGAGGTTAGTCCCTGGCTTCGACTCCAGAGGAATACCACCTTACCACAAGCACCTCAAGAGGAGGCTTCTCTCAGCTCTAGGTATGTGAGAGGGACCCTGAGTTTGCGGCCTCAAGTGGAATGGACACCACGATGCCCTGACTTGAAATAAGTCCGGATATCCCTGCAGTGACTGGAATGTAGGCTCGTCTTGCATCTCCCAAGACGAAAGGGTGTCTGAATCCCCTGTGGAGACCACAGAGAAAGACGTAGTTCCCCATCTCATCGCGACAGGAGGCCTCAAATCCTTTGAAAACTCCAGAGGTATGCGGAGATCAGTGCCTCCAAAGGAGACGATGCCTGACTCCTCGTGAAACTTGATAGGAGACCCAGGATTCCTGTGGCACGTGGAAAGGGACCCTTGGTCTCCCGTCTCAGCTGGAGAGGCGTCCCAATTGCCCTGCAAAGCCTCGAGGAGAATCCCGAGTTGTCCCTCACAACTAGGCAGGAGTCCTGACATGGCTGATCACACACGTGTGTGGAAGGGCCATCCCCGTCGTAACTCGAGAATATACCCCAGGTTCCTGCCGCAACTCGAGAAAAACCATGAGACTTCCCCCTCGCCGCGAGATGAGGCACGATTCCCCTGAACTGCGTGCAGAGCAATTCCGTGTTGCACATCACACATGAAAGGAGCCTTGATTTCCTTGATGGCACTCCAGAGAAACCCCAAGAACACTGTTTCAAGGATAGAGGGATCCTGAGGTCACTGTAGCAACACGAAAGAGCTCCGTGGACCAAGAATCAACAAGAGATGAGAGGTTAGTCCGTGGCTTCGACTCCTGAGGAATACCACCTTACCACAAGCACCTCAAGAGGAGGCTTCTCTCAGCTCTAGGTATGTGAGAGGGACCCTGAGTTTGCGGCCTCAAGTGGAATGGACACCGCGATGCCCTGACGCGAAATAAGGCTGGATATCCCTGCAGTGACTTGAATGCAGTCTCGTCTTGCATCTCCCAAGATGAAAGGATGTCTGAATCCCCTGTGGAGACCACAGAGAAAGACCTAGTTCCCCACCTCATTGCGACCGGAGGCCTCACATCCTTTGAAAACTCCAGAGGTACGCGGAGATCAGTGCCTCCAAAGGAGACGATGCCTGACTCCTCGTGAAACTTGATAGGAGTCCCAGGATTCCTGTGGCACGTGGAAAGGGACCCTTGGTCTCCCGCCTCAGCTGGAGAGGCGTCCCAATTGCCTTGCCAAGCCTCGAGGAGAATCCCGAGTTGTGTCTCGCAACTAGGCAAGAGTCCTGACGTGGCTGAACAAACACGTGTGTGGAAGGGCCATCCCCGTCGTAACTCGAGAATATACCCCAGGTTCCCGCCGCAACTCGAGAAAAACCATGAGACTTCCCCCTCGCCGCGAGATGAGGCCCGATTCCCCTGCACTGCGTGCAGAGCAATTCTGTGTTCACACATGAAAGGAGCCTTGATTTCCTTCATGGCACTCCAGAGAAACCCCAAGAACACTGTTTCAAGGCTAGAGGGATCCTGAGGTCACTGTAGCAACACGAAAGAGCTCTGTGGACCAAGAATCAACACGAGATGAGAGGTTAGTCCCTGGCTTCGACTCCAGAGGAATACCACCTTACCACAAGCACCTCAAGAGGAGGCTTCTCTCAGCTCTAGGTATGTGAGAGGGACCCTGAGTTTGCGGCCTCAAGTGGAATGGACACCGCGATGCCCTGACTCGAAATAAGGCCGGATATCCCTGCAGTGACTGGAATGCAGGCTCGTCTTGCATCTCCCAAGACGAAAAGGTGTCTGAATCCCCTGTAGAGACCACAGAGAAAGACCTAGTTCCCCACCTCATCGCGACAGGAGGCCTCAAATCCTTTGAAAACTCCAGAGGTATGCGGAGATCAGTGCCTCCAAAGGAGACGATGCCTGACTCCTCTTGAATCTTGATAGGAGACCCAGGATTCCTGTGGCACGTCGAAAGGGACCCTTGGTCTCCCGTCTCAGCTGGAGAGGCGTCCCAATTGCCCTGCAAAGCCTCGAGGAGAATCCCGAGTTGTCCCTCGCAACTAGGCAGGAGTCCTGACATGGCTGAACACACACGTGTGTGGAAGGGCCATCCCCGTCGTAACTCGAGAATATACCCCAGGTTCCCGCCGCAACTCGAGAAAAACCATGAGACTTCCCCCTCGCCGCGAGATGAAGCCCGATTCCCCTGCACTGCGTGCAGAGCAATTCCGTGTTGCACATCACACATGAAAGGAGCCTTGATTTCCTTGATGGCACTCCAGAGAAACCCCAAGAACACTGTTTCAAGGCTGGAGGGATCCTGAGGTCACTGTAGCAACACGAAAGAGCTCCGTGGACCAAGAATCAACACGAGATGAGAGGTTAGTCCCTGGCTTCGACTCCTGAGGAATACCACCTTACCACAAGCACCTCAAGAGGAGGCTTCTCTCAGCTCTAGGTATGTGAGAGGGATCCTGAGTTTGCGGCCTCAAGTGGAATGGACACCGCGATGCCCTGACTCGAAATAAGGCCGGATATCCCTCCAGTGACTTGAATGCAGGCTCGTCTTGCATCTGCCAAGAAGAAAGGATGTCTGAATCCCCTGTGGAGACCACAGAGAAACACCTAGTTCCCCACCTCATCGCGACCGGAGGCCTCACATCCTTTGAAAACTCCAGAGGTACGCGGAGATCAGTGCTTCCAAAGGAGACGATGCCTGACTCCTCGTGAAACTTGATAGGAGTCCCAGGATTCTTGTGGCACGTGGAAAGGGACCCTTGGTCTCCCGCCTCAGCTGGAGAGGCGTTCCAATTTCCCTGCCAAGCCTCGAGGAGAATCCCGAGTTGCCCCTCGCAACTAGGCAGGAGTCCTGACGTGGCTGAACAAACACGTGGGTGGAAGGGCCATCCACGTTGTAACTCGAGAATATACCCCAGGTTCCCGCCGCAACTCGAGAAAAACCATGAGACTTCCCCCTCGATGCGAGATGAGGCCCGATTCCCCTGTACTGCGTGCAGAGCAATTCCGTCTTGCACATCACACATGAAAGGGGCCTTGATTTCCTTGATGGCACTCCAGAGAAACCCCAAGAACACTGTTTCAAGGATAGAGGGATCCTGAGGTCACTGTAGCAACACGAAAGAACTCTGTGGACCAAAAATCAACTCGAAAAGAGAGGTTAGTCCCTGGATTCGTCTCCAGAGGAATACCACCTTACCACAAGCACCTCAAGAGGAGGCTTCTCTCAGCTCTAGGTATGTGAGAGGGACCCTGAGTTTGCGGCCTCAAGTGGAATGGACACCGCGATGCCCTGACTCGAAATAAGGCCGGATATCCCTGCAGTGACTTCAATGCAGGCTCGTCTTGCATCTCCCAGGACGAAAGGATGTCTGAATCCCCGGAGGAAAGCACAGAGAAAGACTTAGTTCCCCACCTCATCGCGACCGATAGCCTCACATCCTTTGAAAACTCCAGAGGTACGCGGAGATCAGTGCCTCCAAAGGAGACGATGCTTGACTCCTCGTGAAACTTGATAGGAGTCCCAGGATTCCTGTGGCACTTGGAAAGGGACACTTGGTCTCCCGCCTCAGCTGGAGAGGCGTCCCAATTGCCCTGCCAAGCCTCGAGGAGAATCCAGAGTTGTCCCTCGCAACTAGGCAGGAGTCCTGACGTCGCTGAAGAAACACGTGGGTGGAAGGGCCATCCCCGTCGTAACTCGAGAATATACCCCAGGTTCCCGCCGCAACTCGAGAAAAACCATGAGACTTCCCCCTCGCCGCGAGATGAGGCCCGATTCCCCTGCACTGCGTGCAGAGCAATTCCGTGTTGCACATCACACATGAAAGGAGCCTTGATTTCCTTGATGGCACTCCAGAGAAACCCCAAGAACACTGTTTCAAGGCTAGAGGGATCCTGAGGTCACTGTAGCAACACGAAAGAGCTCCGTGGGCTAAAAATCAACTCGAGATGAGAGGTTAGTCCCTGGCTTCGACTCCAGAGGAATACCACCTTACCACAAGCACCTCAAGAGGAGGCTTCTCTCAGCTCTAGGTATGTGAGAGGGACCCTGAGTTTGCGGCCTCAAGTGGAATGGACACCGCGATGCCCTGACGCGAAATAAGGCTGGATATCCCTGCAGTGACTTGAATGCAGGCTCGTCTTGCATCTCCCAAGATGAAAGGATGTCTGAATCCCCTGTGGAGACCACAGAGAAACACCTAGTTCCCCACCTCATCGCGACCGGAGGCCTCACATCCTTTGAAAACTCCAGAGGTACGCGGAGATCAGTGCCTCCAAAGGAGACGATGCCTGACTCCTCGTGAAACTTGATAGGAGTCCCAGGATACCTGTGGCACGTGGAAAGGGACCCTTGGTCTCCCGCCTCAGCTGGAGAGGCGTCCCAATTGCCTTGCCAAGCCTCGAGGAGAATCCCGAGTTGTGTCTCGCAACTAGGCAAGAGTCCTGACGTGGCTGAACAAACACGTGGGTGGAAGGGCCATCCCCGTCGTAACTCGAGAATATACCCCAGGTTCCCGCCGCAACTCGAGAAAAACCATGAGACTTCCCCCTCGCCGCGAGATGAGGCCCGATTCCCCTGCACTGCGTGCAGAGCAATTCTGTGTTGCGCATCACACATGAAGGGAGCCTTGATTTCCTTCATGGCACTCCAGAGAAACCCCAAGAACACTGTTTGAAGGCTAGAGGGATCCTGAGGTCACTGTAGCAACACGAAAGAGCTCCGTGGACCAAGAATCAACACGAGATGAGAGGTTAGTCCCTGGCTTCGACTCCAGAGGAATACCACCTTACCACAAGCACCTCAAGAGGAGGCTTCTCTCAGCTCTAGGTATGTGAGAGGGACCCTGAGTTTGCGGCCTCAAGTGGAATGGACACCGCGATGCCCTGACTCGAAATAAGGCCGGATATCACTGCAGTGACTGGAATGCAGGCTCGTCTTGCATCTCCCAAGACGAAAGGGTGTCTGAATCCCCTGTGGAGACCACAGAGAAAGACCTAGTTCCCCACTTCATCGCGACAGGAGGCCTCAAATCCTTTGAAAACTCCAGAGGTATGCGGAGATCAGTGCCTCCAAAGGAGACGATGCCTGACTCCTCGTGAAACTTGATAGGAGACCCAGGATTCCTGTGGCACATGGAAAGGGACCCTTGGTCTCCCGTCTCAGCTGGAGAGGCGTTCCAATTGCCCTGCCAAGCCTCGAGGAGAATCCCGAGTTGTCCCTCGCAACTAGGCAGGAGACCTGACGTGGCTGAACAAACACGTGGGTGGAAGGGCCATCCCCGTCGTAACTCGAGAATATACCCCAGGTTCCCGCCGCAACTCGAGAAAAACCATGAGACTTCCCCCTCGATGCGAGATGAGGCCCGATTTCCCGGCACTGCGTGCAGAGCAATTCCGTGTTGCACATCACACATGAAAGGAGCCTTGATTTCCTTGATGGCACCCCAGAGAAACCCCAAGAACACTGTTTCAAGGCTAGAGGGATCCTGAGGTCACTGTAGCAACACGAAAGAGCTCCGTGGACCAAGAATCAACACGAGATGAGAGGTTAGTCCCTGGCTTCGACTCCTGAGGAATACCACCTTACCACAAGCACCTCAAGAGGAGGCTTCTCTCAGCTCTAGGTATGTGAGAGGGACCCTGAGTTTGCGGCCTCAAGTGGAATGGACACCGCGATGCCCTGACTCGAAATAAGGCCGGATATCCCTGCAGTGACTTGAATGCAGGCTCGTCTTGCATCTCCCAAGAAGAAAGGATGTCTGAATCCCCTGTGGAGACCACAGAGAAACACCTAGTTCCCCACCTCATCGCGACCGGAGGCCTCACATCCTTTGAAAACTCCAGAGGTACGCGGAGATCAGTGCCTCCAAAGGAGACGATGCCTGACTCCTCGTGAAACTTGACAGGAGTCCCAGGATTCTTGTGGCACGTGGAAAGGGACGCTTGGTCTCCCGTCTCAGCTGGAGAGGCGTTCCAATTGCCCTGCCAAGCCTCGAGTAGAATCCCGAGTTGTCCTTCGCAACTAGGCAGGAGTCCTGACGTGGCTGAACAAACACGTGGGTGGAAGGGCCATCCCCGTCGTAACTCGAGAATATACCCCAGGTTCCCGCCGCAACTCGAGAAAAACCATGAGACTTCCCCCTCGATGCGAGATGAGGCCCGATTCCCCTGTACTGCGTGCAGAGCAATTCCGTCTTGCACATCACACATGAAAGGGGCCTTGATTTCCTTGATGGCACTCCAGAGAAACCCCAAGAACACTGTTTCAAGGATAGAGGGATCCTGAGGTCACTGTAGCAACACGAAAGAACTCTGTGGACCAAAAATCAACTCGAAAAGAGAGGTTAGTCCCTGGATTCGTCTCCAGAGGAATACCACCTTACCACAAGCACCTCAAGAGGAGGCTTCTCTCAGCTCTAGGTATGTGAGAGGGACCCTGAGTTTGCGGCCTCAAGTGGAATGGACACCGCGATGCCCTGACTCGAAATAAGGCCGGATATCCCTGCAGTGACTTCAATGCAGGCTCGTCTTGCATCTCCCAGGACGAAAGGATGTCTGAATCCCCTGTGGAAAGCACAGAGAAAGACTTAGTTCCCCACCTCATCGCGACCGATAGCCTCACATCCGTTGAAAACTCCAGAGGTATGCGGAGATCAGTGCCTCCAAAGGAGACGATGCCTGACTCCTCGTGAAACTTGATAGGAGACCCAGGATTCCTGTGGCACGTAGAAAGGGACCCTTGGTCTCCCGTCTCAGCTGGAGAGGCGTCCCAATTGCCCTGCAAAGCCTCGAGGAAAATCCCGAGTGGTCCCTCGCAACTAGGCAGGAGTCCTGACATGGCTGAACACACACGTGTGTGGAAGGGCCATCCCCGTCGTAACTCGAGAATATACCCCAGGTTCCCGCCGCAACTCGAGAAAAACCATGAGACTTCCCCCTCGCCGCGAGATGAGGCCCGATTCCCCTGCACTGCATGCAGAGCAATTCTGTGTTGCACATCACACATGAAAGGAGCCTTGATTTCCTTCATGGCACTCCAGAGAAACCCCAAGAACACTGTTTCAAGGCTAGAGGGATCCTGAGGTCACTGTAGCAACACGAAAGAGCTCCGTGGACCAAGAATCAACACGAGATGAGAGGTTAGTCCCTGGCTTCGACTCCAGAGGAATACCACCTTACCACAAGCACCTCAAGAGGAGGCTTCTCTCAGCTCTAGGTATGTGAGAGGGACCCTGAGTTTTCGGCCTCAAGTGGAATGGACACCGCGATGCCCTGATGCGAAATAAGGCTGGATATCCCTGCAGTGACTTGAATGCAGGCTCGTCTTGCATCTCCCAAGATGAAAGGATGTCTGAATCCCCTGTGGAGACCACAGAGAAAGACCTAGTTCCCCACCTCATCGCGACCGGAGGCCTCACATCCTTTGAAAACTCCAGAGGTACGCGGAGATCAGTGCCTCCAAAGGAGACGATGCCTGACTCCTCGTGAAACTTGATAGGAGTCCCAGGATTCTTGTGGCACGTGGAAAGGGACCCTTGGTCTCCCGCCTCAGCTGGAGAGGCGTCCCAATTGCCTTGCCAAGCCTCGAGGAGAATCCCGAGTTGTGTCTCGCAACTAGGCAAGAGTCCTGACGTGGCTGAACAAACACGTGTGTGGAAGGGCCATCCCCGTCGTAACTCGAGAATATACCCCAGGTTCCCGCCGCAACTCGAGAAAAACCATGAGACTTCCCCCTCGCCGCGAGATGAGGCCCGATTCCCCTGCACTGCGTGTAGAGCAATTCCGTGTTGCACATCACACATGAAAGGAGCCTTGATTTCCTTCATGGCACTCCAGAGAAACCCCAAGAACACTGTTTCAAGGCTAGAGGGATCCTGAGGTCACTGTAGCAACACGAAAGAGCTCCGTGGGCCAAAAATCAACTCGAGATGAGAGGTTAGTCCCTGGCTTCGACTCCAGAGGAATACCACCTTACCACAAGCACCTCAAGAGGAGGCTTCTCTCAGCTCTAGGTATGTGAGACGGACCCTGAGTTTGCGGCCTCAAGTGGAATGGACACCGCGATGCCCTGACTCGAAATAAGGCCGGATATCCCTGCAGTGACTGGAATGCAGGCTCGTCTTGCATCTCCCAAGACGAAAGGGTGTCTGAATCCCCTGTGGAGACCACAGAGAAAGACCTAGTTCCCCACCTCATCGCGACAGGAGGCCTCACATCCTTTGAAAACTCCAGAGGTATGCGGAGATCAGTGCCTCCAAAGGAGACGATGCCTGACTCCTCCTGAAACTTGATAGGAGACCCAGGATTCCTGTGGCACGTGCAAGGGACCCTTGGTCTCCCGTCTCAGCTGGAGAGGCGTCCCAATTGCCCTGCAAAGCCTCGAGGAGAATCCCGAGTGGACCCTCGCAACTAGGCAGGAGTCCTGACATGGCTGAACACACACGTGTGTGGAAGGGCCATCCCCGTCGTAACTCGAGAATATACCCCAGGTTCCCGCCGCAACTCGAGAAAAACCATTAGACTTCCCCCTCGCCGCGAGATGAGGCCCGATTCCCCTGCACTGCGTGCAGAGCAATTCCGTGTTGCACATCACACATGAAAGGAGCCTTGATTTCCTTCATGGCACTCCAGAGAAACCCCAAGAACACTGTTTCAAGGCTAGAGGGATCCTGAGGTCACTGTAGCAACACAAAAGAGCTCCGTGGACCAAGAATCAACACGAGATGAGAGGTTAGTCCCTGGCTTCGACTCCTGAGGAATACCACCTTACCACAAGCACCTCAAGAGGAGGCTTCTCTCAGCTCTAGGTATGTGAGAGGGATCCTGAGTTTGCGGCCTCAAGTGGAATGGACACCGCGATGCCCTGACTCGAAATAAGGCCGGATATCCCTGCAGTGACTTGAATGCAGGCTCGTCTTGCATCTCCCAAGAAGAAAGGATGTCTGAATCCCCTGTGGAGACCACAGAGAAACACCTAGTTCCCCACCTCATCGCGACCGGAGGCCTCACATCCTTTGAAAACTCCAGAGGTACGCGGAGATCAGTGCCTCCAAAGGAGACGATGCCTGACTCCTCGTGAAATTTGATAGGAGTCCCAGGATTCTTGTGCTACGTGGAAAGGGACCCTTGGTCTCCCGCCTCAGCTGGAGAGGCGTCCCAATTGCCCTGCCAAGCCTCGAGGAGAATCCCGAGTTGTCCCTCGCAACTAGGCAGGAGTCCTGACGTGGCTGAACAAACACGTGAGTGGAAGGGCCATCCCCGTCGTAACTGGAGAATATACCCCAGGTTCCCGCCGCAACTCGAGAAAAACCATGAGACTTCCCCCTCGCCGCGAGATGAGGCCCGATTCCCCTGCACTGCGTGCAGAGCAATTCTGTGTTGCACATCACACATGAAAGGAGCCTTGATTTCCTTCATGGCACTCCAGAGAAACCCCAAGAACACTGTTTCAAGGCTAGAGGGATCCTGAGGTCACTGTAGCAACACGACAGAGCTCCGTGGACCAAAAATCAACTCGAGATGAGAGGTTAGTCCCTGGCTTCGACTCCAGAGGAATACCACCTTACCACAAGCACCTCAAGAGGAGGCTTCTCTCAGCTCTAGGTATGTGAGAGGGACCCTGAGTTTGCGGCCTCAAGTGCAATGGACACCGCGATGCCCTGACTTGAAATAAGGCCGGATATCCCTGCAGTGACTGGAATGCAGGCTCGTCTTGCATCTCCCAAGACGAAAGGGTGTCTGAATTCCCTGTGGAGACCACAGAGAAAGACCTAGTTCCCCACCTCATCGCGACAGGAGGCCTCAAATCCTTTGAAAACTCCAGAGGTATGCGGAGATCAGTGACTCCAAAGGAGACGATGCCTGACTCCTCGTGAAACTTGATAGGAGACCCAGGATTCCTGTGGCACGTGGAAAGGGACCCTTGGTCTCCCGTCTCAGCTGGAGAGGCGTCCCAATTGCCCTGCAAAGCCTCGAGGAGAATCCCGAGTTGTCCCTCACAACTAGGCAGGAGTCCTGACATGGCTGAACACACACGTGTGTGGAAGGGCCATCCCCGTCGTAACTCGAGAATATACCCCAGGTTCCCGCCGCAACTCGAGAAAAACCATGAGACTTCCCCCTCGCCGCGAGATGAGGCCCGAATCCCCTGAACTGCGTGCAGAGCAATTCCGTGTTGCACATCACACATGAAAGGAGCCTTGATTTCCTTGATGGCACTCCAGAGAAACCCCAAGAACACTGTTTCAAGGCTAGAGGGATCCTGAGGTCACTGTAGCAACACGAAAGAGCTCCGTGGACCAAGAATCAACACGAGATGAGAGGTTAGTCCCTGGCTTCGACTCCTGAGGAATACCACCTTACCACAAGCACCTCAAGAGGAGGCTTCTCTCAGCTCTAGGTATGTGAGAGGGACCCTGAGTTTGCGGCCTCAAGTGGAATGGACACCACGATGCCCTGACGCGAAATAAGGCTGGATATCCCTGCAGTGACTTGAATGCAGGCTCGTCTTGCATCTCCCAAGATGAAAGGATGTCTGAATCCCCTGTGGAGACCACAGAGAAAGACCTAGTTCCCCACCTCATCGCGACCGGAGGCCTCACATCCTTTGAAAATTCCAGAGGTACGCGGAGATCAGTGCCTCCAAAGGAGACGATGCCTGACTCCTCGTGAAACTTGATAGGAGTCCCAGGATTCCTGTGGCACGTGGAAAGGGACTCTTGGTCTCCCGCCTCAGCTGGAGAGGCGTCCCAATTGTCTTGCCAAGCCTCGAGGAGAATCCCGAGTTGTGTCTCGCAACTAGGCAAGAGTCCTGACGTGGCTGAACAAACACGTGTGTGGAAGGGCCATCCCCATCGTAACTCGAGAATATACCCCAGGTTCCCGCCGCAACTCGAGAAAAACCGTGAGACTTCCCCCTCGCCGCGAGATGAGGCCCGATTCCCCTGCACTGCGTGCAGAGCAATTCCGTGTTGCACATCACACATGAAAGGAGCCTTGATTTCCTTGATGGCACTCCAGAGAAACCCCAAGAACACTGTTTCAAGGCTAGAGGGATCCTGAGGTCACTGTAGCAACACGAAAGAGCTCCGTGGACCAAAAATCAACTCGAGATGAGAGGTTAGTCCCTGGCTTCGACTCCAGAGGAATACCACCTTACCACAAGCACCTCAAGAGGAGGCTTCTCTCAGCTCTAGGTATGTGAGAGGGACCCTGAGTTTGCGGCCTCAAGTGGAATGGACACCGCGATGCCCTGACTCGAAATAAGGCCGGATATCCCTGCAGTGACTGGAATGCAGGCTCGTCTTGCATCTCCCAAGACGAAAGGGTGTCTGAATCCCCTGTGGAGACCACAGAGAAAGACCTAGTTCCCCACCTCATCGCGACAGGAGGCCTCAAATCCTTTGAAAACTCCAAAGGTATGCGGAGATCAGTGCCTCCAAAGGAGAAGATGCCTGACTCCTCCTGAAACTTGATAGGAGACCCAGGATTCCTGTGGCACGTGGAAAGGGACCCTTGGTCTCCCGTCTCAGCTGGAGAGGCGTCCCAAATGCCCTGCAAAGCCTCGAGGAGAATCCCGAGTGGTCCCTCGCAACTAGGCAGGAGTCCTGACATGGCTGAACACACACGTGTGTGGAAGGGCCATCCCCGTCGTAACTCGAGAATATACCCCAGGTTCCCGCCGCAACTCGAGAAAAACCATGAGACTTCCCCCGCGCCGCGAGATGAGGCGCGATTCCCCTGCACTGCGTGCAGAGCAATTCCGTGTTGCACATCACACATGAAAGGAGCCTTGATTTCCTTGATGGCACTCCAGAGAAACCCCAAGAACACTGTTTCAAGGATAGAGGGATCCTGAGGTCACTGTAGCAACACGAAAGAGCTCCGTGGACCAAGAATCAACACGAGATGAGAGGTTAGTCCCTGGCTTCGACTCCTGAGGAATACCACCTAACCACAAGCACCTCAAGAGGAGGCTTCTCTCAGCTCTAGGTATGTGAGAGGGATCCTGAGTTTGCGGCCTCAAGTGGAATGGACACCGCGATGCCCTGACTCGAAATAAGGCCAGATATCCCTCCAGTGACTTGAATGCAGGCTCGTCTTGCATCTCCCAAGAAGAAAGGATGTCTGAATCCCCTGTGGAGACCACAGAGAAACACCTAGTTCCCCACCTCATCGCGACCGGAGGCCTCACATACTTTGAAAACTACAGAGGTACGCGGAGATCAGTGCCTCCAAAGGAGACGATGCCTGACTCCTCGTGAAACTTGATAGGAGTCCCAGGATTCTTGTGGCACGTGGAAAGTGACCCTTGGTCTCCCGCCTCAGCTGGAGAGGCGTTCCAATTGCCCTGCCAAGCCTCGAGGAGAATCCCGAGTTGTCCCTCGCAACTAGGCAGGAGTCCTGACGTCGCTGAACAAACACGTGGGTGGAAGGGCCATCCCCGTCGTAACTCGAGAATATACCCCAGGTTCCCGCCGCAACTCGAGAAAAACCATGAGACTTCCCCCTCGATGCGAGATGAGGCCCGATTCCCCTGTACTGCGTGCAGAGCAATTCCGTCTTGCACATCACACATGAAAGGAGCCTTGATTTCCTTTATGGCACTCCAGAGAAACCCCAAGAACACTGTTTCAAGGATAAAGGGATCCTTAGGTCACTGTAGCAACACGAAAGAACTCTGTGGACCAAAAATCAAATCGAAAAGGGAGGTTAGTCCCTGGATTCGTCTCCAGAGGAATACCACCTTACCACAAGCACCTCAAGAGGAGGCTTCTCTCAGCTCTAGGTATGTGAGAGGGACCCTGAGTTTGCGGCCTCAAGTGGAATGGACACCGCGATGCCCTGACTCGAAATAAGGCCGGATATCCCTGCAGTGACTTCAATGCAGGCTCGTCTTGCATCTCCCAGGACGAAAGGATGTCTGAATCCCTTGTGGAAAGCACAGAGAAAGACTTAGTTCCCAACCTCATCGCGACCGATAGCCTCACATCCTTTGAAAACTCCAGAGGTACGCGGAGATCAGTGCCTCCAAAGGAGACGATGCCTGACTCCTCGTGAAACTTGATAGGAGTCCCAGGATTCTTGTGGCACGTGGAAAGGGACACTTGGTCTCCCGCCTCAGCTGGAGAGGCGTCCCAATTGCCCTGCAAAGCCTCGAGGAGAATCCCGAGTTGTCCCTCGCAACTAGGCAGGAGTCCTGACGTCGCTGAAGAAACACGTGGGTGGAAGGGCCATCCCCGACGTAACTCGAGAATATACCCCAGGTTCCCGCCGCAACTCGAGATAAACCATGAGACTTCCCCCTCGCCGCGAGATGAGGCCCGATTCCCCTGCACTGCGTGCAGAGCAATTCCGTGTTGCACATCACACATGAAAGGAGCCTTGATTTCCTTGATGGCACTCCAGAGAAACCCCAAGAACACTGTATCAAGGCTAGAGGGATCCTGAGGTCACTGTAGCAACACGAAAGAGCTCCGTGGGCCAAAAATCAACTCGAGATGAGAGGTTAGTCGCTGGCTTCGACTCCAGAGGAATACCACCTAACCACAAGCACCTCAAGAGGAGGCTTCTCTCAGCTCTAGGTATGTGAGAGGGACCCTGAGTTTGCGGCCTCAAGTGGAATGGACACCGCGATGACCTGACTCGAAATAAGGTCGGATATCCCTGCAGTGACTGGAATGCAGGCTCGTCTTGCATCTCCCAAGACGAAAGGGTGTCTGAATCCCCTGTGGAGAACACAGAGAAAGACCTTGTTCCCCACCTCATCGCGACAGGAGGCCTCACATCCTTTGAAAACTCCAGAGGTATGCGGAGATCAGTGCCTCCAAAGGAGACGATGCCTGACTCCTCGTGAAACTTGATAGGAGACCCAGGATTCCTGTGGCACGTGGAAAGGGACCCTTGGTCTCCCGTCTCAGCTGGAGAGGGGTCCCAATTGCCCTGCCAAGCCTCGAGGAGAATCCCGAGTTGTCCCTCGTAACTAGGCAGGAGTCCTGACCTGGCTGAACAAACACGTGTGTGGAAGGGCCATCCCCGTCGTAACTCGAGAATATACCCCAGGTTCCCGCCGCAACTCGAGAAAAACCAGGAGACTTCCCCCTCGCCGCGAGATGAGGCCCGATTCCCCTGCACTGCGTGCAGAGCAATTCTGTGTTGCACATCACACATGAAAGGAGCCTTGATTTCCTTGATGGCACTCCAGAGAAACCCCAAGAACACTGTTTCAAGGCTAGAGGGATCCTGAGGTCACTGTAGCAACACGAAAGAGCTCCGTGGACCAAAAATCAACTCGAGATGAGAGGTTAGTCCCTGGCTTCGACTCCAGAGGAATACCACCTTACCACAAGCACCTCAAGAGGAGGCTTCTCTCAGCTCTAGGTATGTGAGAGGGACCCTGACTTTGCGGCCTCAAGTGGAATGGACACCGCGATGCCCTGACTCGAAATAAGGCCGGATATCCCTGCAGTGACTGGAATGCAGGCTCGTCTTGCATCTCCCAAGACGAAAGGGTGTCTGAATCCCCGGTGGAGACCACAGAGAAAGACCTAGTTCCCCACCTCATCGCGACAGGAGGCCTCAAATCCTTTGAAAACTCCAGAGGTACGCGGAGATCAGTGCCTCCAAAGGAGACGATGCCTGACTCCTCGTGAAACTTGATAGGAGACCCAGGATTCCTGTGGCACGTGGAAAGGGACCCTTGGTCTCCCGTCTCAGCTGGAGAGGCGTCCCAATTGCCCTGCCAAGCCTCGAGGAGAATCCCGAGTTGTCCCTTGCAACTAGGCAGGAGTCCTGACGTCGCTGAAGAAACACGTGGGTGCAAGGGCCATCCCCGTCGTAACTCGAGAATATACCCCAGGTTCCCGCCGCAACTCGAGAAAAATAATGAGACTTCCCCCTCGCCGCGAGATGAGGCCCGATTCCCCTGCACTGCGTGCAGAGCAATTCCGTGTTGCATATCACACATGACAGGAGCCTTGATTTCCTTGATGGCACTCCAGAGAAACCCCAAGAACACTGTTTCAAGGCTAGAGGGATCCTGAGGTCACTGTAGCAACACGAAACAGCTCCGTGGACCAAGAATCAACACGAGATGAGAGGTTAGTCCCTGGCTTCCACTCCAGAGGAATACCACCTTACCACAGGCACCTCAAGAGGAGGCTTCTCTCAGCTCTAGGTATGTGAGAGGGATCCTGAGTTTGCGGCCTCAAGTGGAATGGACACCGCGATGCCCTGACTCGAAATAAGGCCGGATATCCCTGCAGTGACTTGAATGCAGGCTCGTCTTGCATCTCCCAAGAAGAAAGGATGTCTGAATCCCCTGTGGAGACCACAGAGAAACACCTAGTTCCCCACCTCATCGCGACAGGAGGCCTCACATCCTTTGAAAACTCCAGAGGTATGCGGAGATCAGTGCCTCCAAAGGAGACGATGCCTGACTCCTCGTGAAACTTGATAGGAGTCCCAGGATTCTTGCGGCACGTGGAAAGGGACCCTTGGTCTCCCGTCTCAGCTGGAGACGCGTTCCAATTGCCCTGCCAAGCCTCGAGGAGAATCCCGAGTTGTCCTTCGCAACTAGGCAGGAGTCCTGACGTGGCTGAACAAACACGTGGGTGGAAGGGCCATCCCCGTCGTAACTCGAGAATATACCCCAGGTTCCCGCCGCAACTCGAGAAAAACCATGAGACTTCCCCCTCGACGCGAGATGAGGCCCGATTCCCCTGCACTGCGTGCAGAGCAATTCCGTCTTGCACATCACACATGAAAGGAGCCTTGATTTCCTTGATGGCACTCCAGAGAAACCCCAAGAACACTGTTTCAAGGATAGAGGGATCCTGAGGTCACTGTAGCAACACGAAAGAACACTGTGGACCAAAAATCAACTCGAAAAGAGGTTAGTCCCTGGATTCGTCTCCAGAGGAATACCAGCTTACCACAAGCACCTCAAGAGGAGGCTTCTCTCAGCTCTAGGTATGTGAGAGGGACCCTGAGTTTGCGGCCTCAAGTGGAATGGACACCGCGATGCCCTGACTCGAAATAAGGCCGGATATCCCTGCAGTGACTTCAATGCAGGCTCGTCTTGCATCTCCCAGGACGAAAGGATGTCTGAATCCCCTGTGGAAAGCACAGAGAAAGACTTAGTTCCCCACCTCATCGCGACCGATAGCCTCACATCCTTTGAAAACTCCAGATGTACGCGGAGATCAGTGCCTCCAAAGGAGACGATGCCTGACTCCTCGTGAAACTTGATAGGAGTCCCAGGATTCCTGTGGCACTTGGAAAGGGACACTTGGTCTCCCGCCTCAGCTGGAGGGGCGTCCCAATTACCCTGCCAAGCCTCGAGGAGAATCCAGAGTTGTCCCTCGCAACTAGGCAGGAGTCCTGATGTCGCTGAAGAAACACGTGGGTGGAAGGGCCATCCCCGTCGGAACTCGAGAATATACCCCAGGTTCCCGCCGCAACTCGAGAAAAACCATGAGACTTCCCCCTCGCCGCGAGATGAGGCCCGATTCCCCTGCACTGCGTGCAGAGCAATTCCGTGTTGCACATCACACATGAAAGGAGCCTTGATTTCCTTGATGGCACTCCAGAGAAACCCCAAGAACACTGTATCAAGGCTAGAGGGATCCTGAGGTCACTGTAGCAACACGAAAGAGCTCCGTGGGCCAAAAATCAACTCGAGATGAGAGGTTAGTCGCTGGCTTCGACTCCAGAGGAATACCACCTAACCACAAGCACCTCAAGAGGAGGCTTCTCTCAGCTCTAGGTATGTGAGAGGGACCCTGAGTTTGCGGCCTCAAGTGGAATGGACACCGCGATGACCTGACTCGAAATAAGGTCGGATATCCCTGCAGTGACTGGAATGCAGGCTCGTCTTGCATCTCCCAAGACGAAAGGGTGTCTGAATCCCCTGTGGAGAACACAGAGAAAGACCTTGTTCCCCACCTCATCGCGACAGGAGGCCTCAAATCCTTTGAAAACTCCAGAGGTATGCGGAGATCAGTGCCTCCAAAGGAGACGAGGCCTGACTCCTCGTGAAACTTGATAGGAGACCCAGGATTCCTGTGGCACGTGGAAAGGGACCCTTGGTCTCCCGTCTCAGCTGGAGAGGCGTCCCAATTGCCCTGCCAAGCCTCGAGGAGAATCCCGAGTTGTCCGTCGCTACTAGGCAGGAGTCCTGACCTGGCTGAACAAACACGTGTGTGGAAGGGCCATCCCCGTCGGAACTCGAGAATATACCCCAGGTTCCCGCCGCAACTCGAGAAAAACCAGGAGACTTCCCCCTCGCCGCGAGATGAGGCCCGATTCCCCTGCACTGCATGCAGAGCAATTCTGTGTTGCACATCACACATGAAAGGAGCCTTGATTTCCTTGATGGCACTCCAGAGAAACCCCAAGAACACTGTTTCAAGGCTAGAGGGATCCTGAGGTCACTGTAGCAACACGAAAGAGCTCCGTGGACCAAAAATCAACTCGAGATGAGAGGTTAGTCCCTGGCTTCGACTCCAGAGGAATACCACCTTACCACAAGCACCTCAAGAGGAGGCTTCTCTCAGCTCTAGGTATGTGAGAGGGACCCTGACTTTGCGGCCTCAAGTGGAATGGACACCGCGATGCCCTGACTCGAAATAAGGCCGGATATCCCTGCAGTGACTGGAATGCAGGCTCGTCTTGCATCTCCCAAGACGAAAGGGTGTCTGAATCCCCGGTGGAGACCACAGAGAAAGACCTAGTTCCCCACCTCATCGCGACAGGAGGCCTCAAATCCTTTGAAAACTCCAGAGGTATGCGGAGATCAGTGCCTCCAAAGGAGACGATGCCTGACTCCTCGTGAAACTTGATAGGAGACCCAGGATTCCTGTGGCACGTGGAAAGGGACCCTTGGTCTCCCGTCTCAGCTGGAGAGGCGTCCCAATTGCCCTGCCAAGCCTCGAGGAGAATCCCGAGTTGTCCCTTGCAACTAGGCAGGAGTCCTGACGTCGCTGAAGAAACACGTGGGTGCAAGGGCCATCCCCGTCGTAACTCGAGAATATACCCCAGGTTCCCGCCGCAACTCGAGAAAAATAATGAGACTTCCCCCTCGCCGCGAGATGAGGCCCGATTCCCCTGCACTGCGTGCAGAGCAATTCCGTGTTGCATATCACACATGACAGGAGCCTTGATTTCCTTGATGGCACTCCAGAGAAACCCCAAGAACACTGTTTCAAGGCTAGAGGGATCCTGAGGTCACTGTAGCAACACGAAAGAGCTCCGTGGACCAAGAATCAACACGAGATGAGAGGTTAGTCCCTGGCTTCCACTCCAGAGGAATACCACCTTACCACAGGCACCTCAAGAGGAGGCTTCTCTCAGCTCTAGGTATGTGAGAGGGATCCTGAGTTTGCGGCCTCAAGTGGAATGGACACCGCGATGCCCTGACTCGAAATAAGGCCGGATATCCCTGCAGTGACTTGAATGCAGGCTCGTCTTGCATCTCCCAAGAAGAAAGGATGTCTGAATCCCCTGTGGAGACCACAGAGAAACACCTAGTTCCCCACCTCATCGCGACAGGAGGCCTCACATCCTTTGAAAACTCCAGAGGTATGCGGAGATCAGTGCCTCCAAAGGAGACGATGCCTGACTCCTCGTGAAACTTGATAGGAGTCCCAGGATTCTTGCGGCACGTGGAAAGGGACCCTTGGTCTCCCGTCTCAGCTGGAGACGCGTTCCAATTGCCCTGCCAAGCCTCGAGGAGAATCCCGAGTTGTCCTTCGCAACTAGGCAGGAGTCCTGACGTGGCTGAACAAACACGTGGGTGGAAGGGCCATCCCCGTCGTAACTCGAGAATATACCCCAGGTTCCCGCCGCAACTCGAGAAAAACCATGAGACTTCCCCCTCGACGCGAGATGAGGCCCGATTCCCCTGCACTGCGTGCAGAGCAATTCCGTCTTGCACATCACACATGAAAGGAGCCTTGATTTCCTTGATGGCACTCCAGAGAAACCCCAAGAACACTGTTTCAAGGATAGAGGGATCCTGAGGTCACTGTAGCAACACGAAAGAACACTGTGGACCAAAAATCAACTCGAAAAGAGGTTAGTCCCTGGATTCGTCTCCAGAGGAATACCAGCTTACCACAAGCACCTCAAGAGGAGGCTTCTCTCAGCTCTAGGTATGTGAGAGGGACCCTGAGTTTGCGGCCTCAAGTGGAATGGACACCGCGATGCCCTGACTCGAAATAAGGCCGGATATCCCTGCAGTGACTTCAATGCAGGCTCGTCTTGCATCTCCCAAGAAGAAAGGATGTCTGAATCCCCTGTGGAGACCACAGAGAAAGACCTAGTTCCCCACCTCATCGCGACCGGAGGCCTCACATCCTTTGAAAACTCCAGAGGTACGCGGAGATCAGTGCCTCCAAAGGAGACGATGCCTGACTCCTCGTGAAACTTGATAGGAGTCCTAGGATTCCTGTGGCACGTGGAAAGGGACCCTTGGTCTCCCGCCTCAGCTGGAGAGGCGTCCCAATTGCCTTGCCAAGCCTCGAGGAGAATCCCGAGTTGTGTCTCGCAACTAGGCAAGAGTTCTGACATGGCTGAACAAACACGTGTGTGGAAGGGCCATCCCCTTCGTAACTCGAGAATATGCCCCAGGTTCCCGCCGCAACTCGAGAAACACCATGACACTTCCCCCTCGCCGCGAGATGAGGCCCGATTCCCCTGCACTGCGTGCAGAGCAATTCTGTGTTGCACATCACACATGAAAGGAGCCTTGATTTCCTTCATGGCACTCCAGAGAAACCCCAAGAACACTGTATCAAGGCTAGAGGGATCCTGAGGTCTCTGTAGCAACACGAAAGAGCTCCGTGGGCCACAAATCAACTCGAGATGAGAGGTTAGTCCCTGGCTTCGACTCCAGAGGAATACCACCTAACCACAAGCACCTCAAGAGGAGGCTTCTCTCAGCTCTAGGTATGTGAGAGGGACCCTGAGTTTGCGGCCTCAAGTGGAATGGACACCGCGATGCCCTGACGCGAAATAAGGCTGGATATCCCTGCAGTGACTTGAATGCAGGCTCGCCTTGCATCTCCCAAGATGAAAGGATGTCTGAATCCCCTGTGGAGACCACAGAGAAAGACCTAGTTCCCCACCTCATCGCGACCGGAGGCCTCACATCCTTTGAAAACTCCAGAGGTACGCGGAGATCAGTGCCTCCAAAGGAGACGATGCCTGACTCCTCGTGAAACTTGATAGGAGTCCCAGGATTCCTGTGGCACGTGGAAAGGGACCCTTGGTCTCCCGCCTCAGCTGGAGAGGCGTCCCAATTGCCTTGCCAAGCCTCGAGGAGAATCCCGAGTTGTGTCTCGCAACTAGGCAGGAGTCCTGACGTGGCTGAACAAACACGTGTGTGGAAGGGCCATCCCCGACGTAACTCGAGAATATACCCCAGGTTCCCGCCGCAACTCGAGATAAACCATGAGACTTCCCCCTCGCCACGAGATGAGGCCCGATTCCCCTGCACTGCGTGCAGAGCAATTCCGTGTTGCACATCACACATGAAAGGAGCCTTGATTTCCTTGATGGCACTCCAGAGAAACCCCAAGAACACTGTATCAAGGCTAGAGGGATCCTGAGGTCACTGTAGCAACACGAAAGAGCTCCGTGGGCCAAAAATCAACTCGAGATGAGAGGTTAGTCCCTGGCTTCGACTCCAGAGGAATACCACCTAACCACAAGCACCTCAAGAGGAGGCTTCTCTCAACTCAAGGTATGTGAGAGGGACCCTGAGTTTGCGGCCTCAAGTGGAATGGACACCGCGATGCCCTGACGCGAAATAAGGCTGGATATCCCTGCAGTGACTTGAATGCAGGCTCGTCTTGCATCTCCCAAGATGAAAGGATGTCTGAATCCCCTGTGGAGACCACAGAGAAAGACCTAGTTCCCCACCTCATCGCGACCGGAGGCCTCACATCCTTTGAAAACTCCAGAGGTACGCGGAGATCAGTGCCTCCAAAGGAGACGATGCCTGACTCCTCGTGAAACTTGATAGGAGTCCCAGGATTCCTGTGGCACGTGGAAAGGGACCCTTGGTCTCCCGCCTCAGCTGGAGAGGCGTCCCAATTGCCTTGCCAAGCCTCGAGGAGAATCCCGAGTTGTGTCTCGCAACTAGGCAGGAGTCCTGACGTGGCTGAACAAACACGTGTGTGGAAGGGCCATCCCCGTCGTAACTCGAGAATATACCCCAGGTTCCCGCCGCAACTCGAGAAAAACCATGAGACTTCCCCCTCGCCGCGAGATGAGACCCGATTCCCCTGCACTGCGTGCAGAGCAATTCCGTGTTGCACATCACACATGAAAGGAGCCTTGATTTCCTTCATGGCACTCCAGAGAAACCCCAAGAACACTGTTTCAAGGCTAGAGGAATCCTGAGGTCACTGTAGCAACACGAAAGAGCTCCGTGGACCAAAAATCAACTCGAAATGAGAGGTTAGTCCCTGGCTTCGACTCCAGAGGAATACCACCTTACCACAAGCACCTCAAGAGGAGGCTTCTCTCAGCTCTAGGTATGTGAGAGGGACCCTGAGTTTGCGGCCTCAAGTGGAATGGACACCGCGATGCCCTGACTCGAAATAAGGCCGGATATCCCTGCAGTGACTGGAATGCAGGCTCGTCTTGCATCTCCCAAGATGAAAGGGTGTCTGAATCCCCTGTGGAGACCACAGAGAAAGACCTATTTCCCCACCTCATCGCGACAGGTGGCCTCAAATTCTTTGAAAACTCCAGAGGTATGCGGAGATCAGTGCCTCCAAAAGAGACGATGCCTGACTCCTCGTGAAACTTGATAGGAGACCCAGGATTCCTGTGGCACGTGGAAAGGGACCCTTGGTCTCCCGCCTCAGCTGGAGAGGCGTCCCAATTGCCCTGCCAAGCCTCGAGGAGAATCCCGAGTTGTGCCTCGCAACTAGGCAGGAGTCCTGACATGGCTGAACACACACGTGTGTGGAAGGTCCATCCCCGTCGGAACTCGAGAATATACCCCAGGTTCCCGCCGCAACTCGAGAAAAACCATGAGACTTCCCCCTCGCTGCGAGATGAGGCCCGATTCCCCTGTACTGCGTACAGAGCAATTCCGTCTTGCACATCACACATGAAAGGAGCCTTGATTTCCTTGATGGCACTCCAGAGAAACCCCAAGAACACTGTTTCAAGGCTAGAGGGATCCTGAGGTCACTGTAGCAACACGAAAGAGCTCCGTGGACCAAAAATCAACTCAAAAAGAGAGGTTAGTCCCTGGCTTCGACTCCTGAGGAATACCACCTTACCACAGGCACCTCAAGAGGAGGCTTCTCTCAGCTCTAGGTATGTGAGAGGGATCCTGAGTTTGTGGCCTCAAGTGGAATGGACACCGCGATGCCCTGACTCGAAATAAGGCCGGATATCCCTGCAGTGACTTGAATGCAGGCTCGTCTTGCATCTCCCAAGAAGAAAGGATGTCTGAATCCCCTGTGGAGACCACAGAGAAAGACCTAGTTCCCCACCTCATCGCGACCGGAGGCCTCACATCCTTTGAAAACTCCAGAGGTACGCGGAGATCAGTGCCTCCAAAGGAGACGATGCCTGACTCCTCGTGAAACTTGATAGGAGTCCTAGGATTCCTGTGGCACGTGGAAAGGGACCCTTGGTCTCCCGCCTCAGCTGGAGAGGCGTCCCAATTGCCTTGCCAAGCCTCGAGGAGAATCCCGAGTTGTGTCTCGCAACTAGGCAAGAGTTCTGACATGGCTGAACAAACACGTGTGTGGAAGGGCCATCCCCTTCGTAACTCGAGAATATGCCCCAGGTTCCCGCCGCAACTCGAGAAACACCATGACACTTCCCCCTCGCCGCGAGATGAGGCCCGATTCCCCTGCACTGCATGCAGAGCAATTCCGTGTTGCACATCACACATGAAAGGAGCCTTGATTTCCTTGATGGCACTCCAGAGAAACCCCAAGAACACTGTATCAAGGCTAGAGGGATCCTGAGGTCTCTGTAGCAACACGAAAGAGCTCCGTGGGCCACAAATCAACTCGAGATGAGAGGTTAGTCCCTGGCTTCGACTCCAGAGGAATACCACCTAACCACAAGCACCTCAAGAGGAGGCTTCTCTCAGCTCTAGGTATGTGAGAGGGACCCTGATTTTGCGGCCTCAAGTGGAATGGACACCGCGATGCCCTGACGCGAAATAAGGCTGGATATCCCTGCAGTGACTTGAATGCAGGCTCGCCTTGCATCTCCCAAGATGAAAGGATGTCTGAATCCCCTGTGGAGACCACAGAGAAAGACCTAGTTCCCCACCTCATCGCGACCGGAGGCCTCACATCCTTTGAAAACTCCAGAGGTACGCGGAGATCAGTGCCTCCAAAGGAGACGATGCCTGACTCCTCGTGAAACTTGATAGGAGTCCCAGGATTCCTGTGGCACGTGGAAAGGGACCCTTGGTCTCCCGCCTCAGCTGGAGAGGCGTCCCAATTGCCTTGCCAAGCCTCGAGGAGAATCCCGAGTTGTGTCTCGCAACTAGGCAAGAGTCCTGACGTGGCTGAACAAACACGTGTGTGGAAGGGCCATCCCCGACGTAACTCGAGAATATACCCCAGGTTCCCGCCGCAACTCGAGATAAACCATGAGACTTCCCCCTCGCCACGAGATGAGGCCCGATTCCCCTGCACTGCGTGCAGAGCAATTCCGTGTTGCACATCACACATGAAAGGAGCCTTGATTTCCTTGATGGCACTCCAGAGAAACCCCAAGAACACTGTATCAAGGCTAGAGGGATCCTGAGGTCACTGTAGCAACACGAAAGAGCTCCGTGGGCCAAAAATCAACTCGAGATGAGAGGTTAGTCCCTGGCTTCGACTCCAGAGGAATACCACCTAACCACAAGCACCTCAAGAGGAGGCTTCTCTCAACTCAAGGTATGTGAGAGGGACCCTGAGTTTGCGGCCTCAAGTGGAATGGACACCGCGATGCCCTGACGCGAAATAAGGCTGGATATCCCTGCAGTGACTTGAATGCAGGCTCGTCTTGCATCTCCCAAGATGAAAGGATGTCTGAATCCCCTGTGGAGACCACAGAGAAAGACCTAGTTCCCGACCTCATCGCGACCGGAGGCCTCACATCCTTTGAAAACTCCAGAGGTACGCGGAGATCAGTGCCTCCAAAGGAGACGATGCCTGACTCCTCGTGAAACTTGATAGGAGTCCCAGGATTCCTGTGGCACGTGGAAAGGGACCCTTGGTCTCCCGCCTCAGCTGGAGAGGCGTCCCAATTGCCTTGCCAAGCCTCGAGGAGAATCCCGAGTTGTGTCTCGCAACTAGGCAGGAGTCCTGACGTGGCTGAACAAACACGTGTGTGGAAGGGCCATCCCCGTCGGAACTCGAGAATATACCCCAGGTTCCCGCCGCAACTCGAGAAAAACCATGAGACTTCCCCCTCGCCGCGAGATGAGACCCGATTCCCCTGCACTGCGTGCAGAGCAATTCCGTGTTGCACATCACACATGAAAGGAGCCTTGATTTCCTTCATGGCACTCCAGAGAAACCCCAAGAACACTGTTTCAAGGCTAGAGGAATCCTGAGGTCACTGTAGCAACACGAAAGAGCTCCGTGGACCAAAAATCAACTCGAAATGAGAGGTTAGTCCCTGGCTTCGACTCCAGAGGAATACCACCTTACCACAAGCACCTCAAGAGGAGGCTTCTCTCAGCTCTAGGTATGTGAGAGGGACCCTGAGTTTGCGGCCTCAAGTGGAATGGACACCGCGATGCCCTGACTCGAAATAAGGCCGGATATCCCTGCAGTGACTGGAATGCAGGCTCGTCTTGCATCTCCCAAGATGAAAGGGTGTCTGAATCCCCTGTGGAGACCACAGAGAAAGACCTATTTCCCCACCTCATCGCGACAGGTGGCCTCAAATTCTTTGAAAACTCCAGAGGTATGCGGAGATCAGTGCCTCCAAAAGAGACGATGCCTGACTCCTCGTGAAACTTGATAGGAGACCCAGGATTCCTGTGGCACGTGGAAAGGGACCCTTGGTCTCCCGCCTCAGCTGGAGAGGCGTCCCAATTGCCCTGCCAAGCCTCGAGGAGAATCCCGAGTTGTGCCTCGCAACTAGGCAGGAGTCCTGACATGGCTGAACACACACGTGTGTGGAAGGTCCATCCCCGTCGGAACTCGAGAATATACCCCAGGTTCCCGCCGCAACTCGAGAAAAACCATGAGACTTCCCCCTCGCTGCGAGATGAGGCCCGATTCCCCTGTACTGCGTACAGAGCAATTCCGTCTTGCACATCACACATGAAAGGAGCCTTGATTTCCTTGATGGCACTCCAGAGAAACCCCAAGAACACTGTTTCAAGGCTAGAGGGATCCTGAGGTCACTGTAGCAACACGAAAGAGCTCCGTGGACCAAAAATCAACTCAAAAAGAGAGGTTAGTCCCTGGCTTCGACTCCTGAGGAATACCACCTTACCACAGGCACCTCAAGAGGAGGCTTCTCTCAGCTCTAGGTATGTGAGAGGGATCCTGAGTTTGTGGCCTCAAGTGGAATGGACACCGCGATGCCCTGACTCGAAATAAGGCCGGATATCCCTGCAGTGACTTGAATGCAGGCTCGTCTTGCATCTCCCAAGAAGAAAGGATGTCTGAATCCCCTGTGGAGACCACAGAGAAAGACCTAGTTCCCCACCTCATCGCGACCGGAGGCCTCACATCCTTTGAAAACTCCAGAGGTACGCGGAGATCAGTGCCTCCAAAGGAGACGATGCCTGACTCCTCGTGAAACTTGATAGGAGTCCTAGGATTCCTGTGGCACGTGGAAAGGGACCCTTGGTCTCCCGCCTCAGCTGGAGAGGTGTCCCAATTGCCTTGCCAAGCCTCGAGGAGAATCCCGAGTTGTGTCTCGCAACTAGGCAAGAGTTCTGACATGGCTGAACAAACACGTGTGTGGAAGGGCCATCCCCTTCGTAACTCGAGAATATGCCCCAGGTTCCCGCCGCAACTCGAGAAACACCATGACACTTCCCCCTCGCCGCGAGATGAGGCCCGATTCCCCTGCACTGCGTGCAGAGCAATTCTGTGTTGCACATCACACATGAAAGGAGCCTTGATTTCCTTCATGGCACTCCAGAGAAACCCCAAGAACACTGTTTCAAGGCTAGAGGGATCCTGAGGTCACTGTAGCAACACGAAAGAGCTCCGTGGACCAAAAATCAACTCGAGATGAGAGGTTAGTCCCTGGCTTCGACTCCAGAGGAATACCACCTTACCACAAGCACCTCAAGAGGAGGCTTCTCTCAGCTCTAGGTATGTGAGAGGGACCCTGAGTTTGCGGCCTCAAGTGGAATGGACACCGCGATGCCCTGACTCGAAATAAGGCCGGATATCCCTGCAGTGACTGGAATGCAGGCTCGTCTTGCATCTCCCAAGACGAAAGGGTGTCTGAATCCCCTGTGGAGACCACAGAGAAAGACCTAGTTCCCCACCTCATCGCGACAGGAGGCCTCAAATCCTTTGAAAACTCCAGAGGTATGCGGAGATCAGTGACTCCAAAGGAGACGATGCCTGACTCCTCGTGAAACTTGATAGGAGACCCAGGATTCCTGTGGCACGTGGAAAGGGACCCTTGGTCTCCCGTCTCAGCTGGAGAGGCGTCCCAATTGCCCTGCCAAGCCTCGAGGAGAATCCCGAGTTGTCCCTCGCAACTAGGCAGGAGTCCTGACGTCGCTGAAGAAACACGTGGGTGCAAGGGCCATCCCCGTCGTAACTCGAGAATATACCCCAGGTTCCCGCCGCAACTCGAGAAAAATCATGAGACTTCCCCCTCGCCGCGAGATGAGGCCCGATTCCCCTGTACTGCGTGCAGAGCAATTCCGTGTTGCATATCACACATGACAGGAGCCTTGATTTCCTTGATGGCACTCCAGAGAAACCCCAAGAACACTGTTTCAAGGCTAGAGGGATCCTGAGGTCACTGTAGCAACACGAAAGAGCTCCGTGGACCAAGAATCAACACGAGATGAGAGGTTAGTCCCTGGCTTCGACTCCTGAGGAATACCACCTTACCACAGGCACCTCAAGAGGAGGCTTCTCTCAGCTCTAGGTATGTGAGAGGGATCCTGAGTTTGCGGCCTCAAGTGGAATGGACACCGCGATGCCCTGACTCGAAATAAGGCCGGATATCCCTGCAGTGACTTGAATGCAGGCTCGTCTTGCATCTCCCAAGAAGAAAGGATGTCTGAATCCCCTGTGGAGACCACAGAGAAACACCTAGTTCCCCACCTCATCGCGACCGGAGGCCTCACATCCTTTGAAAACTCCAGAGGTATGCGGAGATCAGTGCCTCCAAAGGAGACGATGCCTGACTCCTCGTGAAACTTGATAGGAGTCCCAGGATTCTTGTGGCACGTGGAAAGGGACCCTTGGTCTCCCGCCTCAGCTGGAGAGGCGTTCCAATTGCCCTGCCAAGCCTCGAGGAGAATCCCGAGTTGTCCTTCGCAACTAGGCAAGAGTCCTGACGTGGCTGAACACACACGTGTGTGGAAGGGCCATCCCCGTCGTAACTGGAGAATATACCCCAGGTTCCCGCCGCAACTCGAGAAAAACCATGAGACTTCCCCCTCGCCGCGAGATGAGGCCCGATTCCCCTGCACTGCGTGCAGAGCAATTCCGTCTTGCACATCACACATGAAAGGAGCCTTGATTTCCTTGATGGCACTCCAGAGAAACCCCAAGAACACTGTTTCAAGGATAGAGGGATCCTGAGGTCACTGTAGCAACACGAAAGAACTCTGTGGACCAAAAATCAACTCGAAAAGAGAGGTTAGTCCCTGGATTCATCTCCAGAGGACTACCACCTTACCACAAGCACCTCAAGAGGAGGCTTCTCTCAGCTCTAGGTATGTGAGAGGGACCCTGAGTTTGCGGCCTCAAGTGGAATGTACACCGCGATGCCCTGACTCAAAATAAGGCCGGATATCCCTGCAGTGACTTCAATGCAGGCTCGTCTTGCATCTCCCAGGACGAAAGGATGTCTGAATCCCCTGTGGAAAGCACAGAGAAAGACTTAGTTCCCCACCTCATCGCGACCGATAGCCTCACATCCTTTGAAAACTCCAGAGGTATGCGGAGATCAGTGCCTCCAAAGGAGACGATGCCTGACTCCTCGTGAAACTTGATAGGAGTCCCAGGATTCCTGTGGCACTTGGAAAGGGACACTTGGTCTCCCGCCTCAGCTGGAGAGGCGTCCCAATTGCCCTGCCAAGCCTCGAGGAGAATCCAGAGTTGTCCCTCGCAACTAGGCAGGAGTCCTGACGTCGCTGAAGAAACACGTGGGTGGAAGGGCCATCCCCGTCGTAACTCGAGAATATACCCCAGGTTCCCGCCGCAACTCGAGAAAAACCATGAGACTTCCCCCTCGCCGCGAGATGAGGCCCGATTCCCCTGCACTGCGTGCAGAGCAATTCCGTGTTGCACATCACACATGAAAGGAGCCTTGATTTCCTTGATGGCACTCCAGAGAAACCCCAAGAACACTGTTTCAAGGCTAGAGGGATCCTGAGGTCACTGTAGCAACACGAAAGAGCTCCGTGGGCCAAAAATCAACTCGAGATGAGAGGTTAGTCCCTGGCTTCGACTCCAGAGGAATACCACCTTACCACAAGCACCTCAAGAGGAGGCTTCTCTCAGCTCTAGGTATGTGAGAGGGACCCTGAGTTTGCGCCCTCAAGTGGAATGGACACCGCGATGCTCTGACGTGAAATAAGGCTGGATATCCCTGCAGTGACTTGAATGCAGGCTCGTCTTGCATCTCCCAAGATGAAAGGATGTCTGAATCCCCTGTGGAGACCACAGAGAAAGACCTAGTTCCCCACCTCATCGCGACCGATAGCCTCACATCCTTTGAAAACTCCAGAGGTATGCGGAGATAAGTGACTCCAAAGGAGACGATGCCTGACTCCTCGTGAAACTTGATAGGAGACCCAGGATTCCTGTGGCACGTGGAAAGGGACCCTTGGTCTCCCGTCTCAGCTGGAGAGGCGTCCCAATTGCCCTGCCAAGCCTCGAGGAGAATCCCGAGTTGTCCCTCGCAACTAGGCAGGAGTCCTGACGTCGCTGAAGAAACACGTGGGTGCAAGGGCCATCCCCGTCGTAACTCGAGAATATACCCCAGGTTCCCGCCGCAACTCGAGAAAAATCATGAGACTTCCCCCTCGCCGCGAGATGAGGCCCGATTCCCCTGTACTGCGTGCAGAGCAATTCCGTGTTGCATATCACACATGAAAGGAGCCTTGATTTCCTTCATGGCACTCCAGAGAAACCCCAAGAACACTGTTTCAAGGCTAGAGGGATCCTGAGGTCACTGTAGCAACACGAAAGAGCTCCGTGGACCAAGAATCAACACGAGATGAGAGGTTAGTCCCTGGCTTCGACTCCTGAGGAATACCACCTTACCACAGGCACCTCAAGAGGAGGCTTCTCTCAGCTCTAGGTATGTGAGAGGGATCCTGAGTTTGCGGCCTCAAGTGGAATGGACACCGCGATGCCCTGACTCGAAATAAGGCCGGATATCCCTGCAGTGACTTGAATGCAGGCTCGTCTTGCATCTCCCAAGAAGAAAGGATGTCTGAATCCCCTGTGGAGACCACAGAGAAACACCTAGTTCCCCACCTCATCGCGACCGGAGGCCTCACATCCTTTGAAAACTCCAGAGGTATGCGGAGATCAGTGCCTCCAAAGGAGACGATGCCTGACTCCTCGTGAAACTTGATAGGAGTCCCAAGATTCCTGTGGCACTTGGAAAGGGACCCTTGGTCTCCCGCCTCAGCTGGAGAGGCGTTCCAATTGCCCTGCCAAGCCTCGAGGAGAATCCCGAGTTGTCCTTTGCAACTAGGCAGGAGTCCTGACGTGGCTGAACAAACACGTGGGTGGAAGGGCCATACCCGTCGTAACTGGAGAATATACCCCAGGTTCCCGCCGCAACTCGAGAAAAACCATGAGACTTCCCCCTCGCCGCGAGATGAGGCCCGATTCCCCTGCACTGCGTGCAGAGCAATTCCGTCTTGCACATCACACATGAAAGGAGCCTTGATTTCCTTCATGGCACTCCAGAGAAACCCCAAGAACACTGTTTCAAGGATAGAGGGATCCTGAGGTCACTGTAGCAACACGAAAGAACACTGTGGACCAAAAATCAACTCGAAAAGAGAGGTTAGTCCCTGGATTCGTCTCCAGAGGAATACCACCTTACCACAAGCACCTCAAGAGGAGGCTTCTCTCAGCTCTAGGTATGTGAGAGGGACCCTGAGTTTGCGGCCTCAAGTGGAATGGACACCGCGATGCCCTGACTCGAAATAAGGCCGGATATCCCTGCAGTGACTTCAATGCAGGCTCGTCTTGCATCTCCCAGGACGAAAGGATGTCTGAATCCCCTGTGGAAAGCACAGAGAAAGACTTAGTTCCCCACCTCATCGCGACCGATAGCCTCACATCCTTTGAAAACTCCAGAGGTACGCGGAGATCAGTGCCTCCAAAGGAGACAATGCCTGACTCCTCGTGAAACTTGATAGGAGTCCCAGGATTCCTGTGGCACTTGGAAAGGGACACTTGGTCTCCCGCCTCAGCTGGAGAGGCGTTCCAATTGCCCTGCCAAGCCTCGAGGAGAATCCAGAGTTGTCCCTCGCAACTAGGCAGGAGTCCTGACGTCGCTGAAGAAACACGTGGGTGGAAGGGCCATCCCCGTCGTAACTCGAGAATATACCCCAGGTTCCCGCCGCAACTCGAGAAAAACCATGAGACTTCCCCCTCGCCGCGAGATGAGGCCCGATTCCCCTGCACTGCGTGCAGAGCAATTCCGTGTTGCACATCACACATGAAAGGAGCCTTGATTTCCTTGATGGCACTCCAGAGAAACCCCAAGAACACTGTTTCAAGGCTAGAGGGATCCTGAGGTCACTGTAGCAACACGAAAGAGCTCCGTGGGCCAAAAATCAACTGGAGATGAGAGGTTAGTCCCTGGCTTCGACTCCAGAGGAATACCACCTTACCACAAGCACCTCAAGAGGAGGCTTCTCTCAGCTCTAGGTATGTGAGAGGGACCCTGAGATTGCGGCCTCAAGTGGAATGGACACCGCGATGCCCTGACGCGAAATAAGGCTGGATATCCCTGCAGTGACTTGAATGCAGGCTCGTCTTGCATTTCCCAAGATGAAAGGATGTCTGAATCCCCTGTGGAGACCACAGAGAAAGACCTAGTTCCCCACCTCATCGCGACCGGAGGCCTCACATCCTTTGAAAACTCCAGAGGAACGCGGAGATCAGTGCCTCCGAAGGAGACGATGCCTGACTCCTCGTGAAACTTGATAGGAGTCCCAGGATTCCTGTGGCACGTGGAAAGGGACCCTTGGTCTCCCGCCTCAGCTGGAGAGGCGTCCTAATTGCCTTGCCAAGCCTCGAGGAGAATCCCGAGTTGTGTCTCGCAACTAGGCAAGAGTCCTGACGTGGCTGAACAAACACGTGTGTGGAAGGGCAATCCCCGACGTAACTCGAGAATATACCCCAGGTTCCCGCCGCAACTCGAGATAAACCATGAGACTTCCCCCTCGCCGCGAGATGAGGCCCGATTCCCCTGCACTGCGTGCAGAGCAATTCCGTGTTGCACATCACACATGAAAGGAGCCTTGATTTCCTTGATGGCACTCCAGAGAAACCCCAAGAACACTGTATCAAGGCTAGAGGGATCCTGAGGTCACTGTAGCAACACGAAAGAGCTCCTTGGGCCAAAAATCAACTAGAGATGAGAGGTTAGTCCCTGGCTTCGACTCCAGAGGAATACCACCTAACCACAAGCACCTCAAGAGGAGGCTTCTATCAGCTCTAGGTATGTGAGAGGGACCCTGAGTTTGCGGCCTCAAGTGGAATGGACACCGCGATGCCCTGACGCGAAATAAGGCTGGATATCCCTGCAGTGACTTGAATGCAGGCTCGTCTTGCATCTCCCAAGATGAAAGGATGTCTGAATCCCCTGTGGAGACCACAGAGAAAGACCTAGTTCCCCACCTCATCGCGACCGGAGGCCTCACATCCTTTGAAAACTCCAGAGGTACGCGGAGATCAGTGCCTCCAAAGGAGACGATGCCTGACTCCTCGTGAAACTTGATAGGAGTCCCAGGATTCCTGTGGCACGTGGAAAGGGACCCTTGGTCTCCCGCCTCAGCTGGAGAGGCGTCCCAATTGCCTTGCCAAGCCTCGAGGAGAATCCCGAGTTGTGTCTCGCAACTAGGCAAGAGTCCTGACGTGGCTGAACAAACACGTGTGTGGAAGGGCCATCCCCGACGTAACTCGAGAATATACCCCAGGTTCCCGCCGAAACTCGAGATAAACCAAGAGACTTCCCCCTCGCCACGAGATGAGGCCCGATTCCCCTGCACTGCGTGCAGAGCAATTCCGTGTTGCACATCACACATGAAAGGAGCCTTGATTTCCTTGATGGCACTCCAGAGAAACCCCAAGAACACTGTATCAAGGCTAGAGGGATCCTGAGGTCACTGTAGCAACACGAAAGAGCTCCGTGGGCCAAAAATCAACTCGAGATGAGAGGTTAGTCCCTGGCTTCGACTCCAGAGGAATACCACCTAACCACAAGCACCTCAAGAGGAGGCTTCTCTCAGCTCTAGGTATGTGAGAGGGACCCTGAGTTTGCGGCCTCAAGTGGAATGGACACCGCGATGCCCTGACGCGAAATAAGGCTGGATATCCCTGCAGTGACTTGAATGCAGGCTCGTCTTGCATCTCCCAAGATGAAAGGATGTCTGAATCCCCTGTGGAGACCACAGAGAAAGACCTAGTTCCCCACCTCATCGCGACCGGAGGCCTCACATCCTTTGAAAACTCCAGAGGTACGCGGAGATCAGTGCCTCCAAAGGAGACGATGCCTGACTCCTCGTGAAACTTGATAGGAGTCCCAGGATTCCTGTGGCACGTGGAAAGGGACCCTTGGTCTCCCGCCTCAGCTGGAGAGGCGTCCCAATTGCCTTGCCAAGCCTCGAGGAGAATCCCGAGTTGTGTCTCGCAACTAGGCAGGAGTCCTGACGTGGCTGAACAAACACGTGTGTGGAAGGGCCATCCCCGTCGTAACTCGAGAATATACCCCAGGTTCCCGCCGCAACTCGAGAAAAACCATGAGACTTCCCCCTCGCCGCGAGATGAGGCCCGATTCCCCTGCACTGCGTGCAGAGCAATTCTGTGTTGCACATCACACATGAAAGGAGCCTTGATTTCCTTCATGGCACTCCAGAGAAACCCCAAGAACACTGTTTCAAGGCTAGAGGGATCCTGAGGTCACTGTAGCAACACGAAAGAGCTCCGTGGACCAAAAATCAACTCGAGATGAGAGGTTAGTCCCTGGCTTCGACTCCAGAGGAATACCACCTTACCACAAGCACCTCAAGAGGAGGCTTCTCTCAGCTCTAGGTATGTGAGAGGGACCCTGAGTTTGCGGCCTCAAGTGGAATGGACACTGCGATGCCCTGACTCGAAATAAGGCCGGATATCCCTGCAGTGACTTGAATGCAGGCTCGTCTTGCATCTCCCAGGACGAAAGGATGTCTGAATCCCCTGTGGAGACCACAGAGAAACACCTAGTTCCCCACCTCATCGCGACCGGAGGCCTCACATCCTTTGAAAACTCCAGAGGTATGCGGAGATCAGTGCCTCCAAAGGAGACAATGCCTGACTCCTCGTGAAACTTGATAGGAGTCCCAGGATTCTTGTGGCACGTGGAAAGGGACCCTTGGTCTCCCGTCTCAGCTGGAGAGGCGTCCCAATTGCCCTGCAAAGCCTCGAGGAGAATCCCGAGTTGTCCCTCGCAACTAGGCAGGAGTCCTGACGTCGCTGAAGAAACACGTGGGTGGAAGGGCCATCCCCGTCGTAACTCGAGAATATACCCCAGGTTCCCGCCGCAACTCGAGAAAAACCATGAGACTTCCCCCTCGATGCGAGATGAGGCCCGATTCCCCTGTACTGCGTGCAGAGCAATTCCGTGTTGCACATCACACATGAAAGGAGCCTTGATTTCCTTGATGGCACTCCAGAGAAACCCCAAGAACACTGTTTCAAGGCGAGAGGGATCCTGAGGTCACTGTAGCAACGCAAAAGAGCTCCATGGGCCAAAAATCAACTTGAGATGAGAGGTTAGTCCCTGGCTTCGACTCCAGAGGAATACCACCTTACCACAAGCACCTCAAGAGGAGGCTTCTCTCAGCTCTAGGTATGTGAGAGGGACCCTGAGTTTGCGGCCTCAAGTGGAATGGACACCGCGATGCCCTGACGCGAAATAAGGCCGGATATCCCTGCAGTGACTTGAATGCAGGCTCGTCTTGCATCTCCCAAGATGAAAGGATGTCTGAATACCCTGTGGAGACCACAGAGAAACACCTAGTTCCCCACCTCATCGCGACCGGAGGCCTCACATCCTTTGAAAACTCCAGAGGTATGCGGAGATCAGTGCCTCCAAAGGAGACGATGCCTGACTCCTCGTGAAACTTGATAGGAGTCCCAGGATTCCTGTGGCACGTGGAAAGGGACCCTTGGTCTCCCGCCTCAGCTGGAGAGGCGTCCCAATTGCCTTGCCAAGCCTCGAGGAGAATCCCGAGTTGTGTCTCGCAACTAGGCAAGAGTCCTGACGTGGCTGAACAAACACGTGGGTGGAAGGGCCATCCCCGTCGTAACTCGAGAATATACCTCAGGTTCCCGCCGCAACTCGAGAAAAACCATGAGACGTCCCCCTCGCCGCGAGATGAGGCCCGATTCCCCTGCACTGCGTGCAGAGCAATTCCGTGTTGCACATCACACATGAAAGGAGCCTTGATTTCCTTGATGGCACTCCAGAGAAACCCCAAGAACACTGTTTCAAGGCTAGAGGGATCCTGAGGTCACTGTAGCAACACGAAAGAGCTCCGTGGACCAAGAATCAACACGAGATGAGAGGTTAGTCCCTGGCTTCGACTCCTGAGGAATACCACCTTACCACAAGCACCTCAAGAGGAGGCTTCTCTCAGCTCTGGGTATGTGAGAGGGATCCTGAGTTTGTGGCCTCAAGTGGAATGGACACCGCGATGCCCTGACTCGAAATAAGGCCGGATATCCCTGCAGTGACTGGAATGCAGGCTCGTCTTGCATCTCCCAAGACGAAAGGGTGTCTGAATACCCTGTGGAGACCACAGAGAAAGACCTAGTTCCCCACCTCATCGCGACAGGAGGCCTCAAATCCTTTGAAAACTCCAGAGGTATGCGGAGATCAGTGCTTCCAAAGGAGACGATGCCTGACTCCTCCTGAAACTTGATAGGAGACCCAGGATTCCTGTGGCACATGGAAAGGGACCCTTGGTCTCCCGTCTCAGCTGGAGAGGCGTCCCAATTGCCCTGCAAAGCCTCGAGGAGAATCCCGAGTTCTCCCTCGCACCTAGGCAGGAGTCCTGACATGGCTGAACACACACGTGTGTGGAAGGGCCATCCCCGTCGTAACTCGAGAATATACCCCAGGTTCCCGCCGCAACTCGAGAAAAACCATGAGACTTCCCCCTCGATGCGAGATGAGGCCCGATTCCCCTGTACTGCGTGCAGAGCAATTCCGTCTTGCACATCACACATGAAAGGAGCCTTGATTTCCTTGATGGCACTCCAGAGAAACCCCAAGAACACTGTTTCAAGGATAGAGGGATCCTGAGGTCACTGTAGCAACACGAAAGAACTCTGTGGACCAAAAATAAACTCGAAAAGAGAGGTTAGTCCCTGGATTCATCTCCAGAGGAATACCACCTTACCACAAGCACCTCAAGAGGAGGCTTCTCTCAGCTCTAGGTATGTGAGAGGGACCCTGAGTTTGCGGCCTCAAGTGGAATGGACACCGCGATGCCCTGACTCAAAATAAGGCCGGATATCCCTGCAGTGACTTCAATGCAGGCTCGTCTTGCATCTCCCAGGACGAAAGGATGTCTGAATCCCCTGTGGAAAGCACAGAGAAAGACTTAGTTCCCCACCTCATCGCGACCGATAGCCTCACATCCTTTGAAAACTCCAGAGGTATGCGGAGATCAGTGCCTCCAAAGGAGACGATGCCTGACTCCTCGTGAAACTTGATAGGAGTCCCAGGATTCCTGTGGCACTTGGAAAGGGACACTTGGTCTCCCGCCTCAGCTGGAGAGGCGTCCCAATTGCCCTGCCAAGCCTCGAGGAGAATCCAGAGTTGTCCCTCGCAACTAGGCAGGAGTCCTGACGTCGCTGAAGAAACACGTGGGTGGAAGGGCCATCCCCGTCGTAACTCGAGAATATACCCCAGGTTCCCGCCGCAACTCGAGAAAAACCATGAGACTTCCCCCTCGCCGCGAGATGAGGCCCGATTCCCCTGCACTGCGTGCAGAGCAATTCCGTGTTGCACATCACACATGAAAGGAGCCTTGATTTCCTTGATGGCACTCCAGAGAAACCCCAAGAACACTGTTTCAAGGCTAGAGGGATCCTGAGGTCACTGTAGCAACACGAAACAGCTCCTTGGGCCAAAAATCAACTCGAGATGAGAGGTTAGTCCCTGGCTTCGACTCCAGAGGAATACCACCTTACCACAAGCACCTCAAGAGGAGGCTTCTCTCAGCTCTAGGTATGTGAGAGGGACCCTGAGTTTGCGCCCTCAAGTGGAATGGACACCGCGATGCTCTGACGTGAAATAAGGCTGGATATCCCTGCAGTGACTTGAATGCAGGCTCGTCTTGCATCTCCCAAGATGAAAGGATGTCTGAATCCCCTGTGGAGACCACAGAGAAAGACCTAGTTCCCCACCTCATCGCGACCGATAGCCTCACATCCTTTGAAAACTCCAGAGGTGCACGGAGATCAGTGCCTCCAAAGGAGACGATGCCTGACTCCTCGTGAAACTTGATAGGAGTCCCAGGATTTCTGTGGCACGTGGAAAGGGACCCTTGGTCTCCCGTCTCAGCTGGAGAGGCGTCCCAATTGCCTTGCCAAGCCTCGAGGAGAATCCCGAGTTGTGTCTCGCAACTAGGCAAGAGTCCTGACGTGGCTGAACAAACACGTGTGTGGAAGGGCCATCCCCGTCGGAACTCGAGAATATACCTCAGGTTCCCGCCGCAACTCGAGAAAAACCATGAGACTTCCCCCTCTCCGCAAAATGAGGCCCGATTCCCCTGCGCTGCGTGCAGAGCAATTCCGTCTTGCACATCACACATGAAAGGAGCCTTGATTTCCTTGATGGCACTCCAGAGAAACCCCAAGAACACTGTTTCAAGGCTAGAGGGATCCTGAGGTCACTGTAGCAACACGAAAGAGCTCCGTGGACCAAGAATCAACACGAGATGAGAGGTTAGTCCCTGGCTTCGACTCCTGAGGAATACCACCTTACCACAAGCACCTCAAGAGGAGGCTTCTCTCAGCTCTAGGTATGTGAGAGGGACCCTGAGTTTGCGGCCTCAAGTGGAATGGACACCGCAATGCCCTGACTCGAAATAAGGCCGGATATCCCTGCAGTGATTTCAATGCAGGCTCGTCTTGCATCTCCCAGAACGAAAGGATGTCTGAATCCCCTGTGGAGACCACAGAGAAAGACCTAGTGCCCCACCTCATCGCGACCGGAGGCCTCACATCCTTTGAAAACTCCAGAGGTACGCGGAGATCAGTGCCTCCAAAGGAGACGATGCCTGACTCCTCGTGAAACTTGATAGGAGTCCCAGGATTCCTGTGGCACTTGGAAAGGGACACTTGGTCTCCCGTCTCAGCTGGAGAGGCGTCCCAATTGCCCTGCCAAGCCTCGAGGAGAATCCAGAGTTGTCCCTCGCAACTAGGCAGGAGTCCTGACGTCGCTGAAGAAACACGTGGGTGGAAGGGCCATCCCCGTCGTAACTCGAGAATATACCCCAGGTTCCCGCCGCAACTCGAGAAAAACCATGAGACTTCCCCCTAGCCGCGAGATGAGGCCCGATTCCCCTGCACTGCGAGCAGAGCAATTCCGTGTTGCACATCACACATGAAAGGAGCCTTGATTTCCTTGATGGCACTCCAGAGAAACCCCAAGAACACTGTTTCAAGGCTAGAGGGATCCTGAGGTCACTGTAGCAACACGAAAGAGCTCCGTGGGCCAAAAATCAACTCGAGATGAGAGGTTAGTCCCTGGCTTCGACTCCAGAGGAATACCACCTTAACACAAGCACCTCAAGAGGAGGCTTCTCTCAGCTCTAGGTATGTGAGAGGGACCCTGAGTTTGCGGCCTCAAGTGGAATGGACACCGCGATGCCCTGACGCGAAATAAGGCTGGATATCCCTGCAGTGACTTGAATGCAGGCTCGTCTTGCATCTCCCAAGATGAAAGGATGTCTGAATCCCCTGTGGAGACCACAGAGAAAGACCTAGTTCCCCACCTCATCGCGATCGGAGGCCTCACATCCTTTGAAAATTCCAGAGGTACGCGGAGATCAGTGCCTCCAAAGGAGACGATGCCTTACTCCTCGTGAAACTTGATAGGAGTCCCAGGATTCCTGTGGCACGTGGAAAGGGACCCTTGGTCTCCCGCCTCAGCTGGAGAGGCGTCCCAATTGCCTTGCCAAGCCTCGAGGAGAATCCCGAGTTGTGTCTCGCAACTAGGCAAGAGTCCTGACGTGGCTGAACAAACACGTGTGTGGAAGGGCCATCCCCGTCGTAACTCGAGAATATACCCCAGGTTCCCGCCGCAACTCGAGAAAAACCATGAGACTTCCCCCTCGCCGCGAGATGAGGCCCGATTCCCCTGCACTGCGTGCAGAGCAATTCTGTGTTGCACATCAAACATGAAAGGAGCCTTGATTTCCTTCATGGCACTCCAGAGAAAGCCCAAGAACACTGTTTCAAGGCTAGAGGGATCCTGAGGTCACTGTAGCAACACGACAGAGCTCCGTGGACCAAAAATCAACTCGAGATGAGAGGTTAGTCCCTGGCTTCGACTCCAGAGGAATACCACCTTACCACAAGCACCTCAAGAGGAGGCTTCTCTCAGCTCTAGGTATGTGAGAGGGACCCTGAGTTTCTGGCCTCAAGTGAAATGGGCACCGCGATGCCCTGACTCGAAATAAGGCCGGATATCCCTGCAGTGACTGGAATGAAGGCTTGTCTTGCATCTCCCAAGACGAAAGGGTGTCTGAATCCCCTGTGGAGACCACAGAGAAAGACCTAGTTCCCCACCTCATCGCGACAGGAGGCCTCAAATCCTTTGAAAACTCCAGAGGTATGTGGAGATCAGTGCCTCCAAAGGAGACGATGCCTGACTCCTCGTGAAACTTGATAGGAGACCCAGGATTCCTGTGGCACGTGGAAAGGGACACTTGGTCTCCCGTCTCAGCTGGAGAGGCGTCCCAATTGCCCTGCAAAGCCTCGAGGAGAATCCCGAGTTGTCCCTCGCAACTAGGCAGGAGTCCTGACGTCGCTGAAGAAACACGTGGGTGGAAGGGCCATCCCCGTCGTAACTCGAGAATATACCCCAGGTTCCCGCCGCAACTCGAGAAAAACCATGAGACTTCCCCCTCGCCGCGAGATGAGGCCCGATTCCCCTGCACTGCGTGCAGAGCAATTCCGTGTTGCACATCACACATGAAAGGAGCCTTGATTTCCTTCATGGCACTCCAGAGAAACCCCAAGAACACTGTTTCAAGGCTAGAGGGATCCTGAGGTCACTGTAGCAACACGAAAGAGCTCCGTGGGCCAAAAATCAACTCGAGATGAGAGGTTAGTCCCTGGCTTCGACTCCAGAGGAATACCACCTTACCACAAGCACCTCAAGAGGAGGCTTCTCTCAGCTCTAGGTATGTGAGAGGGACCCTGAGTTTGCGGCCTCAAGTGGAATGGACACCGCGATGCCCTGACGCGAAATAAGGCTGGATATCCCTGCAGTGACTTGAATGCAGGCTCGTCTTGCATCTCCCAAGATGAAAGGATGTCTGAATCCCCTGTGGAGACCACAGAGAAAGACCTAGTTCCCCACCTCATCGCGACCGGAGGCCTCACATCCTTTGAAAATTCCAGAGGTACGCGGAGATCAGTGCCTCCAAAGGAGACGATGCCTGACTCCTCGTGAAACTTGATAGGAGTCCCAGGATTCCTGTGGCATGTGGAAAGGGACACTTGGTCTCCCGCCTCAGCTGGAGAGGCGTCCCAATTGCCTTGCCAAGCCTCGAGGAGAATGCCGAGTTGTGTCTCGCAACTAGGCAAGAGTCCTGACGTCGCTGAACAAACACGTGTGTGGAAGGGCCATCCCCGTCGTAACTCGAGAATATACCCCAGGTTCCCGCCGCAACTCGAGAAAAACCATGAGACTTCCCCCTCGCCGCGAGATGAGGCCCGATTCCCCTGCACTGCGTGCAGAGCAATTCTGTGTTGCACATCACACATGAAAGGAGCCTTGATTTCCTTCATGGCACTCCAGAGAAACCCCAAGAACACTGTTTCAAGGCTAGAGGGATCCTGAGGTCACTGTAGCAACACGAAAGAGCTCCGTGGACCAAAAATCAACTCGAGATGAGAGGTTAGTCCCTGGCTTCGACTCCAGAGGAATACCACCTTACCACAAGCACCTCAAGAGGAGGCTTCTCTCAGCTCTAGGTATGTGAGAGGGACCCTGAGTTTGTGGCCTCAAGTGGAATGGACACCGCGATGCCCTGACTCGAAATAAGGCCGGATATCCCTGCAGTGACTGGAATGCAGGCTCGTCTTGCATCTCCCAAGACGAAAGGGTGTCTGAATCCCCTGTGGAGACCACAGAGAAAGACCTAGTTCCCCACCTCATCGCGACAGGAGGCCTCAAATCCTTTGAAAACTCCAGAGGTATGCGGAGATCAGTGCCTCCAAAGGAGACGATGCCTGACTCCTCGTGAAACTTGATAGGAGACCCAGGATTCCTGTGGCACGTGGAAAGGGACCCTTGGTCTCCCGTCTCAGCTGGAGAGGCGTCCCAATTGCCCTGCAAAGCCTCGAGGAGAATCCCGAGTTGTCCCTCGCAACTAGGCAGGAGTCCTGACATGGCTGAACACACACGTGTGTGGAAGGGCCATCCCGGTCGGAACTCGAGAATATACCCCAGGTTCCCGCCGCAACTCGAGAAAAACCATGAGACTTCCCCCTCTCCGCAAAATGAGGCCCGATTCCCCTGCGCTGCGTGCAGAGCAATTCCGTCTTGCACATCACACATGAAAGGAGCCTTGATTTCCTTGATGGCACTCCAGAGAAACCCCAAGAACACTGTTTCAAGGCTAGAGGGATCCTGAGGTCACTGTAGCAACACGAAAGAGCTCCGTGGACCAAGAATCAACACGAGATGAGAGGTTAGTCCCTGGCTTCGACTCCTGAGGAATACCACCTTACCACAAGCACCTCAAGAGGAGGCTTCTCTCAGCTCTAGGTATGTGAGAGGGACCCTGAGTTTGCGGCCTCAAGTGGAATGGACACCGCGATGCCCTGACTCGAAATAAGGCCGGATATCCCTGCAGTGACTTCAATGCAGGCTCGTCTTGCATCTCCCAGAACGAAAGGATGTCTGAATCCCCTGTGGAGACCACAGAGAAAGACCTAGTGCCCCACCTCATCGCGACCGGAGGCCTCACATCCTTTGAGAACTTCAGAGGTATGCGGAGATCAGTGCCTCCAAAGGAGACGATGCCTGACTCCTCGTGAAACTTGATAGGAGTCCCAGGATTCCTGTGGCACGTGGAAAGGGACACTTGGTCTCCCGCCTCAGCTGGAGAGGCGTCCCAATTGCCCTGCAAAGCCTCGAGGAGAATCCCGAGTTGTCCCTCGCAACTAGGCAGGAGTCCTGACGTCGCTGAAGAAACACGTGGGTGGAAGGGCCATCCCCGTCGTAACTCGAGAATATACCCCAGGTTCCCGCCGCAACTCGAGAAAAACCATGAGACTTCCCCCTCGATGCGAGATGAGTCCCGATTCCCCTGTACTGCGTGCAGAGCAATTCCGTCTTACACATCACACATGAAAGGAGCCTTGATTTCCTTGATGGCACTCCAGAGAAACCCCAAGAACACTGTTTCAAGGATAGAGGGATCCTGAGGTCACTGTAGCAACACGAAAGAACTCTGTGAACCAAAAATCTACTCGAAAAGAGAGGTTAGTCCCTGGATTCGTCTCCAGAGGAATACCTCCTTACCACAAGCACCTCAAGAGGAGGCTTCTCTCAGATCTAGGTATGTGAGAGGGACCCTGAGTTTGCGCCCTCAAGTGGAATGGACACCGCGATGCCCTGACGCGAAATAAGGCTGGATATCCCTGCAGTGACTTGAATGCAGGCTCGTCTTGCATCTCCCAAGATGAAAGGATGTCTGAATCCCCTGTGGAGACCACAGAGAAAGACCTAGTTCCCCACCTCATCGCGACCGGAGGCCTCACATCCTTTGAAAATTCCAGAGGTACGCGGAGATCAGTGCCTCCAAAGGAGACGATGCCTGACTCCTCGTGAAACTTGATAGGAGTCCCAGGATTCCTGTGGCACGTGGAAAGGGACCCTTGGTCTCCCGCCTCAGCTGGAGAGGCGTTCCAATTGCCCTGCCAAGCCTCGAGGAGAATCCCGAGTTGTTCCTCGCAACTAGGCAGGAGTCCTGACGTGGCTGAACAAACACGTGTGTGGAAGGGCCATCCCCGTCGTAACTCGAGAATATACCCCAGGTTCCCGCCGCAACTCGAGAAAAACCATGAGACTACCCCCTCGCCGGGAGATGAGGCCCGATTCCCCTGTACTGCGTGCAGAGCAATTCCGTCTTGCACATCACACATGAAAGGAGCCTTGATTTCCTTGATGGCACTCCAGAGAAACCCCAAGAACACTGTTTCAAGGCTAGAGGGATCCTGAGGTCACTGTAGCAACACGAAAGAACTCTGTGGACCAAAAATCAACTCGAAAAGAGAGGTTAGTCCCTGGATTCGTCTCCAGAGGAATACCACCTTACCACAAGCACCTCAAGAGGAGGCTTCTCTCAGATCTAGGTATGTGAGAGGGATCCTGAGTTTGCGGCCTCAAGTGGAATGGACACCTTGATGCCCTGACTCGAAATAAGGCCGGATATCCCTGCAGTGACTTCAATGCAGGCTCGTCTTGCATCTCCCAGGACGAAAGGATGTCTGAATCCCCTGTGGAAAGCACAGAGAAAGACTTAGTTCCCTACCTCATCGCGACCGATAGCCTCACATCCTTTGAAAACTCCAGAGGTACGCGGAGATCAGTGCCTCCAAAGGAGACGATGCCTGACTCCTCGTGAAACTTGATAGGAGTCCCAGGATTCCTGTGGCACTTGGAAAGGGACACTTGGTCCCCCGCCTCAGCTGGAGAGGCGTCCCAATTGCCCTGCCAAGCCTCGAGAAGAATCCCGAGTTGTCCCTCGCAACTAGGCAGGAGTCCTGACGTCGGTGAAGAAACACGTGGGTGGAAGGGCCATCCCCGTCGTAACTGGAGAATATACCCCAGGTTCCCGCCGCAACTCGAGAAAAACCATGAGACTTCCCCCTCGCCGCGAGATGAGGCCCGATTCCCCTGCACTGCGTGCAGAGCAATTCCGTGTTGCACATCACACATGAAAGGAGCCTTGATTTCCTTGATGGCACTCCAGAGAAACCCCAAGAACACTGTTTCAAGGCTAGAGGGATCCTGAGGTCACTGTAGCAACACGAAAGAGCTCCGTGGACCAAAAATCAACTCGAGATGAGAGGTTAGTCCCTGGCTTCGACTCCAGAGGAATACCACCTTACCACAAGCACCTCAAGAGGAGGCTTCTCTCAGCTCTAGGTATGTGAGAGGGACCCTGAGTTTGTGGCCTCAAGTGGAATGGACACCGCGATGCCCTGACTCGAAATAAGGCCGGATATCCCTGCAGTGACTGGAATGCAGGCTCGTCTTGCATCTCCCAAGACGAAAGGGTGTCTGAATCCCCTGTGGAGACCACAGAGAAAGACCTAGTTCCCCACCTCATCGCGACAGGAGGCCTCAAATCCTTTGAAAACTCCAGAGGTATGCGGAGATCAGTGCCTCCAAAGGAGACGAGGCCTGACTCCTCGTGAAACTTGATAGGAGACCCAGGATTCCTGTGGCACGTGGAAAGGGACCCTTGGTCTCCCGTCTCAGCTGGAGAGGCGTCCCAATTGCCCTGCAAAGCCTCGAGGAGAATCCCGAGTTGTCCCTCGCAACTAGGCAGGAGTCCTGACGTGGCTGAACAAACACGTGGGTGGAAGGGCCATCCCCGTCGTAACTCGAGAATATACCCCAGGTTCCCGCCGCAACTCGAGAAAAACCATGAGACTTCCCCCTCGCCGCGAGATGAGGCCCGATTCCCCTGCACTGCGTGCAGAGCAATTCCGTGTTGCACATCACACATGAAAGGAGCCTTGATTTCCTTCATGGCACTCCAGAGAAACCCCAAGAACACTGTTTCAAGGCTAGAGGGATCCTGAGGTCACTGTAGCAACACGAAAGGGCTCCGTGGACCAAGAATCAACACGAGATGAGAGGTTAGTCCCTGGCTTCGACTCCTGAGGAATACCACCTTACCACAAGCACCTCAAGAGGAGGCTTCTCTCAGCTCTAGGTATGTGAGAGGGACCCTGAGTTTGCGGCCTCAAGTGGAATGGACACCGCGATGCCCTGACTCGAAATAAGGCTGGATATCCCTGCAGTGACTTGAATGCAGGCTCGTCTTGCATCTCCGAAGATGAAAGGATGTCTGAATCCCCTGTGGAGACCACAGAGAAAGACCTAGTTCCCCACCTCATCGCGACCGGAGGCCTCACATCCTTTGAAAACTCCGGATGTACGTGGAGATCAGTGCCTCCAAAGGAGACGATGCCTGACTCCTCGTGAAACTTGATAGGAGTCCCAGGATTCCTGTGGCACGTGGAAAGGGACCCTTGGTCTCCCGCCTCAGCTGGAGAGGCGTCCCAATTGCCTTGCCAAGCCTCGAAGAGAATCCCGAGTTGTGTCTCGCAACTAGGCAAGAGTCCTGACGTGGCTGAACAAACACGTGGGTGGAAGGGCCATCCCCGTCGTAACTCGAGAACATACCCCAGGTTCCCGCCGCAACTCGAGAAAAACCATGAGACTTCCCCCTCGCCGCGAGATGAGGCCCGATTCCCCTGCACTGCGTGCAGAGCAATTCCGTGTTGCACATCACACATGAAAGGAGCCTTGATTTCCTTGATGGCACTCCAGAGAAACCCCAAGAACACTGTTTCAAGGCTAGAGGGATCCTGAGGTCACTGTAGCAACACGAAAGAGCTCCGTGGACCAAGAATCAACACGAGATGAGAGGTTAGTCCCTGGCTTCGACTCCTGAGGAATACCACCTTACCACAAGCACCTCAAGAGGACGCTTCTCTCAGCTCTAGGTATGTGAGAGGGATCCTGAGTTTGCGGCCTCAAGTGGAATGGACACCGCGATGCCCTGACTCGAAATAAGGCCGGATATCCCTGCAGTGACTTGAATGCAGGCTCGTCTTGCATCTCCCAAGAAGAAAGGATGTCTGAATCCCCTGTGGAGACCACAGAGAAAGACCTAGTTCCCCACCTCATCGCGACCGGAGGCCTCACATCCTTTGAAAATTCCAGAGGTACGCGGAGATCAGTGCCTCCAATGGAGACGATGCCTGACTCCTCGTGAAACTTGATAGGAGTCCCAGGATTCTTGTGGCACGTGGAAAGGGACCCTTGGTCTCCCGCCTCAGCTGGAGAGGCGTTCCAATTGCCCTGCCAAGCCTCGAGGAGAATCCCGAGTTGTTCCTCGCAACTAGGCAGGAGTCCTGACGTGGCTGAACAAACACGTGGGTGGAAGGGCCATCCCCGTCGTAACTCGAGAATATACCCCAGGTTCCCGCCGCAACTCGAGAAAAACCATGAGACTTCCCCCTCGCCGCGAGATGAGGCCCGATTCCCCTGTACTGCGTGCAGAGCAATTCCGTCTTGCACATCACACATGAAAGGAGCCTTGATTTCCTTGATGGCACTCCAGAGAAACCCCAAGAACACTGTTTCAAGGCTAGAGGGATCCTGAGGTCACTGTAGCAACACGAAAGAACTCTGTGGACCAAAAATCAACTCGAAAAGAGAGGTTAGTCCCTGGATTCGTCTCCAGAGGAATACCACCTTACCACAAGCACCTCAAGAGGAGGCTTCTCTCAGATCTAGGTATGTGAGAGGGATCCTGAGTTTGCGGCCTCAAGTGGAATGGACACCTTGATGCCCTGACTCGAAATAAGGCCGGATATCCCTGCAGTGACTTCAATGCAGGCTCGTCTTGCATCTCCCAGGACGAAAGGATGTCTGAATCCCCTGTGGAAAGCACAGAGAAAGACTAAGTTCCCCACCTCATCGCGACCGATAGCCTCACATCCTTTGAAAACTCCAGAGGTACGCGGAGATCAGTGCCTCCAAAGGAGACGATGCCTGACTCCTCGTGAAACTTGATAGGAGTCCCAGGATTCCTGTGGCACTTGGAAAGGGACACTTGGTCTCCCGCCTCAGCTGGAGAGGCGTCCCAATTGCCCTGACAAGCCTCGAGGAGAATCCCGAGTTGTCCCTCGCAACTAGGCAGGAGTCCTGACGTCGGTGAAGAAACACGTGGGTGGAAGGGCCATCTCCGTCGTAACTGGAGAATATACCCCAGGTTCCCGCCGCAACTCGAGAAAAACCATGAGACTTCCCCCTCGATGCGAGATGAGGCCCGATTCCCCTGCACTGCGTGCAGAGCAATTCCGTGTTGCACATCACACATGAAAGGAGCCTTGATTTCCTTGATGGCACTCCAGAGAAACCCCAAGAACACTGTTTCAAGGCTAGAGGGATCCTGAGGTCACTGTAGCAACACGAAAGAGCTCCGTGGGCCAAAAATCAACTCGAGATTAGAGGTTAGTCCCTGGCTTCGACTCCTGAGGAATACCACCTTACTACAAGCACCTCAAGAGGAGGCTTCTCTCAGCTCTAGGTATGTGAGAGGGACCCTGAGTTTGCGGCCTCAAGTGGAATGGACACCGCGATGCCCTGACGCGAAATAAGGCTGGATATCCCTGCAGTGACTTGAATGCAGGCTCGTCTTGCATCTCCCAAGATGAAAGGATGTCTGAATACCCTGTGGAGACCACAGAGAAAGACCTAGTTCCCCACCTCATCGCGACCGGAGGCCTCACATCCTTTGAAAACTCCAGAGGTACGCGGAGATCAGTGCCTCCAAAGGAGACGATGCCTGACTCCTCGTGAAACTTGATAGGAGTCCCAGGATTCTTGTGGCACGTGGAAAGGGACCCTTGGTCTCCCGCCTCAGCTGGAGAGGCGTCCAATTGCCTTACCAAGCCTCGAGGAGAATCCCGAGTTGTGTCTCGCAAATAGGCAAGAGTCCTGACGTGGCTGAACAAACACGTGTGTGGAAGGGCCATCCCCGTCGTAACTCGAGAATATACCCCAGGTTCCCGCCGCAACTCGAGAAAAACCATGAGACTTCCCCCTCGCCGCGAGATGAGGCCCGATTCCCCTGCACTGCGTGCAGAGCAATTCTGTGTTGCACATCACACATGAAAGGAGCCTTGATTTCCTTGATGGCACTCCAGAGAAACCCCAAGAACACTGTTTCAAGGCTAGAGGGATCCTGAGGTCACTGTAGCAACAGGAAAGGGCTCCGTGGACCAAAAATCAACTCGAGATGAGAGGTTAGTCCCTGGCTTCGACTCCAGAGGAATACCACCTTACCACAAGCACCTCAAGAGGAGGCTTCTCTCAGCTCTAGGTATGTGAGAGGGACCCTGAGTTTGTGGCCTCAAGTGGAATGGACACCGCGATGCCCTGACTCGAAATAAGGCCGGATATCCCTGCAGTGACTGGAATGCAGGCTCGTCTTGCATCTCCCAAGACGAAAGGGTGTCTGAATCCCCTGTGGAGACCACAGAGAAACACCTAGTTCCCCACCTCATCGCGACAGGAGGCCTCAAATCCTTTGAAAACTCCAGAGGTATGCGGAGATCAGTGCCTCCAAAGGAGACGATGCCTGACTCCTCGTGAAACTTGATAGGAGACCCAGGATTCCCGTGGCACGTGGAAAGGGACCCTTGGTCTCCCGTCTCAGCTGGAGAGGCGTCCCAATTGCCCTGCAAAGCCTCGAGGAGAATCCCGAGTTGTCCGTCGCTACTAGGCAGGAGTCCTGGCGTCGCTGAAGAAACACGTGGGTGGAAGGGCCATCCCCGTCGTAACTCGAGAATATACCCCAGGTTCCCGCCGCAACTCGAGAAAAACCATGAGACTTCCCCCTCGCCGCGAGATGAGGCCCGATTCCCCTGCACTGCGTGCAGAGCAATTCCGTGTTGCACATCACACATGAAAGGAGCCTTGATTTCCTTGATGGCACTCTAGAGAAACCCCAAAAACACTGTTTCAAGGCTAGAGGGATCCTGAGGTCACTGTAGCAACACGAAAGAGCTCCGTGGACCAAGAATCAACACGAGATGAGAGGTTAGTCCCTGGCTTCGACTCCTGAGGAATACCACCTTACCACAAGCACCTCAAGAGGAGGCTTCTCTCAGCTCTAGGTATGTGAGAGGGACCCTGAGTTTGCGGCCTCAAGTGGAATGGACACCGCGATGCCCTGACGCGAAATAAGGCTGGATATCCCTGCAGTGACTTGAATGCAGGCTCGTCTTGCATCTCCCAAGATGAAAGGATGTCTGAATCCCCTGTGGAGACCACAGAGAAAGACCTAGTTCCCCACCTCATCGCGACCGGAGGCCTCACATCCTTTGAAAACTCCAGAGGTACGCGGAGATCAGTGCCTCCAAAGGAGACGATGCCTGACTCCTCGTGAAACTTGATAGGAGTCCCAGGATTCCTGTGGCACGTGGAAAGGGACCCTTGGTCTCCCGCCTCAGCTGGAGAGGCGTCCCAATTGCCTTACCAAGCCTCGAGGAGAATCCCGAGTTGTGTCTCGCAAATAGGCAAGAGTCCTGACGTGGCTGAACAAACACGTGTGTGGAAGGGCCATCCCCGTCGTAACTCGAGAATATACCCCAGGTTCCCGCCGCAACTCGAGAAAAACCATGAGACTTCCCCCTCGCCGCGAGATGAGGCCCGATTCCCCTGCACTGCGTGCAGAGCAATTCTGTGTTGCACATCACACATGAAAGGAGCCTTGATTTCCTTGATGGCACTCCAGAGAAACCCCAAGAACACTGTTTCAAGGCTAGAGGGATCCTGAGGTCACTGTAGCAACAGGAAAGGGCTCCGTGGACCAAATATCAACTCGAGATGAGAGGTTAGTCCCTGGCTTCGACTCCAGAGGAATACCACCTTACCACAAGCACCTCAAGAGGAGGCTTCTCTCAGCTCTAGGTATGTGAGAGGGACCCTGAGTTTGTGGCCTCAAGTGGAATGGACACCGCGATGCCCTGACTCGAAATAAGGCCGGATATCCCTGCAGTGACTGGAATGCAGGCTCGTCTTGCATCTCCCAAGACGAAAGGGTGTCTGAATCCCCTGTGGAGACCACAGAGAAACACCTAGTTCCCCACCTCATCGCGACAGGAGGCCTCAAATCCTTTGAAAACTCCAGAGGTATGCGGAGATCAGTGCCTCCAAAGGAGACGATGCCTGACTCCTCGTGAAACTTGATAGGAGACCCAGGATTCCCGTGGCACGTGGAAAGGGACCCTTGGTCTCCCGTCTCAGCTGGAGAGGCGTCCCAATTGCCCTGCAAAGCCTCCAGGAGAATCCCGAGTTGTCCGTCGCTACTAGGCAGGAGTCCTGGCGTCGCTGAAGAAACACGTGGGTGGAAGGGCCATCCCCGTCGTAACTCGAGAATATACCCCAGGTTCCCGCCGCAACTCGAGAAAAACCATGAGACTTCCCCCTCGCCGCGAGATGAGGCCCGATTCCCCTGCACTGCGTGCAGAGCAATTCCGTGTTGCACATCACACATGAAAGGAGCCTTGATTTCCTTGATGGCACTCTAGAGAAACCCCAAGAACACTGTTTCAAGGCTAGAGGGATCCTGAGGTCACTGTAGCAACACGAAAGAGATCCGTGGACCAAAAATCAACTCGAGATGAGAGGTTAGTCCCTGGCTTCGACTCCAGAGGAATACCACCTTACCACAAGCACCTCAAGAGGAGGCTTCTCTCAGCTCTAGGTATGTGAGAGGGACCCTGAGTTTGCGACCTCAAGTGGAATGGACACCGCGAAGCCCTGACTCGAAATAAGGCCGGATATCCCTGCAGTGACTGGAATGCAGGCTCGTCTTGCATCTCCCAAGACGAAAGGGTGTCTGAATCCCCTGTGGAGACCACAGAGAAAGACCTAGTTCCCCACCTCATCGCGACAGGAGGCCTCAAATCCTTTGAAAACTCCAGAGGTATGCGGAGATCAGTGCCTCCAAAGGAGACGATGCCTGACTCCTCGTGAAACTTGATAGGAGACCCAGGATTCCTGTGGCACGTGGAAAGGGACCCTTGGTCTCCCGCCTCAGCTGGAGAGGCGTCCCAATTGCCCTGCCAAGCCTCGAGGAGAATCCCGAGTTGTCCCTCGCAACTAGGCAGGAGTCCTGAAGTCGCTGAAGAAACACGTGGGTGGAAGGGCCATCCCCGTCGTAACTCGAGAATATACCCCAGGTTCCCGCCGCAACTCGAGAAAAACCATGAGACTTCCCCCTCGATGCGAGATGAGTCCCGATTCCCCTGTACTGCGTGCAGAGCAATTCCGTCTTACACATCACACATGAAAGGAGCCTTGATTTCCTTGATGGCACTCCAGAGAAACCCCAAGAACACTGTTTCAAGGATAGAGGGATCCTGAGGTCACTGTAGCAACACGAAAGAACTCTGTGAACCAAAAATCTACTCGAAAAGAGAGGTTAGTCCCTGGATTCGTCTCCAGAGGAATACCTCCTTACCACAAGCACCTCAAGAGGAGGCTTCTCTCAGATCTAGGTATGTGAGAGGGACCCTGAGTTTGCGCCCTCAAGTGGAATGGACACCGCGATGCCCTGACGCGAAATAAGGCTGGATATCCCTGCAGTGACTTGAATGCAGGCTCGTCTTGCATCTCCCAAGATGAAAGGATGTCTGAATCCCCTGTGGAGACCACAGAGAAAGACCTAGTTCCCCACCTCATCGCGACCGGAGGCCTCACATCCTTTGAAAATTCCAGAGGTACGCGGAGATCAGTGCCTCCAAAGGAGACGATGCCTGACTCCTCGTGAAACTTGATAGGAGTCCCAGGATTCCTGTGGCACGTGGAAAGGGACCCTTGGTCTCCCGCCTCAGCTGGAGAGGCGTTCCAATTGCCCTGCCAAGCCTCGAGGAGAATCCCGAGTTGTTCCTCGCAACTAGGCAGGAGTCCTGACGTGGCTGAACAAACACGTGTGTGGAAGGGCCATCCCCGTCGTAACTCGAGAATATACCCCAGGTTCCCGCCGCAACTCGAGAAAAACCATGAGACTTCCCCCTCGCCGGGAGATGAGGCCCGATTCCCCTGTACTGCGTGCAGAGCAATTCCGTCTTGCACATCACTCATGAAAGGAGCCTTGATTTCCTTGATGGCACTCCAGAGAAACCCCAAGAACACTGTTTCAAGGCTAGAGGGATCCTGAGGTCACTGTAGCAACACGAAAGAACTCTGTGGACCAAAAATCAACTCGAAAAGAGAGGTTAGTCCCTGGATTCGTCTCCAGAGGAATACCACCTTACCACAAGCACCTCAAGAGGAGGCTTCTCTCAGATCTAGGTATGTGAGAGGGATCCTGAGTTTGCGGCCTCAAGTGGAATGGACACCTTGATGCCCTGACTCGAAATAAGGCCGGATATCCCTGCAGTGACTTCAATGCAGGCTCGTCTTGCATCTCCCAGGACGAAAGGATGTCTGAATCCCCTGTGGAAAGCACAGAGAAAGACTTAGTTCCCTACCTCATCGCGACCGATAGCCTCACATCCTTTGAAAACTCCAGAGGTACGCGGAGATCAGTGCCTCCAAAGGAGACGATGCCTGACTCCTCGTGAAACTTGATAGGAGTCCCAGGATTCCTGTGGCACTTGGAAAGGGACACTTGGTCCCCCGCCTCAGCTGGAGAGGCGTCCCAATTGCCCTGCCAAGCCTCGAGAAGAATCCCGAGTTGTCCCTCGCAACTAGGCAGGAGTCCTGACGTCGGTGAAGAAACACGTGGGTGGAAGGGCCATCCCCGTCGTAACTGGAGAATATACCCCAGGTTCCCGCCGCAACTCGAGAAAAACCATGAGACTTCCCCCTCGCCGCGAGATGAGGCCCGATTCCCCTGCACTGCGTGCAGAGCAATTCCGTGTTGCACATCACACATGAAAGGAGCCTTGATTTCCTTGATGGCACTCCAGAGAAACCCCAAGAACACTGTTTCAAGGCTAGAGGGATCCTGAGGTCACTGTAGCAACACGAAAGAGCTCCGTGGACCAAAAATCAACTCGAGATGAGAGGTTAGTCCCTGGCTTCGACTCCAGAGGAATACCACCTTACCACAAGCACCTCAAGAGGAGGCTTCTCTCAGCTCTAGGTATGTGAGAGGGACCCTGAGTTTGTGGCCTCAAGTGGAATGGACACCGCGATGCCCTGACTCGAAATAAGGCCAGATATCCCTGCAGTGACTGGAATGCAGGCTCGTCTTGCATCTCCCAAGACGAAAGGGTGTCTGAATCCCCTGTGGAGACCACAGAGAAAGACCTAGTTCCCCACCTCATCGCGACAGGAGGCCTCAAATCCTTTGAAAACTCCAGAGGTATGCGGAGATCAGTGCCTCCAAAGGAGACGAGGCCTGACTCCTCGTGAAACTTGATAGGAGACCCAGGATTCCTGTGGCACGTGGAAAGGGACCCTTGGTCTCCCGTCTCAGCTGGAGAGGCGTCCCAATTGCCCTGCAAAGCCTCGAGGAGAATCCCGAGTTGTCCCTCGCAACTAGGCAGGAGTCCTGACGTGGCTGAACAAACACGTGGGTGAAAGGGCCATCCCCGTCGTAACTCGAGAATATACCCCAGGTTCCCGCCGCAACTCGAGAAAAACCATGAGACTTCCCCCTCGCCGCGAGATGAGGCCCGATTCCCCTGCACTGCGTGCAGAGCAATTCCGTGTTGCACATCACACATGAAAGGAGCCTTGATTTCCTTCATGGCACTCCAGAGAAACCCCAAGAACACTGTTTCAAGGCTAGAGGGATCCTGAGGTCACTGTAGCAACACGAAAGGGCTCCGTGGACCAAGAATCAACACGAGATGAGAGGTTAGTCCCTGGCTTCGACTCCTGAGGAATACCACCTTACCACAAGCACCTCAAGAGGAGGCTTCTCTCAGCTCTAGGTATGTGAGAGGGACCCTGAGTTTGCGGCCTCAAGTGGAATGGACACCGCGATGCCCTGACTCGAAATAAGGCTGGATATCCCTGCAGTGACTTGAATGCAGGCTCGTCTTGCATCTCCCAAGATGAAAGGATGTCTGAATCCCCTGTGGAGACCACAGAGAAAGACCTAGTTCCCCACCTCATCGCGACAGGAGGCCTCACATCCTTTGAAAACTCCGGATGTACGTGGAGATCAGTGCCTCCAAAGGAGACGATGCCTGACTCCTCGTGAAACTTGATAGGAGTCCCAGGATTCCTGTGGCACGTGGAAAGGGACCCTTGGTCTCCCGCCTCAGCTGGAGAGGCGTCCCAATTGCCTTGCCAAGCCTCGAAGAGAATCCCGAGTTGTGTCTCGCAACTAGGCAAGAGTCCTGACGTGGCTGAACAAACACGTGGGTGGAAGGGCCATCCCCGTCGTAACTCGAGAACATACCCCAGGTTCCCGCCGCAACTCGAGAAAAACCATGAGACTTCCCCCTCGCCGCGAGATGAGGCCCGATTCCCCTGCACTGCGTGCAGAGCAATTCCGTGTTGCACATCACACATGAAAGGAGCCTTGATTTCCTTGATGGCACTCCAGAGAAACCCCAAGAACACTGTTTCAAGGCTAGAGGGATCCTGAGGTCACTGTAGCAACACGAAAGGGCTCCGTGGACCAAAAATCAACTCGAGATGAGAGGTTAGTCCCTGGCTTCGACTCCTGAGGAATACCACCTTACCACAAGCACCTCAAGAGGAGGCTTCTCTCAGCTCTAGGTATGTGAGAGGGACCCTGAGTTTGCGGCCTCAAGTGGAATGGACACCGCGATGCCCTGACTCGAAATAAGGCCGGATATCCCTGCAGTGACTGGAATGCAGGCTCGTCTTGCGTCTCCCAAGACGAAAGGGTGTCTGAATCACCTGTGGAGACCACAGAGAAAGACCTAGTTCCCCACCTCATCGCGACAGGAGGCCTCAAATCCTTTGAAAACTCCAGAGGTATGCGGAGATCAGTGCCTCCAAAGGAGACGATGCCTGACTCCTCGTGAAACTTGATAGGAGACCCAGGATTCCCGTGGCACGTGGAAAGGGACCCTTGGTCTCCCGTCTCAGCTGGAGAGGCGTCCCAATTGCCCTGCCAAGCCTCGAGGAGAATCCCGAGTTGTCCGTCGCTACTAGGCAGGAGTCCTGACGTCGCTGAAGAAACACGTGGGTGGAAGGGCCATCCCCGTCGTAACTCGAGAATATACCCCAGGTTCCCGCCGCAACTCGAGAAAAACCATGAGACTTCCCCCTCGCCGCGAGATGAGGCCCGATTCCCCTGCACTGCGTGCAGAGCAATTCTGTGTTGCACATCACACATGAAAGGAGCCTTGATTTCCTTGATGGCACTCCAGAGAAACCCCAAGAACACTGTTTCAAGGCTAGAGGGATCCTGAGGTCACTGTAGCAACACGAAAGAGCTCCGGGGATCAAGAATCAACACGAGATGAGAGGTTAGTCCCTGGCTTCGACTCCTGAGGAATACCACCTTACCACAAGCACCTCAAGAGGAGGCTTCTCTCAGCTCTAGGTATGTGAGAGGGACCCTGAGTTTGCGGCCTCAAGTGGAATGGACACCGCGATGCCCTTACTCGAAATAATGCCGGATATCCCTGCAGTGACTGGAATGCAGGCTCGTCTTGCATCTCCCAAGACGAAAGGGTGTCTGAATCCCCTGTGGAGACCACAGAGAAAGACCTAGTTCCCCACCTCATCGCGACAGGAGGCCTCAAATCCTTTGAAAATTCCAGAGGTACGCGGAGATCAGTGCCTCCAAAGGAGACGATGCCTGCCTCCTCGTGAAACTTGATAGGAGTCCCAGGATTCTTGTGGCACGTGGAAAGGGAGACTTGGTCTCCCGCCTCAGCTGGAGAGGCGTCCCAATTGCCCTTCCAAGCCTCGAGGAGAATCCCGAGTTGTCCCTCGCAACTAAGCAGGAGTCCTGACGTGGCTGAACAAAAACGTGGGTGGAAGGGCCATCCCCGTCGTAACTCGAGAATATACCCCAGGTTCCCGCCGCAACTCGAGAAAAACCATGAGACTTCCCCCTCGATGCGAGATGAGGCCCGATTCCCCTGTACTGCGTGCAGAGCAATTCCGTCTTGCACATCACACATGAAAGGAGCCTTGATTTCCTTGATGGCCCTCCAGAGAAACCCCAAGAACACTGTTTCAAGGATAGAGGGATCCTGAGGTCACTGTAGCAACACGAAAGAACTCTGTGGACCAAAAATCAACTCGAAAAGAGAGGTTAGTCCCTGGATTCGTCTCCAGCGGAATACCACCTTACCACAAGCACCTCAAGAGGAGGCTTCTCTCAGCTCTAGGTATGTGAGAGGGACCCTGAGTTTGCGGCCTCAAGTGGAATGGACACCGCGATGCCCTGACTCGAAATAATGCCGGATATCCCTGCAGTGACTTCAATGCAGGCTCGTCTTGCATCTCCCAGGACGAAAGGATGTCTGAATCCCCTGTGGAAAGCACAGAGAAAGACTTAGTTCCCCACCTCATCGCGACCGATAGCCTCACATCCTTTGAAAACTCCAGAGGTACGCGGAGATCAGTGCCTCCAAAGGAGACGATGCCTGACTCCTCGTGAAACTTGATAGGAGTCCCAGGATTCCTGTGGCACTTGGAAAGGGACACTTGGTCTCCCGCCTCAGCTGGAGAGGCGTCCCAATTGCCCTGCCAAGCCTCGAGGAGAATCCAGAGTTGTCCCTCGCAACTAGGCAGGAGTCCTGACGTCGCTGAAGAAACACGTGGGTGGAAGGGCCATCCCCGTCGTAACTCGAGAATATACCCCAGGTTCCCGCCGCAACTCGAGAAAAACCATGAGACTTCCCCCTCGCCGCGAGATGAGGCCCGATTCCCCTGCACTGCGTGCAGAGCAATTCCGTGTTGCACATCACACATGAAAGGAGCCTTGATTTCCTTGATGGCACTCCAGAGAAACCCCAAGAACACTGTTTCAAGGCTAGAGGGATCCTGAGGTCACTGTAGCAACACGAAAGAGCTCCCTGGGCCAAAAATCAACTCGAAAAGAGAGGTTAGTCCCTGGCTTCGACTCCAGAGGAATACCACCTTACCACAAGCACCTCAAGAGGAGGCTTCTCTCAGCTCTAGGTATGTGAGAGGGACCCTGAGTTTGCGGCCTCAAGTGGAATGGACACCGCGATGCCCTGTCGCGAAATAAGGCTGGATATCCCTGCAGTGACTTGAATGCAGGCTCGTCTTGCATCTCCCAAGATGAAAGGATGTCTGAATCCCCTGTGGAGACCACAGAGAAAGACCTAGTTCCCCACCTCATCGCGACCGGAGGCCTCACATACTTTGAAAACTCCAGAGGTACGCGGAGATCAGTGCCTCCAAAGGAGACGATGCCTGACTCCTCGTGAAACTTGATAGGAGTCCCAGGCTTCCTGTGGCACGTGGAAAGGGACCCTTGGTCTCCCGCCTCAGCTGGAGAGGCGTCCCAATTGCCTTGCCAAGCCTCGAGGAGAATCCCGAGTTGTGTCTCGCAACGAGGCAAGAGTCCTGACGTGGCTGAACAAACACGTGTGTGGAAGGGCCATCCCCGTCGTAACTCGAGAATAGACCCCAGGTTCCCGCCACAACTCGAGAAAATCCATGAGACTTCCCCCTCGATGCGAGATGAGGCCCGATTCCACTGCACTGCGTGCAGAGCAATTCCGTCTTGCACATCACACATGAAAGGAGCCTTGATTTCCTTGATGGCACTCCAGAGAAACCCCAAGAACACTGTTTCAAGGATAGAGGGATCCTGAGGACACTGTAGCAACACGAAAGAGCTCCGTGGACCAAGAATCAACACGAGATGAGAGGTTAGTCCCTGGCTTCGACTCCTGAGGAATACCACCTTACCACAAGCACCTCAAGAGGAGGCTTCTCTCAGCTCTAGGTATGTGAGAGGGACCCTGAGTTTGCGGCCTCAAGTGGAATGGACACCGCGATGCCCTGACTCGAAATAAGGCCTGATATCCCTGCAGTGACTTGAATGCAGGCTCGTCTTGCATCTCCCAAGACGAAAGGATGTCTGAATCCCCTGTGGAGACCACAGAGAAACACCTAGTTCCCCACCTCATCGCGACCGGAGGCCTCACATCCTTTGAAAACTCCAGAGGTACGCGGAGATCAGTGCCTCCAAAGGAGACGATGCCTGACTCCTCGTGAAACTTGATAGGAGTCCCAGGATTCTTGTGGCACGTGGAAAGGGACCCTTGGTCTCCCGCCTCAGCTGGAGAGGCGTTCCAATTGCCCTGCCAAGCCTCGAGGAGAATCCCGAGTTGTCCCTCGCAACTAGGCAGGAGTCCTGACGTGGCTGAACAAACACGTGGGTGGAAGGGCCATCCCCGTCGTAACTCGAGAATATACCCCAGGTTCCCGCCGCAACTCGAGAAAAACCATGAGACTTCCCCCTCGATGCGAGATGAGGCCCGATTCCCCTGTACTCCGTGCAGAGCAATTCCGTCTTGCACATCACACATGAAAGGAGCCTTGATTTCCTTGATGGCCCTCCAGAGAAACCCCAAGAACACTGTTTCAAGGATAGAGGGATCCTGAGGTCACTGTAGCAACACGAAAGAACTCTGTGGACCAAAAATCAACTCGAAAAGAGAGGTTAGTCCCTGGATTCGTCTCCAGCGGAATACCACCTTACCACAAGCACCTCAAGAGGAGGCTTCTCTCAGCTCTAGGTATGTGAGAGGGACCCTGAGTTTGCGGCCTCAAGTGGAATGGACACCGCGATGCCCTGACTCGAAATAATGCCGGATATCCCTGCAGTGACTTCAATGCAGGCTCGTCTTGCATCTCCCAGGACGAAAGGATGTCTGAATCCCCTGTGGAAAGCACAGAGAAAGACTTAGTTCCCCACCTCATCGCGACCGATAGCCTCACATCCTTTGAAAACTCCAGAGGTACGCGGAGATCAGTGCCTCCAAAGGAGACGATGCCTGACTCCTCGTGAAACTTGATAGGAGTCCCAGGATTCCTGTGGCACTTGGAAAGGGACACTTGGTCTCCCGCCTCAGCTGGAGAGGCGTCCCAATTGCCCTGCCAAGCCTCGAGGAGAATCCAGAGTTGTCCCTCGCAACTAGGCAGGAGTCCTGACGTCGCTGAAGAAACACGTGGGTGGAAGGGCCATCCCCGTCGTAACTCGAGAATATACCCCAGGTTCCCGCCGCAACTCGAGAAAAACCATGAGACTTCCCCCTCGCCGCGAGATGAGGCCCGATTCCCCTGCACTGCGTGCAGAGCAATTCCGTGTTGCACATCACACATGAAAGGAGCCTTGATTTCCTTGATGGCACTCCAGAGAAACCCCAAGAACACTGTTTCAAGGCTAGAGGGATCCTGAGGTCACTGTAGCAACACGAAAGAGCTCCCTGGGCCAAAAATCAACTCGAAAAGAGAGGTTAGTCCCTGGCTTCGACTCCAGAGGAATACCACCTTACCACAAGCACCTCAAGAGGAGGCTTCTCTCAGCTCTAGGTATGTGAGAGGGACCCTGAGTTTGCGGCCTCAAGTGGAATGGACACCGCGATGCCCTGTCGCGAAATAAGGCTGGATATCCCTGCAGTGACTTGAATGCAGGCTCGTCTTGCATCTCCCAAGATGAAAGGATGTCTGAATCCCCTGTGGAGACCACAGAGAAAGACCTAGTTCCCCACCTCATCGCGACCGGAGGCCTCACATACTTTGAAAACTCCAGAGGTACGCGGAGATCAGTGCCTCCAAAGGAGACGATGCCTGACTCCTCGTGAAACTTGATAGGAGTCCCAGGCTTCCTGTGGCACGTGGAAAGGGACCCTTGGTCTCCCGCCTCAGCTGGAGAGGCGTCCCAATTGCCTTGCCAAGCCTCGAGGAGAATCCCGAGTTGTGTCTCGCAACGAGGCAAGAGTCCTGACGTGGCTGAACAAACACGTGTGTGGAAGGGCCATCCCCGTCGTAACTCGAGAATAGACCCCAGGTTCCCGCCACAACTCGAGAAAATCCATGAGACTTCCCCCTCGCCGCGAGATGAGGCCCGATTCCCCTGCACTGCGTGCAGAGCAATTCCGTGTTGCACATCACACATGAAAGGAGCCTTGATTTCCTTGATGGCACTCCAGAGAAACACCAAGAACACTGTTTCAAGGCTAGAGGGATCCTGAGGTCACTGTAGCAACACGACAGAGCTCCGTGGACCAAAAATCAACTCGAGATGAGAGGTTAGTCCCTGGCTTCGACTCCAGAGGAATACCACCTTACCACAAGCACCTCAAGAGGAGGCTTCTCTCAGCTCTAGGTATGTGAGAGGGACCCTGAGTTTGTGGCCTCAAGTGGAATGGACACCGCGATGCCCTGACTCGAAATAAGGCCGGATATCCCTGCAGTGACTGGAATGAAGGCTTGTCTTGCATCTCCCAAGACGAAAGGGTGTCTGAATCCCCTGTGAAGACCACAGAGAAAGACCTAGTTCCCCACCTCATCGCGACAGGAGGCCTCAAATCCTTTGAAAACTCCAGAGGTATGCGGAGATCAGTGCCTCCAAAGGAGACGATGCCTGACTCCTCGTGAAACTTGATAGGAGACCCAGGATTCCTGTGGCACGTGGAAAGGGACCCTTGGTCTCCCATCTCAGCTGGAGAGGCGTCCCAATTGCCCTGCAAAGCCTCGAGGAGAATCCCGAGTTGTCCCTCGCAACTAGGCAGGAGTCCTGACGTCGCTGAAGAAACACGTGGGTGGAAGGGCCATCCCCGTCGTAACTCGAGAATATACCCCAGGTTCCCGCCGCAACTCGAGAAAAACCATGAGACTTCCCCCTCGCCGCGAGATGAGGCCCGATTCCCCTGCACTGCGTGCAGAGCAATTCTGTCTTGCACATCACACATGAAAGGAGCCTTGATTTCCTTCATGGCACTCCAGAGAAACCCCAAGAACACTGTTTCAAGGCTAGAGGGATCCTGAGGTCACTGTAGCAACACGAAAGAGCTCCGTGGACCAAAAATCAACTCGAGATGAGAGGTTAGTCCCTGGCTTCGACTCCAGAGGTATACCACCTTACCACAAGCACATCAAGAGGAGGCTTCTCTCAGCTCTAGGTATGTGAGAGGGACCCTGAGTTTGTGGCCTCAAGTGGAATGGACACCGCGATGCCCTGACTCGAAATAAGGCCGGATATCCCTGCAGTGACTGGAATGCAGGCTCGTCTTGCATCTCCCAAGACGAAAGGGTGTCTGAATCCCCTGTGGAGACCACAGAGAAAGACCTAGTTCCCCACCTCATCGCGACAGGAGGCCTCAAATCCTTTGAAAACTCCAGAGGTATGCGGAGATCAGTGCCTCCAAAGGAGACGAGGCCTGACTCCTCGTGAAACTTGATAGGAGACCCAGGATTCCTGTGGCACGTGGAAAGGGACACTTGGTCTCCCGTCTCAGCTGGAGAGGCGTCCCAATTGCCCTGCAAAGCCTCGAGGAGAATCCCGAGTTGTCCCTCGCAACTAGGCAGGAGTCCTGACGTGGCTGAACAAACACGTGGGTGGAAGGGCCATCCCCGTCGTAACTCGAGAATATACCCCAGGTTCCCGCCGCAACTCGAGAAAAACCATGAGACTTCCCCCTCGCCGCGAGATGAGGCCCGATTCCCCTGCACTGCGTGCAGAGCAATTCCGTGTTGCACATCACACATGAAAGGAGCCTTGATTTCCTTGATGGCACTCCAGAGAAACCCCAAGAACACTGTTTCAAGGCTAGAGGGATCCTGAGGTCACTGTAGCAAAACGAAAGGGTTCCGTGGACCAAGAATCAACACGAGATGAGAGGTTAGTCCCTGGCTTCGACTCCTGAGGAATACCACCTTACCACAAGCACCTCAAGAGGAGGCTTCTCTCAGCTCTAGGTATGTGAGAGGGACCCTGAGTTTGCGGCCTCAAGTGGAATGGACACCGCGATGCCCTGACTCGAAATAAGGCCGGATATCCCTGCAGTGACTGGAATGCAGGCTCGTCTTGCATTTCCCAAGAGGAAAGGGTGTCTGAATCTCCTGTGGAGACCACAGAGAAAGACCTACTTCCCCACCTCATCGCGATAAGAGGCCTGAAATCCTTTGAAAACTCCAGAGGTATGCGGAGATCAGTGCCTCCAAAGGAGACGATGCCTGACTTCTCGTGAAACTTGATAGGAGACCCAGGATTCCTGTGGCACGTGGAAAGGGACACTTGGTCTCCCGTCTCAGATGGAGAGGCGTCCCAATTGCCCTGCAAAGCCTCGAGGAGAATCCCGAGTTGTCCCTCGCAACTAGGCAGGAGTCCTGACATGGCTGAACGCACACGTGTGTGGAAGGGCCATCCCCGTCGTAACTCGAGAATATTCCCCAGGTTCCCGCCGCAACTCGAGAAAAACCATGAGACTTCCCCCTCGCCGCGAGATGAGGCCCGATTCCCCTGCACTGCGTGCAGAGCAATTCCGTGTTGCACATCACACATGAAAGGAGCCTTGATTTCCTGATGGCACTCCAGAGAAAACCCAAGAACACTGTTTCAAGGCTAGAGGGATCCTGAGGTCACTGTAGCAACACTAAAGAGCTCCGTGGACCAAGAATCAACACGAGATGAGAGGTTAGTCCCTGGCTTCGACTCCTGAGGAATACCACCTTACCACAAGCACCTCAAGAGGAGGCTTCTCTCAGCTCTAGGTATGTGAGAGGGATCCTGAGTTTGCGGCCTCAAGTGGAATGGACACCGCGATGCCCTGACTCGAAATAAGGCCGGATATCCCTGCAGTGACTTGAATGCAGGCTCGTCTTGCATCTCCCAAGAAGAAAGGATGTCGGAATCCCCTGTGGAGACCACAGAGAAACACCTAGTTCCCCACCTCATCGCGACCGGAGGCCTCACATCCTTTGAAAACTCCAGAGGTACGCGGAGATCAGTGCCTCCAATGGAGACGATGCCTGACTCCTCGTGAAACTTGATAGGAGTCCCAGGATTCTTGTGGCACGTGGAAAGGGACCCTTGGTCTCCCGCCTCAGCTGGAGAGGCGTTCCAATTGCCCTGCCAAGCCTCGAGGAGAATCCCGAGTTGTTCCTCGCAACTAGGCAGGAGTCCTGACGTGGCTGAACAAACACGTGGGTGGAAGGGCCATCCCCGTCGTAACTCGAGAATATACCCCAGGTTCCCGCCGCAACTCGAGAAAAACCATGAGACTTCCCCCTCGCCGCGAGATGAGGCCCGATTCCCCTGCACTGCGTGCAGAGCAATTCCGTGTTGCACATCACACATGAAAGGAGCCTTGATTTCCTTCATGGCACTCCAGAGAAACCCCAAGAACACTGTTTCAAGGCTAGAGGGATCCTGAGGTCACTGTAGCAACACGAAAGAGCTCCGTGGACCAAAAATCAACTCGAGATGAGAGGTTAGTCCCTGGCTTCGACTCCAGAGGAATACCACCTTACCACAAGCACATCAAGAGGAGGCTTCTCTCAGCTCTAGGTATGTGAGAGGGACCCTGAGTTTGTGGCCTCAAGTGGAATGGACACCGCGATGCCCTGACTCGAAATAAGGCCGGATATCCCTGCAGTGACTGGAATGCAGGCTCGTCTTGCATCTCCCAAGACGAAAGGGTGTCTGAATCCCCTGTGGAGACCACAGAGAAAGACCTAGTTCCCCACCTCATCGCGACAGGAGGCCTCAAATCCTTTGAAAACTCCAGAGGTACGCGGAGATCAGTGCCTCCAAAGGAGACGATGCCTGACTCCTCGTGAAACTTGATAGGAGACCCAGGATTCCTGTGGCACGTGGAAAGGGACCCTTGGTCTCCCGTCTCAGCTGGAGAGGCGTCCCAATTGCCCTGCAAAGCCTCGAGGAGAATCCCGAGTTGTCCCTCGCAACTAGGCAGGAGTCCTGACGTGGCTGAACAAACACGTGGGTGGAAGGGCCATCCCCGTCGTAACTCGAGAATATACCCCAGGTTCCCGCCGCAACTCGAGAAAAACCATGAGACTTCCCCCTCGCCGCGAGATGAGGCCCGATTCCCCTGCACTGCGTGCAGAGCAATTCCGTGTTGCACATCACACATGAAAGGAGCCTTGATTTCCTTCATGGCACTCCAGAGAAACCCCAAGAACACTGTTTCAAGGCTAGAGGGATCCTGAGGTCACTGTAGCAACACGAAAGGGTTCCGTGGACCAAGAATCAACACGAGATGAGAGGTTAGTCCCTGGCTTCGACTCCTGAGGAATACCACCTTACCACAAGCACCTCAAGAGGAGGCTTCTCTCAGCTCTAGGTATGTGAGAGGGACCCTGAGTTTGCGGCCTCAAGTGGAATGGACACCGCGATGCCCTGACTCGATATAAGGCCGGATATCCCTGCAGTGACTGGAATGCAGGCTCGTCTTGCATTTCCCAAGAGGAAAGGGTGTCTGAATCTCCTGTGGAGACCACAGAGAAAGACCTACTTCCCCACCTCATCGCGATAAGAGGCCTGAAATCCTTTGAAAACTCCAGAGGTATGCGGAGATCAGTGCCTCCAAAGGAGACGATGCCTGACTTCTCGTGAAACTTGATAGGAGACCCAGGATTCCTGTGGCACGTGGAAAGGGACACTTGGTCTCCCGTCTCAGATGGAGAGGCGTCCCAATTGCCCTGCAAAGCCTCGAGGAGAATCCCGAGTTGTCCCTCGCAACTAGGCAGGAGTCCTGACATGGCTGAACGCACACGTTTGTGGAAGGGCCATCCCCGTCGTAACTCGAGAATATTCCCCAGGTTCCCGCCGCAACTCGAGAAAAACCATGAGACTTCCCCCTCGCCGCGAGATGAGGCCCGATTCCCCTGCACTGCGTGCAGAGCAATTCCGTGTTGCACATCACACATGAAAGGAGCCTTGATTTCCTGATGGCACTCCAGAGAAAACCCAAGAACACTGTTTCAAGGCTAGAGGGATCCTGAGGTCACTGTAGCAACACTAAAGAGCTCCGTGGACCAAGAATCAACACGAGATGAGAGGTTAGTCCCTGGCTTCGACTCCTGAGGAATACCACCTTACCACAAGCACCTCAAGAGGAGGCTTCTCTCAGCTCTAGGTATGTGAGAGGGATCCTGAGTTTGCGGCCTCAAGTGGAATGGACACCGCGATGCCCTGACTCGAAATAAGGCCGGATATCCCTGCAGTGACTTGAATGCAGGCTCGTCTTGCATCTCCCAAGAAGAAAGGATGTCGGAATCCCCTGTGGAGACCACAGAGAAACACCTAGTTCCCCACCTCATCGCGACCGGAGGCCTCACATCCTTTGAAAACTCCAGAGGTACGCGGAGATCAGTGCCTCCAATGGAGACGATGCCTGACTCCTCGTGAAACTTGATAGGAGTCCCAGGATTCTTGTGGCACGTGGAAAGGGACCCTTGGTCTCCCGCCTCAGCTGGAGAGGCGTTCCAATTGCCCTGCCAAGCCTCGAGGAGAATCCCGAGTTGTTCCTCGCAACTAGGCAGGAGTCCTGACGTGGCTGAACAAACACGTGGGTGGAAGGGCCATCCCCGTCGTAACTCGAGAATATACCCCAGGTTCCCGCCGCAACTCGAGAAAAACCATGAGACTTCCCCCTCGCCGCGAGCTGAGGCCCGATTCCCCTGTACTGCGTGCAGAGCAATTCCGTCTTGCACATCACACATGAAAGGAGCCTTGATTTCCTTGATGGCACTCCAGGGAAACCCCAAGAACACTGTTTCAAGGCTAGAGGGATCCTGAGGTCACTGTAGCAACACGAAAGAACTCTGTGGACCAAAAATCAACTCGAAAAGAGAGGTTAGTCCCTGGATTCGTCTCCAGAGGAATACCACCTTACCACAAGCACCTCAAGAGGAGGCTTCTCTCAGCTCTAGGTATGTGAGAGGGATCCTGAGTTTGCGGCCTCAAGTGGAATGGACACCTTGATGCCCTGACTCGAAAAAAGGCCGGATATCCCTGCAGTGACTTCAATGCAGGCTCGTCTTGCATCTCCCAGGACGAAAGGATGTCTGAATCCCCTGTGGAAAGCACCGAGAAAGACTTAGTTCCCCACCTCATCGCGACCGATAGCCTCACATCCTTTGAAAACTCCAGAGGTACGCGGAGATCAGTGCCTCCAAAGGAGACGATGCCTGACTTCTCGTGAAACTTGATAGGAGTCCCAGGATTCCTGTGGCACTTGGAAAGGGACACTTGGTCTCCCGCCTCAGCTGGAGAGGCGTTCCAATTGCCCTGCCAAGCCTCGAGGAGAATCCCGAGTTGTCCCTCGCAACTAGGCAGGAGTCCTGACGTCGGTGAAGAAACACGTGGGTGGAAGGGCCATCCCCGTCGTAACTGGAGAATATACCCCAGGTTCCCGCCGCAACTCGAGAAAAACCATGAGACTTCCCCCTCGCCGCGAGATGAGGCCCGATTCCCCTGCACTGCGTGCAGAGCAATTCCGTGTTGCACATCACACATGAAAGGAGCCTTGATTTCCTTGATGGCACTCCAGAGAATCCCCAAGAACACTGTTTCAAGGCTAGAGGGATCCTGAGGTTACTGTAGCAACACGAAAGAGCTCCGTGGGCCAAAAATCAACTCGAGATGAGAGGTTAGTCCCTGGCTTCGACTCCTGAGGAATACCAGCTTACTACAAGCACCTCAAGAGGACGCTTCTCTTAGCTCTAGGTATGTGAGAGGGACCCTGAGTTTGCGGCCTCAAGTGGAATGGACACCGCGATGCCCTGACGCGAAATAAGGCTGGTTATCCCTGCAGTGACTTGAATGCAGGCTCGTCTTGCATCTCCCAAGATGAAAGGATGTCTGAATCCCCTTTGGAGACCACAGAGAAAGACCTAGTTCCCCACCTCATCGCGACCGGAGGCCTCACATCCTTTGAAAACTCCAGAGGTACGCGGAGATCAGTGCCTCCAAAGGAGACGATGCCTGACTCCTCGTGAAACTTGATAGGAGTCCCAGGATTCCTGTGGCACGTGGAAAGGGACCCTTGGTCTCCCGCCTCAGCTGGAGAGGCGTCCCAATTGCCTTACCAAGCCTCGAGGAGAATCCCGAGTTGTGTCTCGCAACTAGGCAAGAGTCCTGACGTGGCTGAACAAACACGTGTGTGGAAGGGCCATCCCCGTCGTAACTCGAGAATATACCCCAGGTTCCCGCCGCAACTCGAGAAAAACCATGAGACTTCCCCCTCGCCGCGAGATGAGGCCCGATTCCCCTGCACTGCGTGCAGAGCAATTCTGTGTTGCACATCACACATGAAAGGAGCCTTGATTTCCTTCATGGCACTCCAGAGAAACCCCAAGAACACTGTTTCAAGGCTAGAGGGATCCTGAGGTCACTGTAGCAACACGAAAGAGCTCCGTGGACCAAAAATCAACTCGAGATGAGAGGTTAGTCCCTGGCTTCGACTCCAGAGGAATACCACCTTACCACAAGCACCTCAAGAGGAGGCTTCTCTCAGCTCTAGGTATGTGAGAGGGACCCAGAGTTTGTGGCCTCAAGTGGAATGGACACCGCGATGTCCTGACTCGAAATAAGGCCGGATATTCCTGCAGTGACTGGAATGCAGGCTCGTATTGCATCTCCCAAGACGAAAGGGTGTCTGAATCCCCTGTGGAGACCACAGAGAAAGACCTAGTTCCCCACCTCATCGCGACAGGAGGCCTCAAATCCTTTGAAAACTCCAGAGGTATGCGGAGATCAGTGCCTCCAAAGGAGACGATGCCTGACTCCTCGTGCAACTTGATAGGAGACCCAGGATTCCCGTGGCACGTGGAAAGGGACCCTTGGTCTCCCGTCTCAGCTGGAGAGGCGTCCCAATTGCCCTGCAAAGCCTCGAGGAGAATCCCGAGTTGTCCGTCGCTACTAGGCAGGAGTCCTGACGTCGCTGAAGAAACACGTGGGTGGAAGGGCCATCCCCGTCGTAACTCGAGAATATACCCCAGGTTCCCGCCGCAACTCGAGAAAAACCATGAGACTTCCCCCTCGCCGCGAGATGAGGCCCGATTCCCCTGCACTGCGTGCAGAGCAATTCCGTGTTGCACATCACACATGAAAGGAGCCTTGATTTCCTTGATGGCACTCCAGAGAAACCCCAAGAACACTGTTTCAAGGCTAGAGGGATCCTGAGGTCACTGTAGCAACACGAAAGAGCTCCGTGGACCAAGAATCAACACGAGATGAGAGGTTAGTCCCTGGCTTCGACTCCTGAGGAATACCACCTTACCACAAGCACCTCAAGAGGAGGCTTCTCTCAGCTCTAGGTATGTGAGAGGGACCCTCAGTTTGCGGCCTCAAGTGGAATGGACACCGCGATGCCCTGACTCGAAATAATGCCGGATATCCCTGCAGTGACTGGAATGCAGGCTCGTCTTGCATCTCCCAAGACGAAAGGGTGTCTGAATCCCCTGTGGAGACCACAGAGAAACACCTAGTTCCCCACCTCATCGCGACAGGAGGCCTCAAATCCTTTGAAAATTCCAGAGGTACGCGGAGATCAGTGCCTCCAAAGGAGACGATGCCTGCCTCCTCGTGAAACTTGATAGGTGTCCCAGGATTCTTGTGGCACGTGGAAAGGGAGACTTGGTCTCCCGCCTCAGCTGGAGAGGCGTCCCAATTGCCCTTCCAAGCCTCGAGGAGAATCCCGAGTTGTCCCTCGCAACTAAGCAGGAGTCCTGACGTGGCTGAACAAACACGTGGGTGGAAGGGCCATCCCCTTCGTAACTCGAGAATATACCCCAGGTTCCCGCCGCAACTCGAGAAAAACCATGAGACTTCCCCCTCGATGCGAGATGAGGCCCGATTCCCCTGTACTGCGTGCAGAGCAATTCCGTCTTGCACATCACACATGAAAGGAGCCTTGATTTCCTTGATGGCACTCCAGAGAAACCCCAAGAACACTGTTTCAAGGCTAGAGGGATCCTGAGGTCACTGTAGCAACACGAAAGAACTCTGTGGACCAAAAATCAACTCGAAAAGAGAGGTTAGTCCCTGGATTCGTCTCCAGCGGAATACCACCTTACCACAAGCACCTCAAGAGGAGGCTTCTCTCAGCTCTAGGTATGTGAGAGGGACCCTGAGTTTGCGGCCTCAAGTGGAATGGACACCGCGATGCCCTGACTCGAAATAAGGCCGGATATCCCTGCAGTGACTGGAATGCAGGCTCGTCTTGCATCTCCCAAGACGAAAGGGTGTCTGAATCCCCTGTGGAGACCACAGAGAAAGACCTAGTTCCCCACCTCATCGCGACAGGAGGCCTCAAATCCTTTGAAAACTCCAGAGGTATGCGGAGATCAGTGCCTCCAAAGGAGACGATGCCTGACTCCTCGTGAAACTTGATAGGAGACCCAGGATTCCTGTGGCACTTGGAAAGGGACACTTGGTCTCCCGCCTCAGCTGGAGAGGCGTCCCAATTGCCCTGCCAAGCCTCGAGGAGAATCCAGAGTTGTCCCTCGCAACTAGGCAGGAGTCCTGACGTCGCTGAAGAAACACGTGGGTGGAAGGGCCATCCCCGTCGTAACTCGAGAATATACCCCAGGTTCCCGCCGCAACTCGAGAAAAACCATGAGACTTCCCCCTCGCCGCGAGATGAGGCCCGATTCCCCTGCACTGCGTGCAGAGCAATTCCGTGTTGCACATCACACATGAAAGGAGCCTTGATTTCCTTGATGGCACTCCAGAGAAACCCCAAGAACACTGTTTCAAGGCTAGAGGGATCCTGAGGTCACTGTAGCAACACGAAAGAGCTCCGTGGGCCAAAAATCAACTCGAGATGAGAGGTTAGTCCCTGGCTTCGACTCCAGAGGAATACCACCTTACCACAAGCACCTCAAGAGGAGGCTTCTCTCAGCTCTAGGTATGTGAGAGGGACCCTGAGTATGCGGCCTCAAGTGGAATGGACACCGCGATGCCCTGACGCGAAATAAGGCCGGATATCCCTGCAGTGACTTGAATGCAGGCTCGTCTTGCATCTCCCAAGATGAAAGGATGTCTGAATCCCCTGTGGAGACCACAGAGAAAGACCTAGTTCCCCACCTCATCGCGACCGGAGGCCTCACATCCTTTGAAAACTCCAGAGGTACGCGGAGATCAGTGCCTCCAAAGGAGACGATGCCTGACTCCTCGTGAAACTTGATAGGAGTCCCAGCATTCCTGTGGCACGTGGAAAGGGACCCTTGGTCTCCCGCCTCAGCTGGAGAGGCGTCCCAATTGCCTTACCAAGCCTCGAGGAGAATCCCGAGTTGTGTCTCGCAACTAGGCAAGAGTCCTGACGTGGCTGAACAAACACGTGTGTGGAAGGGCCATCCCCGTCGTAACTCGAGAATATACCCCAGGTTCCCGCCGCAACTCGAGAAAAACCATGAGACTTCCCCCTCGCCGCGAGATGAGGCCCGATTCCCCTGCACTGCGTGCAGAGCAATTCTGTGTTGCACATCACACATGAAAGGAGCCTTGATTTCCTTCATGGCACTCCAGAGAAACCCCAAGAACACTGTTTCAAGGCTAGAGGGATCCTGAGGTCACTGTAGCAACACTAAAGAGCTCCGTGGACCAAAAATCAACTCGAGATGAGAGGTTAGTCCCTGGCTTCGACTCCAGAGGAATACCACCTTACCACAAGCACCTCAAGAGGAGGCTTCTCTCAGCTCTAGGTATGTGAGAGGGACCCAGAGTTTGTGGCCTCAAGTGGAATGGACACCGCGATGTCCTGACTCGAAATAAGGCCGGATATTCCTGCAGTGACTGGAATGCAGGCTCGTCTTGCATCTCCCAAGACGAAAGGGTGTCTGAATCCCCTGTGGAGACCACAGAGAAAGACCTAGTTCCCCACCTCATCGCGACAGGAGGCCTCAAATCCTTTGAAAACTCCAGAGGTATGCGGAGATCAGTGCCTCCAAAGGAGACGATGCCTGACTCCTCGTGCAACTTGATAGGAAACCCAGGATTCCCGTGGCACGTGGAAAGGGACCCTTGGTCTCCCGTCTCAGCTGGAGAGGCGTCCCAATTGCCCTGCAAAGCCTCGAGGAGAATCCCGAGTTGTCCGTCGCTACTAGGCAGGAGTCCTGACGTCGCTGAAGAAACACGTGGGTGGAAGGGCCATCCCCGTCGTAACTCGAGAATATACCCCAGGTTCCCGCCGCAACTCGAGAAAAACCATGAGACTTCCCCCTCGCCGCGAGATGAGGCCCGATTCCCCTGCACTGCGTGCAGAGCAATTCCGTGTTGCACATCACACATGAAAGGAGCCTTGATTTCCTTGATGGCACTCCAGAGAAACCCCAAGAACACTGTTTCAAGGCTAGAGGGATCCTGAGGTCACTGTAGCAACACGAAAGAGCTCCGTGGACCAAGAATCAACACGAGATGAGAGGTTAGTCCCTGGCTTCGACTCCTGAGGAATACCACCTTACCACAAGCACCTCAAGAGGAGGCTTCTCTCAGCTCTAGGTATGTGAGAGGGACCCTGAGTTTGCGGCCTCAAGTGGAATGGACACCGCGATGCCCTGACTCGAAATAATGCCGGATATCCCTGCAGTGACTGGAATGCAGGCTCGTCTTGCATCTCCCAAGACGAAAGGGTGTCTGAATCCCCTGTGGAGACCACAGAGAAACACCTAGTTCCCCACCTCATCGCGACAGGAGGCCTCAAATCCTTTGAAAATTCCAGAGGTACGCGGAGATCAGTGCCTCCAAAGGAGACGATGCCTGCCTCCTCGTGAAACTTGATAGGTGTCCCAGGATTCTTGTGGCACGTGGAAAGGGAGACTTGGTCTCCCGCCTCAGCTGGAGAGGCGTCCCAATTGCCCTTCCAAGCCTCGAGGAGAATCCCGAGTTGTCCCTCGCAACTAAGCAGGAGTCCTGACGTGGCTGAACAAACACGTGGGTGGAAGGGCCATCCCCTTCGTAACTCGAGAATATACCCCAGGTTCCCGCCGCAACTCGAGAAAAACCATGAGACTTCCCCCTCGATGCGAGATGAGGCCCGATTCCCCTGTACTGCGTGCAGAGCAATTCCGTCTTGCACATCACACATGAAAGGAGCCTTGATTTCCTTGATGGCACTCCAGAGAAACCCCAAGAACACTGTTTCAAGGCTAGAGGGATCCTGAGGTCACTGTAGCAACACGAAAGAACTCTGTGGACCAAAAATCAACTCGAAAAGAGAGGTTAGTCCCTGGATTCGTCTCCAGCGGAATACCACCTTACCACAAGCACCTCAAGAGGAGGCTTCTCTCAGCTCTAGGTATGTGAGAGGGACCCTGAGTTTGCGGCCTCAAGTGGAATGGACACCGCGATGCCCTGACTCGAAATAAGGCCGGATATCCCTGCAGTGACTGGAATGCAGGCTCGTCTTGCATCTCCCAAGACGAAAGGGTGTCTGAATCCCCTGTGGAGACCACAGAGAAAGACCTAGTTCCCCACCTCATCGCGACAGGAGGCCTCAAATCCTTTGAAAACTCCAGAGGTATGCGGAGATCAGTGCCTCCAAAGGAGACGATGCCTGACTCCTCGTGAAACTTGATAGGAGACCCAGGATTCCTGTGGCACTTGGAAAGGGACACTTGGTCTCCCGCCTCAGCTGGAGAGGCGTCCCAATTGCCCTGCCAAGCCTCGAGGAGAATCCAGAGTTGTCCCTCGCAACTAGGCAGGAGTCCTGACGTCGCTGAAGAAACACGTGGGTGGAAGGGCCATCCCCGTCGTAACTCGAGAATATACCCCAGGTTCCCGCCGCAACTCGAGAAAAACCATGAGACTTCCCCCTCGCCGCGAGATGAGGCCCGATTCCCCTGCACTGCGTGCAGAGCAATTCCGTGTTGCACATCACACATGAAAGGAGCCTTGATTTCCTTGATGGCACTCCAGAGAAACCCCAAGAACACTGTTTCAAGGCTAGAGGGATCCTGAGGTCACTGTAGCAACACGAAAGAGCTCCGTGGGCCAAAAATCAACTCGAGATGAGAGGTTAGTCCCTGGCTTCGACTCCAGAGGAATACCACCTTACCACAAGCACCTCAAGAGGAGGCTTCTCTCAGCTCTAGGTATGTGAGAGGGACCCTGAGTATGCGGCCTCAAGTGGAATGGACACCGCGATGCCCTGACGCGAAATAAGGCCGGATATCCCTGCAGTGACTTGAATGCAGGCTCGTCTTGCATCTCCCAAGATGAAAGGATGTCTGAATCCCCTGTGGAGACCACAGAGAAAGACCTAGTTCCCCACCTCATCGCGACCGGAGGCCTCACATCCTTTGAAAACTCCAGAGGTACGCGGAGATCAGTGCCTCCAAAGGAGACGATGCCTGACTCCTCGTGAAACTTGATAGGAGTCCCAGCATTCCTGTGGCACGTGGAAAGGGACCCTTGGTCTCCCGCCTCAGCTGGAGAGGCGTCCCAATTGCCTTGCCAAGCCTCGAGGAGAATCCCGAGTTGTGTCTCGCAACTAGGCAAGAGTCCTGACGTGGCAGAACAAACACGTGTGTGGAAGGGCCATCCCCGTCGTAACTCGAGAATATACCCCAGGTTCCCGCCGCAACCTGAGAAAAACCATGAGACTTCCCCCTCGCCGCGAGATGAGGCCCGATTCCCCTGCACTGCGTGCAGAGCAATTCCGTGTTGCACATCACACATGAAAGGAGCCTTGATTTCCTTCATGGCACTCCAGAGAAACCCCAAGAACACTGTTTCAAGGCTAGAGGGATCCTGAGGTCACTGTAGCAACACGAAAGAGCTCCTTGGACCAAGGATCAACACGAGATGAGAGGTTAGTCCCTGGCTTCGACTCCTGAGGAATACCACCTTACCACAAGCACCTCAAGAGGAGTCTTCTCTCAGCTCTAGGTATGTGAGAGGGATCCTGAGTTTGCGGCCTCAAGTGGAATGGACACCGCGATGCCCTGACTCGAAATAAGGCCGGATATCCCTGCAGTGACTTGAATGCAGGCTCGTCTTGCATCTCCCAAGATGAAAGGGTGTCTGAATCCCCTGTGGAGACCACAGAGAAACACCTAGTTCCCCACCTCATCGCGACCGGAGGCCTCACATCCTTTGAAAACTCCAGAGGTACGCGGAGATCAGTGCCTCCAAAGGAGACGATGCCTGACTCCTCGTGAAACTTGATAGGAGTCCCAGGATTCTTGTGGCACGTGGAAAGGGACCCTTGGTCTCCCGCCTCAGCTGGAAAGGCGTTCCAACTGCCCTGCCAAGCCTCGAGGAGAATCCCGAGTTGTCCCTCGCAACTAGGCAGGAGTCCTGACGTGGCTGAACAAACACGTGGATGGAAGGGCCATCCCAGTCGTAACTCGAGAATATACCCCAGGTTCCCGCCGCAACTCGAGAAAAACCATGAGACTTCCCCCTCGATGCGAGATGAGGCCCGATTCCCCTGTACTGCGTGCAGAGCAATTCCGTCTTGCACATCACACATGAAAGAAGCCTTGATTTCCTTGATGGCACTCCAGAGAAACCCCAAGAACACTGTTTCAAGGCTAGAGGGATCCTGAGGTCACTGTAGCAACACGAAAGAGCTCCGCGGGCCAAAAATCAACTCGAGATGAGAGGTCAGTCCCTGGCTTCGACTCCAGAGGAATACCACATTACCACAAGCACCTCAAGAGGAGGCTTCTCTCAGCTCTAGGTATGTGAGAGGGACCCTGAGTTTGCGGCCTCAAGTGGAATGGACACCGTGATGCCCTGACGCGAAATAAGGCTGGATATCCCTGCAGTGACTTGAATGCAGGCTCGTCTTGCATCTCCCAAGATGAAAGGATGTCTGAATCCCCTGTGGAGACCACAGAGAAAGACCTAGTTCCCCACCTCATCGCGACCGGAGGCCTCACATCCTTTGAAAACTCCAGAGGTACGCGGAGATCAGTGCCTCCAAAGGAGACGATGCCTGACTCCTCGTGAAACTTGAAAGGAGTCCCAGGATTCCTGTGGCACGTGGAAAGGGACCCTTGGTCTCCCGCCTCAGCTGGAGAGGCGTCCCAATTGCCTTGCCAAGCCTCGAGGAGAATCCCGAGTTGTGTCTCGCAACTAGGCAAGAGTCCTGACGTGGATGAACAAACATGTGTGTGGAAGGGCCATCCCCGTCGTAACTCGAGAATATACTCCAGGTTCCCGTCGCAACTCGAGAAAAACCATGAGATGTCCCCTCGCCGCGAGATGAGGCCCGATTCCCCTGCACTGCGTGCAGACCAATTCTGTGTTGCACATCACACATGAAAGGAGCCTTGATTTCCTTCATGGCACTCCAGAGAAACCCCAAGAACACTGTTTCAAGGCTAGAGGGATCCTGAGGTCACTGTAGCAACACGAAAGAGCTCCGTGGACCAAGAATCAACACGAGATGAGAGGTTAGTCCCTGGCTTCGACTCCAGAGGAATACCACCTTACCACAAGCACCTCAAGAGGAGGCTTCTCTCAGCTCTAGGTATGTGAGAGGGATCCTGAGTTTGCGGCCTCAAGAGGAATGGACACCGCGATGCCCTGACTCGAAATAAGGCCGGATATCCCTGCAGTGACTTGAATGCAGGCTCGTCTTGCATCTCCCAAGAAGAAAGGATGTCTGAATCCCCTGTGGAGACCACAGAGAAACACCTAGTTCCCCACCTCATCGCGACCGGAGGCCTCACATCCTTTGAAAACTCCAGAGGTACGCGGAGATCAGTGCCTCCAAAGGAGACGATGCCTGACTCCTCGTGAAACTTGATAGGAGTCCCAGGATTCTTGTGGCCCGTGGAAAGGGACCCTTGGTCTCCCGCCTCAGCTGGAGAGGCGTTCCAATTGCCCTGCCAAGCCTCGAGGAGAATCCCGAGTTGTCCCTCACAACTAGGCAGGAGTCCTGACGTGGCTGAACAAACACGTGGGTGGAAGGGCCATCCCCGTCGTAACTCGAGAATATACCCCAGGTTCCCGCCGCAACTCGAGAAAAACCATGAGACTTCCCCCTCGATGCGAGATGAGGCCCGATTCCCCTGTACTGCGTGCAGAGCAATTCCGTCTTGCACATCACACATGAAAGGAGCCTTAATTTCCTTGATGGCACTCCAGAGAAACCCCAAGAACACTGTTTCAAGGATAGAGGGATCCTGAGGTCACTGTAGCAACACGAAAGAAATCTGTGGACCAAAAATCAACTCGAAAAGAGAGGTTAGTCCCTGGATTCGTCTCCAGAGGAATACCACCTTACCACAAGCACCTCAAGAGGAGGCTTCTCTCAGCTCTAGGTATGTGAGAGGGACCCTGAGTTTGCGGCCTCAAGTGGAATGGACACCGCGATGCCCTGACTCGAAATAAGGCCGGATATCCCTGCAGTGACTTCAATGCAGGCTCGTCTTGCATCTCCCAGGACGAAAGGATGTCTGAATCCCCTGTGGAAAGCACAGAGAAAGACTTAGTTCCCCACCTCATCGCGACCGATAGCCTCACATCCTTTGAAAACTCCAGAGGTACGCGGAGATCAGTGCCTCCAAAGGAGACGACGCCTGACTCCTCGTGAAACTTGATAGGAGTCCCAGGATTCCTGTGGCACTTGGAAAGGGACACTTGGTCTCCCGCCTCAGCTGGAGAGGCGTCCCAATTGCCTTGCCAAGCCTCGAGGAGAATCCCGAGTTGTCCCTCGCAACTAGGCAGGAGTCCTGACGTGGCTGAACAAACACGTGGGTGGAAGGGCCATCCCCGTCGTAACTCGAGAATATACCCCAGGTTCCCGCCGCAACTCGAGAAAAACCATGAGACTTCCCCCTCGCCGCGAGATGAGGCCCGATTCCCGTGCACTGCGTGCAGAGCAATTCCGTGTTGCACATCACACATGAAAGGAGCCTTGATTTCCTTGATGGCACTCCAGAGAAACCCCAAGAACACTGTTTCAAGGCTAGAGGGATCCTGAGGTCACTGTAGCAACACGAAAGAGCTCCGCGGGCCAAAAATCAACTCGAGATGAGAGGTTAGTCCCTGGCTTCGACTCCAGAGGAATACCACCTTACCACAAGCACCTCAAGAGGAGGCTTCTCTCAGCTCTAGGTATGTGAGAGGGACCCTGAGTTTGCGGCCTCAAGTGGAATGGACACCGCGATGCCCTGACTCGAAATAAGGCTGGATATCCGTGCAGTGACTGGAATGCAGGCTCGTCTTGCATCTCCCAAGACGAAAGGTTGTCTGAATCCCCTGTGGAGACCACAGAGAAAGACCTAGTTCCCCACCTCATCGCGACAGGAGGCGTCAAATCCTTTGAAAACTCCAGAGGTATGCGGAGATCAGTGCCTCCAAAGGAGACGATGCCTGACTCCTCGTGAAACTTGATAGGAGACCCAGGATTCCTGTGGCACGTGGAAAGGGACCCTTGGTCTCCCGTCTCAGCTGGAGAGGCGTCCCAATTGCCCTGCAAAGCCTCGAGGAGAATCCCGAGTTGTCCCTCGCAACTAGGCAGGAGTCCTGACATGGCTGAACACACACGTGTGTGGAAGGGCCATACCCGTCGTAACTCGAGAATATACCCCAGGTTCCCGCCGCAACTCGAGAAAAACCATGAGACTTCCCCCTCGCCGCCAGATGAGGCCCGATTCCCCTGCACTGCGTGCAGAGCAATTCCGTGTTGCACATCACACATGAAAGGAGCCTTGATTTCCTTGATGGCACTCCAGAGAAACCCCAAGAACACTGTTTCAAGGCTAGAGGGATCCTGAGGTCACTGTAGCAACACGAAAGAGCTCCGTGGACCAAGAATCAACACGAGATGAGAGGTTAGTCCCTGGCTTCGACTCCTGAGGAATACCACCTTACCACAAGCACCTCAAGAGGAGGCTTCTCTCAGCTCTAGGTATGTGAGAGGGATCCTGAGTTTGCGGCCTCAAGTGGAATGGACATCGCGATGCCCTGACTCGAAATAAGGCCGGATATCCCTGCAGTGACTTGAATGCAGGCTCGTCTTGCATCTCCCAAGAAGAAAGGATGTCTGAATACCCTGTGGAGACCACAGAGAAACACTTAGTTCCCCACCTCATCGCGACCGGAGGCCTCACATCCTTTGAAAATTCCAGAGGTACGCGGAGATCAGTGCCTCCAAAGGAGACGATGCCTGACTCCTCGTGAAACTTGATAGGAGTCCCAGGATTCTTGTGGCACGTGGAAAGGGACCCTTGGTCTCCCGCCTCAGTTGGAGAGGCGTTCCAATTGCCCTGCCAAGCCTCGAGGAGAATCCCGAGTTGTCCCTCACAACTAGGCAGGAGTCCTGACGTGGCTGAACAAACACGTGGGTGGAAGGGCCATCCCCGTTGTAACTCGAGAATATACCCCAGGTTCCCGCCGCAACTCGAAAAAAACCATGAGACTTCCCCCTCGCCGCGAGATGAGGCCCAATTCCCCTATACTGCGTGCAGAGCAATTCCGTCTTGCACATCACACATGAAAGGAGCCTTGATTTCCTTGATGGCACTCCAGAGAAACCCCAAGAACACTGTTTCAAGGATAGAGGGATCCTGAGGTCACTGTAGCAACACGAAAGAACTCTGTGGACCAAAAATCAACTCGAAAAGAGAGGTTAGTCCCTGGATTCGTCTCCAGAGGAATACCACCTTACCACAAGCACCTCAAGAGGAGGCTTCTCTCAGCTCTAGGTATGTGAGAGGGACCCTGAGTTTGCGGCCTCAAGTGGAATGGACACCGCGATGCCCTGATGCGAAATAAGGCTGGATATCCCTGCAGTGACTTGAATGCAGGCTCGTCTTGCATCTCCCAAGATGAAAGGATGTCTGAATCCCCTGTGGAGACCACAGAGAAAGACCTAGTTCCCCACCTCATCGCGACCGGAGGCCTCACATCCTTTGAAAACTCCAGAGGTATGCGGAGATCAGTGCCTCCAAAGGAGACGATGCCTGACTCCTCATGAAACTTGATAGGAGTCCCAGGATTCCTGTGGCACGTGGAAAGGGACCCTTGGTCTCCCGCCTCAGCTGGAGAGGCGTCCCAATTGCCTTGCCAAGCCTCGAGGAGAATCCCGAGTTGTGTCTCGCAACTAGGCAGGAGTCCTGACGTGGCTGAACAAACACGTGTGTGGAAGGGCCATCCCCGTCGTAACTCGAGAATATACCCCAGGTTCCCGCCGCAACTCGAGAAAATCCATGAGACTTCCCCCTCGATGTGAGATGAGGCCCGATTCCCCTGCACTGCGTGCAGAGCAATTCCGTGTTGCCCATCACACATGAAAGGAGCCTTGATTTCCTTGATGGCACTCCAGAGAAACCCCAAGAACACTGTTTCAAGGCTAGAGGGATCCTGAGGTCACTGTAGCAACACGAAAGAGCTCCGTGGACCAAGAATCAACACGAGATGAGAGGTTAGTCCCTGGCTTCGACTCCTGAGGAATACCACCTTACCACAAGCACCTCAAGAGGAGGCTTCTCTCAGCTCTAGGTATGTGAGAGGGATCCTGAGTTTGCGGCCTCAAGTGGAATGGACACCGCGATGCCCTGACTCGAAATAAGGCCGGATATCCCTGCAGTGACTTGAATGCAGGCTCGTCTTGCATCTCCCAAGAAGAAAGGATGTCTGAATCCCCTGTGGAGACCACAGAGAAACACCTAGTTCCCCACCTCATCGCGACCGCAGGCCTCACATTCTTTGAAAACTCCAGAGGTACGTGGAGATCAGTGCCTCCAAAGGAGACGATGCCTGACTCCTCGTGAAACTTGATAGGAGTCCCAGGATTCTTGTGGCACGTGGAAAGGGACCCTTAGTCTCCCGCTTCAGCTGGAGAAGTGTTCCAATTGCCCTGCCAAGCCTCGAGGAGAATCCCGAGTTGTCCCTCGCAACTAGGCAGGAGTCCTGACGTCGCTGAAGAAACACGTGGGTGGAAGGGTCATCCCCGTCGTAACTCGAGAATATACCCCAGGTTCCCGCCGCAACTCGAGAAAAACCATGAGACTTCCCCCTCGATGCGAGATGAGGCCCGATTCCCCTGCACTGCGTGCAGAGCAATTCCGAGTTGCACATCACACATGAAAGGAGCCTTGATTTCCTTGATGGCACTCCAGAGAAACCCCAAGAACACTGTTTCAAGGCTAGAGGGATCCTGAGGTCACTGTAGCAACACGAAAGAGCTCCGTGGACCAAGAATCAACACGAGATGAGAGGTTAGTCCCTGGCTTCGACTCCTGAGGAATACCACCTTACCACAAGCACCTCAAGAGGAGGCTTCTCTCAGCTCTAGGTATGTGAGAGGGACCCTGAGTTTGCGGCCTCAAGTGGAATGGACACCACGATGCCCTGACTCGAAATAAGGCCGGATATCCCTGCAGTGACTTCAATGCAGGCTCGTCTTGCATCTCCCAGGACGAAAGGATGTCTGAATCCCCTGTGGAAAGCACAGAGAAAGACTTAGTTCCCAACCTCATCGCGACCGATAGCCTCACATCCTTTGAAAACTCCAGAGGTATGCGGAGATCAGTGCCTCCAAAGGAGACGATGCCTGACTCCTCGTGAAACTTGATAGGAGTCCCAGGATTCCTGTGGCACTTGGAAAGGGACACTTGGTCTCCCGCCTCAGCTGGAGAGGCGTCCCAATTGCCCTGCCAAGCCTCGAGGAGAATCCAGAGTTGTCCCTCGCAAGTAGGCAGGAGTCCTGACGTCGCTGAAGAAACACGTGTGTGGAAGGGCCATCCCCGTCGTAACTCGAGAATAGACCCCAGGTTCCCGCCGCAACTCGAGAAAAACCATGAGACTTCCCCCTCGCCGCGAGATGAGGCCCGATTCCCCTGCACTGCGTGCAGAGCAATTCCGTGTTGCACATCACACATGAAAGGAGCCTTGATTTCCTTGATGGCACTCCAGAGAAACCCCAAGAACACTGTTTCAAGGCTAGAGAGATCCTGAGGTCACTGTAGCAACACGAAACAGCTCCGTGGGCCAAAAATCAACTCGAGATGAGAGGTTAGTCCCTGGCTTCGACTCCAGAGGAATACCACCTTACCACAAGCACCTCAAGAGGAGGCTTCTCTCAGCTCTAGGTATGTGAGAGGGACCCTGAGTTTGCGGCCTCAAGTGGAATGGACACCGCGATGCCCTGACTCGAAATAAGGCCGGATATCCCTGCAGTGACTTGAATGCAGGCTCGTCTTGCATCTCCCAAGACGAAAGGGTGTCTGAATCCCCTGTGGAGACCACAGAGAAAGACCTAGTTCCCCACCTCATCGCGACAGGAGGCCTCAAATCCTTTGAAAACTCCAGAGGTATGCGGAGATCAGTGCCTCCAAAGGAGACGATGCCTGACTCCTCGTGAAACTTGATAGGAGACCCAGGATTCCTGTGGCACGTGGAAAGGGACCCTTTGTCTCCCGTCTCAGCTGGAGAGGCGTCCCAATTGCCCTGCAAAGCCTCGAGCAGAATCCCGAGTTGTCCCTCGCAACTAGGCAGGAGTCCTGACATGGCTGAACACACACGTGGGTGGAAGGGCCATCCCCGTCGTAACTCGAGAATATACCCCAGGTTCCCGCCGCAACTCGAGAAAAACCATGAGACTTCCCCCTCGCCGCGAGATGAGGCCCGATTCCCCTGCACTGCGTGCAGAGCAATTCCGTGTTGCCCATCACACATGAAAGGAGCCTTGATTTCCTTGATGGCACTCCAGAGAAACCCCAAGAACACTGTTTCAAGGCTAGAGGGATCCTGAGGTCACTGTAGCAACACGAAAGAGCTCCGTGGACCAAGAATCAACACGAGATGAGAGGTTAGTCCCTGGCTTCGACTCCTGAGGAATACCACCTTACCACAAGCACCTCAAGAGGAGGCTTCTCTCAGCTCTAGGTGTGTGAGAGGGATCCTGAGTTTGCGGCCTCAAGTGGAATGGACACCGCGATGCCCTGACTCGAAATAAGGCCGGATATCCCTTCAGTGACTTGAATGCAGGCTCGTCTTGCATCTCCCAAGAAGAAAGGATGTCTGAATCCCCTGTGGAGACCACAGAGAAACACCTAGTTCCCCACCTCATCGCGACCGCAGGCCTCACATCCTTTGAAAACTCCAGAGGTACGCGGAGATCAGTGCCTCCAAAGGAGACGACGCCTGACTCCTTGTGAAACTTGATAGGAGTCCCAGGATTCCTGTGGCACTTGGAAAGGGACCCTTGGTCTCCCGTCTCAGCTGGAGAGGCGTCCCAATTGCCCTGCCAAGCCTCGAGGAGAATCCAGAGTTGTCCCTCGCAACTAGGCAGGAGTCCTGACGTCGCTGAAGAAACACGTGGGTGGAAGGGCCATCCCCGTTGTAACTCGAGAATATACCCCAGGTTCCCGCCGCAACTCGAGAAAAACCATGAGACTTCCCCCTCGCCGCGAGATGAGGCCCGATTCCCCTGCACTGCGTGCAGAGCAATTCTGTGTTGCACATCACACATGAAAGGAGCCTTGATTTCCTTCATGGCACTCCAGAGAAACCCCAAGAACACTGTTTCAAGGCTAGAGGGATCCTGAGGTCACTGTAGCAACACGAAAGAGCTCCGTGGACCAAAAATCAACTCGAGATGAGAGGCTAGTCCCTGGCTTCGACTCCAGAGGAATACCACCTTACCACAAGCACCTCAAGAGGAGGCTTCTCTCAGCTCTAGGTATGTGAGAGGGACCCTGAGTTTGCGGCCTCAAGTGGAATGGACACCGCGATGCCCTGACTCGAAATAAGGCCGGATATCCCTGCAGTGACTTCAATGCAGGCTCGTGTTGCATCTCCCAGGACGAAAGGATGTCTGAATCCCCTGTGGAAAGCACAGAGAAAGACTTAGTTCCCCACCTCATCGCGACCGATAGCCTCACATCCTTTGAAAACTCCAGAGGTACGCGGAGATCAGTGCCTCCAAAGGAAACGATGCCTGACTCCTCGTGAAACTTGATAGGAGACACAGGATTCCTGTGGCACGTGGAAAGGGACCCTTGGTCTCCCGTCTCAGCTGGAGAGGCGTCCCAATTGCCCTGCAAAGCCTCGAGGAGAATCCCGAGTTGTCCCTCGCAACTAGGCAGGAGTCCTGACATGGCTGAACACACACGTGGGTGGAAGGGCCATCCCCGTCGTAACTCGAGAATATACCCCAGGTTCCCGCCGCAACTCGAGAAAAACCATGAGACGTCCCCCTCGCCGCGAGATGAGGCCCGATTCCCCTGTACTGCGTGCAGAGCAATTCTGTGTTGCACATCACACATGAAAGGAGCCTTGATTTCCTTCATGGCACTCCAGAGAAACCCCAAGAACACTGTTTCAAGGCTAGAGGGATCCTGAGGTCACTGTAGCAACACGAAAGAGCTCCGTGGACCAAAAATCAACTCGAGATGAGAGGTTAGTCCCTGGCTTCGACTCCAGAGGAATACCACCTTACCACAAGCACCTCAAGAGGAGGCTTCTCTCAGCTCTAGGTATGTGAGAGGGACCCTGACTTTGCGGCCTCAAGTGGAATGGACACCGCGATGCCCTGACTCGAAATAAGGCCGGATATCCCTGCAGTGACTGGAATGCAGGCTCGTCTTGCATCTCCCAAGACGAAAGGGTGTCTGAATCCCCGGTGGAGACCACAGAGAAAGACCTAGTTCCCCACCTCATCGCGACAGGAGGCCTCAAATCCTTTGAAAACTCCAGAGGTACGCGGAGATCAGTGCCTCCAAAGGAGACGATGCCTGACTCCTCGTGAAACTTGATAGGAGACCCAGGATTCCTGTGGCACGTGGAAAGGGACCCTTGGTCTCCCGTCTCAGCTGGAGAGGCGTCCCAATTGCCCTGCCAAGCCTCGAGGAGAATCCCGAGTTGTCCCTTGCAACTAGGCAGGAGTCCTGACGTCGCTGAAGAAACACGTGGGTGCAAGGGCCATCCCCGTCGTAACTCGAGAATATACCCCAGGTTCCCGCCGCAACTCGAGAAAAATAATGAGACTTCCCCCTCGCCGCGAGATGAGGCCCGATTCCCCTGCACTGCGTGCAGAGCAATTCCGTGTTGCATATCACACATGACAGGAGCCTTGATTTCCTTGATGGCACTCCAGAGAAACCCCAAGAACACTGTTTCAAGGCTAGAGGGATCCTGAGGTCACTGTAGCAACACGAAACAGCTCCGTGGACCAAGAATCAACACGAGATGAGAGGTTAGTCCCTGGCTTCCACTCCAGAGGAATACCACCTTACCACAGGCACCTCAAGAGGAGGCTTCTCTCAGCTCTAGGTATGTGAGAGGGATCCTGAGTTTGCGGCCTCAAGTGGAATGGACACCGCGATGCCCTGACTCGAAATAAGGCCGGATATCCCTGCAGTGACTTGAATGCAGGCTCGTCTTGCATCTCCCAAGAAGAAAGGATGTCTGAATCCCCTGTGGAGACCACAGAGAAACACCTAGTTCCCCACCTCATCGCGACAGGAGGCCTCACATCCTTTGAAAACTCCAGAGGTATGCGGAGATCAGTGCCTCCAAAGGAGACGATGCCTGACTCCTCGTGAAACTTGATAGGAGTCCCAGGATTCTTGCGGCACGTGGAAAGGGACCCTTGGTCTCCCGTCTCAGCTGGAGACGCGTTCCAATTGCCCTGCCAAGCCTCGAGGAGAATCCCGAGTTGTCCTTCGCAACTAGGCAGGAGTCCTGACGTGGCTGAACAAACACGTGGGTGGAAGGGCCATCCCCGTCGTAACTCGAGAATATACCCCAGGTTCCCGCCGCAACTCGAGAAAAACCATGAGACTTCCCCCTCGACGCGAGATGAGGCCCGATTCCCCTGCACTGCGTGCAGAGCAATTCCGTGTTGCACATCACACATGAAAGGAGCCTTGATTTCCTTGATGGCACTCCAGAGAAACCCCAAGAACACTGTTTCAAGGCTAGAGGGATCCTGAGGTCACTGTAGCAACACGAAAGAGCTCCGTGGACCAAGAATCAACACGAGATGAGAGGTTAGTCCCTGGCTTCGACTCCTGAGGAATACCACCTTACCACAAGCACCTCAAGAGGAGGCTTCTCTCAGCTCTAGGTATGTGAGAGGGATCCTGAGTTTGCGGCCTCAAGTGGAATGGACTCCGCGATGCCCTGACTCGAAATAAGGCCGGATATCCCTGCAGTGACTTGAATGCAGGCTCGTCTTGCATCTCCCAAGAAGAAAGGATGTCTGAATCCGCTGTGGAGACCACAGAGAAACACCTAGTTCCCCACCTCATCGCGACCGCAGGCCTCACATCCTTTGAAAACTCCAGAGGTACGCGGAGATCAGTGCCTCCAAAGGAGACGATGCCTGACTCCTCGTGAAACTTGATAGGAGTCCCAGGATTCTTGTGGCACGTGGAAAGGGACCCTTGGTCTCCCGCCTCAGCTGGAGAGGCGTTCCAATTGCCCTGCCAAGCCTCGAGGAGAATCCCGAGTTGTCCCTCGCAACAAGGCAGGAGTCCTGACGTGGCTGAACAAACACGTGGGTGGAAGGGCCATCCCCTCATAACTCGAGAATATACCCCAGGTTCCCGCCGCAACTCGAGAAAAACCATGAGACTTCCCCCTCGATGCGAGATTAGGCCTGATTCCCCTGTACTGCGTGCAGAGCAATTCTGTCTTGCACATCACACATGAAAGGAGCCTTGATTTCCTTGATGGCACTCCAGAGAAACCCCAAGAACACTGTTTCAAGGATAGAGGGATCCTGAGGTCACTGTAGCAACACGAAAGAACTCTGTGGACCAAAAATCAACTCGAAAAGAGAGGTTAGTCCCTGGATTCGTCTCCAGAGGAATACCACCTTACCACAAGCACCTCAAGAGGAGGCTTCTCTCAGCTCTAGGTATGTGAGAGGGACCCTGAGTTTGCGGCCTCAAGTGGAATGGACACCGCGATGCCCTGACTCGAAATAAGGCCGGATATCCCTGCAGTGACTTCAATGCAGGCTCGTCTTGCATCTCCCAAGATGAAAGGGTGTCTGAATCCCCTGTGGAGACCACAGAGAAAGACTTAGTTCCCCACCTCATCGCGACCGATAGCCTCACATCCTTTGAAAACTCCAGAGGTATGCGGAGATCAGTGCCTCCAAAGGAGACGATGCCTGACTCCTCGTGAAACTTGATAGGAGTCCCAGGATTCCTGTGGCACTTGGAAAGGGACACTTGGTCTCCCGCCTCAGCTGGAGAGGCGTCCCAATTGCCCTGCCAAGCCTCGAGGAGAATCCAGAGTTGTCCCTCGCAAGTAGGCAGGAGTCCTGACGTCCCTGAAGAAACACGTGGGTGGAAGGGCCATCCCCGTCGTAACTCGAGAATATACCCCAGGTTCCCGCCGCAACTCGAGAAAAACCATGAGACTTCCCCCTCGCCGCGAGATGAGGCCCGATTCCCCTGCACTGCGTGCAGAGCAATTCCGTGTTGCACATCACACATGAAAGGAGCCTTGATTTCCTTCATGGCACTCCAGAGAAACCCCAAGAACACTGTTTCAAGGCTAGAGGGATCCTGAGGTCACTGTAGCAACACGAAAGAGCTCCGTGGGCCAAAAATCAACTCGAGATGAGAGGTTAGTCCCTGGCTTCGACTCCAGAGGAATACCACCTTACCACAAGCACCTCAAGAGGAGGCTTCTCTCAGCTCTAGGTATGTGAGAGGGACCCTGAGTTTGCGGCCTCAAGTGGAATGGACACCGCGATGCCCTGACTCGAAATAAGGCCGGATATCCCTGCAGTGACTTGAATGCAGGCTCGTCTTGCATCTCCCAAGACGAAAGGGTGTCTGAATCCCCTGTGGAGACCACAGAGAAAGACCTAGTTCCCCACCTCATCGCGACAGGAGGCCTCAAATCCTTTGAAAACTCCAGAGGTATGCGGAGATCAGTGCCTCCAAAGGAGACGATGCCTGACTCCTCGTGAAACTTGATAGGAGACCCAGGATTCCTGTGGCACGTGGAAAGGGTCCCTTGGTCTCCCGTCTCAGCTGGAGAGGCGTCCCAATTGCCCTGCAAAGCCTCGAGCAGAATCCCGAGTTGTCCCTCGCAACTAGGCAGGAGTCCTGACGTCGCTGAAGAAACACGTGGGTGGAAGGGCCATCCCCGTTGTAACTCGAGAATATACCCCAGGTTCCCGCCGCAACTCGAGAAAAACCATGAGACTTCCCCCTCGCCGCGAGATGAGGCCCGATTCCCCTGCACTGCGTGCAGAGCAATTCTGTGTTGCACATCACACATGAAAGGAGCCTTTATTTCCTTCATGGCACTCCAGAGAAACCCCAAGAACACTGTTTCAAGGCTAGAGGGATCCTGAGGTCACTGTAGCAACACGAAAGAGCTCCGTGGACCAAAAATCAACTCGAGATGAGAGGCTAGTCCCTGGCTTCGACTCCAGAGGAATACCACCTTACCACAAGCACCTCAAGAGGAGGCTTCTCTCAGCTCTAGGTATGTGAGAGGGACCCTGAGTTTGCGGCCTCAAGTGGAATGGACACCGCGATGCCCTGACTCGAAATAAGGCCGGATATCCCTGCAGTGACTTCAATGCAGGCTCGTGTTGCATCTCCCAGGACGAAAGGATGTCTGAATCCCCTGTGGAAAGCACAGAGAAAGACTTAGTTCCCCACCTCATCGCGACCGATAGCCTCAACATCCTTTGAAAACTCCAGAGGTACGCGGAGATCAGTGCCTCCAAAGGAAACGATGCCTGACTCCTCGTGAAACTTGATAGGAGACACAGGATTCCTGTGGCACGTGGAAAGGGACCCTTGGTCTCCCGTCTCAGCTGGAGAGGCGTCCCAATTGCCCTGCAAAGCCTCGAGGAGAATCCAGAGTTGTCCCTCGCAACTAGGCAGGAGTCCTGACATGGCTGAACACACACGTGGGTGGAAGGGCCATCCCCGTCGTAACTCGAGAATATACCCCAGGTTCCCGCCGCAACTCGAGAAAAACCATGAGACGTCCCCCTCGCCGCGAGATGAGGCCCGATTCCCCTGTACTGCGTGCAGAGCAATTCTGTGTTGCACATCACACATGAAAGGAGCCTTGATTTCCTTCATGGCACTCCAGAGAAACCCCAAGAACACTGTTTCAAGGCTAGAGGGATCCTGAGGTCACTGTAGCAACACGAAAGAGCTCCGTGGACCAAAAATCAACTCGAGATGAGAGGTTAGTCCCTGGCTTCGACTCCAGAGGAATACCACCTTACCACAAGCACCTCAAGAGGAGGCTTCTCTCAGCTCTAGGTATGTGAGAGGGACCCTGACTTTGCGGCCTCAAGTGGAATGGACACCGCGATGCCCTGACTCGAAATAAGGCCGGATATCCCTGCAGTGACTGGAATGCAGGCTCGTCTTGCATCTCCCAAGACGAAAGGGTGTCTGAATCCCCGGTGGAGACCACAGAGAAAGACCTAGTTCCCCACCTCATCGCGACAGGAGGCCTCAAATCCTTTGAAAACTCCAGAGGTACGCGGAGATCAGTGCCTCCAAAGGAGACGATGCCTGACTCCTCGTGAAACTTGATAGGAGACCCAGGATTCCTGTGGCACGTGGAAAGGGACCCTTGGTCTCCCGTCTCAGCTGGAGAGGCGTCCCAATTGCCCTGCCAAGCCTCGAGGAGAATCCCGAGTTGTCCCTCGCAACTAGGCAGGAGTCCTGACGTCGCTGAAGAAACACGTGGGTGCAAGGGCCATCCCCGTCGTAACTCGAGAATATACCCCAGGTTCCCGCCGCAACTCGAGAAAAATAATGAGACTTCCCCCTCGCCGCGAGATGAGGCCCGATTCCCCTGCACTGCGTGCAGAGCAATTCCGTGTTGCATATCACACATGACAGGAGCCTTGATTTCCTTGATGGCACTCCAGAGAAACCCCAAGAACACTGTTTCAAGGCTAGAGGGATCCTGAGGTCACTGTAGCAACACGAAACAGCTCCGTGGACCAAGAATCAACACGAGATGAGAGGTTAGTCCCTGGCTTCCACTCCAGAGGAATACCACCTTACCACAGGCACCTCAAGAGGAGGCTTCTCTCAGCTCTAGGTATGTGAGAGGGATCCTGAGTTTGCGGCCTCAAGTGGAATGGACACCGCGATGCCCTGACTCGAAATAAGGCCGGATATCCCTGCAGTGACTTGAATGCAGGCTCGTCTTGCATCTCCCAAGAAGAAAGGATGTCTGAATCCCCTGTGGAGACCACAGAGAAACACCTAGTTCCCCACCTCATCGCGACAGGAGGCCTCACATCCTTTGAAAACTCCAGAGGTATGCGGAGATCAGTGCCTCCAAAGGAGACGATGCCTGACTCCTCGTGAAACTTGATAGGAGTCCCAGGATTCTTGCGGCACGTGGAAAGGGACCCTTGGTCTCCCGTCTCAGCTGGAGACGCGTTCCAATTGCCCTGCCAAGCCTCGAGGAGAATCCCGAGTTGTCCTTCGCAACTAGGCAGGAGTCCTGACGTGGCTGAACAAACACGTGGGTGGAAGGGCCATCCCCGTCGTAACTCGAGAATATACCCCAGGTTCCCGCCGCAACTCGAGAAAAACCATGAGACTTCCCCCTCGACGCGAGATGAGGCCCGATTCCCCTGCACTGCGTGCAGAGCAATTCCGTGTTGCACATCACACATGAAAGGAGCCTTGATTTCCTTGATGGCACTCCAGAGAAACCCCAAGAACACTGTTTCAAGGCTAGAGGGATCCTGAGGTCACTGTAGCAACACGAAAGAGCTCCGTGGACCAAGAATCAACACGAGATGAGAGGTTAGTCCCTGGCTTCGACTCCTGAGGAATACCACCTTACCACAAGCACCTCAAGAGGAGGCTTCTCTCAGCTCTAGGTATGTGAGAGGGATCCTGAGTTTGCGGCCTCAAGTGGAATGGACTCCGCGATGCCCTGACTCGAAATAAGGCCGGATATCCCTGCAGTGACTTGAATGCAGGCTCGTCTTGCATCTCCCAAGAAGAAAGGATGTCTGAATCCGCTGTGGAGACCACAGAGAAACACCTAGTTCCCCACCTCATCGCGACCGCAGGCCTCACATCCTTTGAAAACTCCAGAGGTACGCGGAGATCAGTGCCTCCAAAGGAGACGATGCCTGACTCCTCGTGAAACTTGATAGGAGTCCCAGGATTCTTGTGGCACGTGGAAAGGGACCCTTGGTCTCCCGCCTCAGCTGGAGAGGCGTTCCAATTGCCCTGCCAAGCCTCGAGGAGAATCCCGAGTTGTCCCTCGCAACAAGGCAGGAGTCCTGACGTGGCTGAACAAACACGTGGGTGGAAGGGCCATCCCCTCATAACTCGAGAATATACCCCAGGTTCCCGCCGCAACTCGAGAAAAACCATGAGACTTCCCCCTCGATGCGAGATTAGGCCTGATTCCCCTGTACTGCGTGCAGAGCAATTCTGTCTTGCACATCACACATGAAAGGAGCCTTGATTTCCTTGATGGCACTCCAGAGAAACCCCAAGAACACTGTTTCAAGGATAGAGGGATCCTGAGGTCACTGTAGCAACACGAAAGAACTCTGTGGACCAAAAATCAACTCGAAAAGAGAGGTTAGTCCCTGGATTCGTCTCCAGAGGAATACCACCTTACCACAAGCACCTCAAGAGGAGGCTTCTCTCAGCTCTAGGTATGTGAGAGGGACCCTGAGTTTGCGGCCTCAAGTGGAATGGACACCGCGATGCCCTGACTCGAAATAAGGCCGGATATCCCTGCAGTGACTTCAATGCAGGCTCGTCTTGCATCTCCCAAGATGAAAGGGTGTCTGAATCCCCTGTGGAGACCACAGAGAAAGACTTAGTTCCCCACCTCATCGCGACCGATAGCCTCACATCCTTTGAAAACTCCAGAGGTATGCGGAGATCAGTGCCTCCAAAGGAGACGATGCCTGACTCCTCGTGAAACTTGATAGGAGTCCCAGGATTCCTGTGGCACTTGGAAAGGGACACTTGGTCTCCCGTCTCAGCTGGAGAGGCGTCCCAATTGCCCTGCCAAGCCTCGAGGAGAATCCAGAGTTGTCCCTCGCAAGTAGGCAGGAGTCCTGACGTCCCTGAAGAAACACGTGGGTGGAAGGGCCATCCCCGTCGTAACTCGAGAATATACCCCAGGTTCCCGCCGCAACTCGAGAAAAACCATGAGACTTCCCCCTCGCCGCGAGATGAGGCCCGATTCCCCTGCACTGCGTGCAGAGCAATTCCGTGTTGCACATCACACATGAAAGGAGCCTTGATTTCCTTCATGGCACTCCAGAGAAACCCCAAGAACACTGTTTCAAGGCTAGAGGGATCCTGAGGTCACTGTAGCAACACGAAAGAGCTCCGTGGGCCAAAAATCAACTCGAGATGAGAGGTTAGTCCCTGGCTTCGACTCCAGAGGAATACCACCTTACCACAAGCACCTCAAGAGGAGGCTTCTCTCAGCTCTAGGTATGTGAGAGGGACCCTGAGTTTGCGGCCTCAAGTGGAATGGACACCGCGATGCCCTGACTCGAAATAAGGCCGGATATCCCTGCAGTGACTTGAATGCAGGCTCGTCTTGCATCTCCCAAGACGAAAGGGTGTCTGAATCCCCTGTGGAGACCACAGAGAAAGACCTAGTTCCCCACCTCATCGCGACAGGAGGCCTCAAATCCTTTGAAAACTCCAGAGGTATGCGGAGATCAGTGCCTCCAAAGGAGACGATGCCTGACTCCTCGTGAAACTTGATAGGAGACCCAGGATTCCTGTGGCACGTGGAAAGGGTCCCTTGGTCTCCCGTCTCAGCTGGAGAGGCGTCCCAATTGCCCTGCAAAGCCTCGAGCAGAATCCCGAGTTGTCCCTCGCAACTAGGCAGGAGTCCTGACATGGCTGAACACACACGTGGGTGGAAGGGCCATCCCCGTCGTAACTCGAGAATATACCCCAGGTTCCCGCCGCAACTCGAGAAAAACCATGAGACTTCCCCCTCGCCGCGAGATGAGGCCCGATTCCCCTGCACTGCGTGCAGAGCAATTCCGTGTTGCCCATCACACATGAAAGGAGCCTTGATTTCCTTGATGGCACTCCAGAGAAACCCCAAGAACACTGTTTCAAGGCTAGAGGGATCCTGAGGTCACTGTAGCAACACGAAAGAGCTCCGTGGACCAAGAATCAACACGAGATGAGAGGTTAGTCCCTGGCTTCGACTCCTGAGGAATACCACCTTACCACAAGCACCTCAAGAGGAGGCTTCTCTCAGCTCTAGGTGTGTGAGAGGGATCCTGAGTTTGCGGCCTCAAGTGGAATGGACACCGCGATGCCCTGACTCGAAATAAGGCCGGATATCCCTGCAGTGACTTGAATGCAGGCTCGTCTTGCATCTCCCAAGAAGAAAGGATGTCGGAATCCCCTGTGGAGACCACAGAGAAACACCTAGTTCCCCACCTCATCGCGACCGCAGGCCTCACATCCTTTGAAAACTCCAGAGGGACGCGGAGATCAGTGCCTCCAAAGGAGACGACGCCTGACTCCTCGTGAAACTTGATCGGAGTCCCAGGATTCCTGTGGCACTTGGAAAGGGACCCTTGGTCTCCCGTCTCAGCTGGAGAGGCGTCCCAATTGCCCTGCCAAGCCTCGAGGAGAATCCAGAGTTGTCCCTCGCAACAAGGCAGGAGTCCTGACGTCGCTGAACAAACACGTGGGTGGAAGGGCCATCCCCGTCGTAACTCGAGAATATACCCCAGGTTCCCGCCGCAACTCGAGAAAAACCATGAGACTTCCCCCTCGCCGCGAGATGAGGCCCGATTCCCCTGCACTGCGTGCAGAGCAATTCCGTGTTGCACATCACACATGAAAGGAGCCTTGATGCCTTGACACTCCAGAGAAACCCCAAGAACACTGTTTCAAGGCTAGAGGGATCCTGAGGTCACTGTAGCAACACGAAAGAGCTCCGTGGGCCAAAAATCAACTCGAGATGAGAGGTTAGTTCCTGGCTTCGACTCCAGAGGAATACCACCTTACCACAAGCACCTCAAGAGGAGGCTTCTCTCAGCTCTATGTATGTGAGAGGGACCCTGAGTTTGCGGCCTCAAGTGGAATGGACACCGCGATGCCCTGACTCGAAATAAGGCCGGATATCCCTGCAGTGACTTGAATGCAGGCTCGTCTTGCATCTCCCAAGACGAAAGGGTGTCTGAATCCCCTGTGGAGACCACAGAGAAAGACCTAGTTCCCCACCTCATCGCGACAGGAGGCCTCAAATCCTTTGAAAACTCCAGAGGTATGCGGAGATCAGTGCCTCCAAAGGAGACGATGCCTGACTCCTCGTGAAACTTGATAGGAGACCCAGGATTCCTGTGGCACGTGGAAAGGGACCCTTGGTCTCCCGTCTCAGCTGGAGAGGCGTCCCAATTGCCCTGCAAAGCCTCGAGGAGAATCCCGAGATGTCCCTCGCAACTAGGCAGGAGTCCTGACATGGCTGAACACACACGTGTGTGGAAGGGCCATCCCCGTCGTAACTCGAGAATATACCCCAGGTTCCCGCTGCAACTCGAGAAAAACCATGAGACTTCCCCCTCGCCGCGAGATGAGGCCCGATTCCCCTGCACTGCGTGCAGAGCAATTCCGTGTTGCACATCACACATGAAAGGAGCCTTGATTTCCTTGATGGCACTCCAGAGAAACCCCAAGAACACTGTTTCAAGGCTAGAGGGATCCTGAGGTCACTGTAGCAACACGAAAGAGCTCCGTGGGCCAAAAATCAACTCGAGATGAGAGGTTAGTCCCTGGCTTCGACTCCAGAGGAATACCACCTTACCACAAGCACCTCAAGAGGAGGCTTCTCTCAGCTCTAGGTATGTGAGAGGGACCCTGAGTTTGCGGCCTCAAGTGGAATGGACACCGCGATGCCCTGACGCGAAATAAGGCTGGATATCCCTGCAGTGACTTGAATGCAGGCTCGTCTTGCATCTCCCAAGATGAAAGGATGTCTGAATCCCCTGTGGAGACCACAGAGAAAGACCTAGTTACCCACCTCATCGTGACCGGAGGCCTCACATCCTTTGAAAACTCCAGAGGTACGCGGAGATCAGTGCCTCCAAAGGAGACGATGCCTGACTCCTCGTGAAACTTGATAGGAGTCCCAGGATTCCTGTGGCACGTGGAAAGGGACCCTTGGTCTCCCGCCTCAGCTGGAGAGGCGTCCCAATTGCCCTGCAAAGCCTCGAGCAGAATCCCGAGTTGTCCCTCGCAACTAGGCAGGAGTCCTGACATGGCTGAACACACACGTGGGTGGAAGGGCCATCCCCGTCGTAACTCGAGAATATACCCCAGGTTCCCGCCGCAACTCGAGAAAAACCATGAGACTTCCCCCTCGCCGCGAGATGAGGCCCGATTCCCCTGCACTGCGTGCAGAGCAATTCCGTGTTGCCCATGACACATGAAAGGAGCCTTGATTTCCTTGATGGCACTCCAGAGAAACCCCAAGAACACTGTTTCAAGGCTAGAGGGATCCTGAGGTCACTGTAGCAACACGAAAGAGCTCCGTGGACCAAGAATCAACACGAGATGAGAGGTTAGTCCCTGGCTTCGACTCCTGAGGAATACCACCTTACCACAAGCACCTCAAGAGGTGGCTTCTCTCAGCTCTAGGTGTGTGAGAGGGATCCTGAGTTTGCGGCCTCAAGTGGAATGGACACCGCGATGCCCTGACTCGAAATAAGGCCGGATATCCCTGCAGTGACTTGAATGCAGGCTCGTCTTGCATCTCCCAAGAAGAAAGGATGTCTGAATCCCCTGTGGAGACCACAGAGAAACACCTAGTTCCCCACCTCATCGCGACCGCAGGCCTCACATCCTTTGAAAACTCCAGAGGTACGCGGAGATCAGTGCCTCCAAAGGAGACGACGCCTGACTCCTCGTGAAACTTGATAGGAGTCCCAGGATTCCTGTGGCACTTGGAAAGGGACCCTTGGTCTCCCGTCTCAGCTGGAGAGGCGTCCCAATTGCCCTGCCAAGCCTCGAGGAGAATCCAGAGTTGTCCCTCGCAACAAGGCAGGAGTCCTGACGTCGCTGAAGAAACACGTGGGTGGAAGGGCCAACCCGTCGTAACTCAAGAATATACCCCAGGTTCCCGCCGCAACTCGAGAAAAACCATGAGACTTCCCCCTCGCCGCGAGATGAGGCCCGATTCCCCTGCACTGCGTGCAGAGCAATTCCGTGTTGCACATCACACATGAAAGGAGCCTTGATTTCCTTGACACTCCAGAGAAACCCCAAGAACACTGTTTCAAGGCTAGAGGGATCCTGAGGTCACTGTAGCAACACGAAAGAGCTCCGTGGGCCAAAAATCAACTCGAGATAAGAGGTTAGTCCCTGGCTTCGACTCCAGAGGAATACCACCTTACCACAAGCACCTCAAGAGGAGGCTTCTCTCAGCTCTAGGTATGTGAGAGGGACCCTGAGTTTGCGGTCTCAAGTGGAATGGACACCGCGATGCCCTGAGTCGAAATAAGGCCGGATATCCCTGCAGTGACTGGAATGCAGGCTCGTCTTGCATCTCCCAAGACGAAAGGGTGTCTGAATCCCCTGTGGAGACCACAGAGAAAGACCTAGTTCCCCACCTCATCGCGACAGGAGGCCTCAAATCCTTTGAAAACTCCAGAGGTATGCGGAGATCAGTGCCTCCAAAGGAGACGATGCCTGACTCCTCGTGAAACTTGATAGGAGACCCAGGATTCCTGTGGCACGTGGAAAGGGACCCTTGGTCTCCCGTCTCAGCTGGAGAGGCGTCCCAATTGCCCTGCCAAGCCTCGAGGAGAATCCCGAGTTGTCCCTCACAACTAGGCAGGAGTCCTGACGTCGCTGAAGAAACACGTGGGTGGAAGGGTCATCCCCGTCGTAACTCGAGAATATACCCCAGGTTCCCGCCGCAACTCGAGAAAAACCATGAGACTTCCCCCTCTCCGCGAGATGAGGCCCGATTCCCCTGCACTGCGTGCAGAGCAATTCCGTGTTGCACATCACACATGAAAGGAGCCTTGATTTCCTTGATGGCACTCCAGAGAAACCCCAAGAACACTGTTTCAAGGCTAGAGGGATCCTGAGGTCACTGTAGCAACACGAAAGAGCTCCGTGGACCAAGAATCAACACGAGATGAGAGGTTAGTCCCTGGCTTCGACTCCTGAGGAATACCACCTTACCACAAGCACCTCAAGAGGAGGCTTCTCTCAGCTCTAGGTATGTGAGAGGGATCCTGAGTTTGCGGCCTCAAGTGGAATGGACACCGCGATGCCCTGACTCGAAATAAGGCCGGATATCCCTGCAGTGACTTGAATGCAGGCTCGTCTTGCATCTCCCAAGAAGAAAGGATGTCTGAATCCGCTGTGGAGACCACAGAGAAACACCTAGTTCCCCACTTCATCGCGACCGCAGGCCTCACATCCTTTGAAAACTCCAGAGGTACGCGGAGATCAGTGCCTCCAAAGGAGACGATGCCTGACTCCTCGTGAAACTTGATAGGAGTCCCAGGATTCTTGTGGCACGTGGAAAGGGACCCTTGGTCTCCCGCCTCAGCTGGAGAGGCGTTCCAATTGCCCTGCCAAGCCTCGAGGAGAATCCCGAGTTGTCCCTCGCAACAAGGCAGGAGTCCTGACGTGGCTGAACAAACACGTGGGTGGAAGGGCCATCCCCTCATAACTCGAGAATATACCCCAGGTTCCCGCCGCAACTCGAGAAAAACCATGAGACTTCCCCCTCGATGCGAGATTAGGCCTGATTCCCCTGTACTGCGTGCAGAGCAATTCTGTCTTGCACATCACACATGAAAGGAGCCTTGATTTCCTTGATGGCACTCCAGAGAAACCCCAAGAACACTGTTTCAAGGATAGAGGGATCCTGAGGTCACTGTAGCAACACGAAAGAACTCTGTGGACCAAAAATCAACTCGAAAAGAGAGGTTAGTCCCTGGATTCGTCTCCAGAGGAATACCACCTTACCACAAGCACCTCAAGAGGAGGCTTCTCTCAGCTCTAGGTATGTGAGAGGGACCCTGAGTTTGCGGCCTCAAGTGGAATGGACACCGCGATGCCCTGACTCGAAATAAGGCCGGATATCCCTGCAGTGACTTCAATGCAGGCTCGTCTTGCATCTCCCAAGATGAAAGGGTGTCTGAATCCCCTGTGGAGACCACAGAGAAAGACTTAGTTCCCCACCTCATCGCGACCGATAGCCTCACATCCTTTGAAAACTCCAGAGGTATGCGGAGATCAGTGCCTCCAAAGGAGACGATGCCTGACTCCTCGTGAAACTTGATAGGAGTCCCAGGATTCCTGTGGCACTTGGAAAGGGACACTTGGTCTCCCGTCTCAGCTGGAGAGGCGTCCCAATTGCCCTGCAAAGCCTCGAGCAGAATCCCGAGTTGTCCCTCGCAACTAGGCAGGAGTCCTGACATGGCTGAACACACACGTGGGTGGAAGGGCCATCCCCGTCGTAACTCGAGAATATACCCCAGGTTCCCGCCGCAACTCGAGAAAAACCATGAGACTTCCCCCTCGCCGCGAGATGAGGCCCGATTCCCCTGCACTGCGTGCAGAGCAATTCCGTGTTGCCCATCACACATGAAAGGAGCCTTGATTTCCTTGATGGCACTCCAGAGAAACCCCAAGAACACTGTTTCAAGGCTAGAGGGATCCTGAGGTCACTGTAGCAACACGAAAGAGCTCCGTGGACCAAGAATCAACACGAGATGAGAGGTTAGTCCCTGGCTTCGACTCCTGAGGAATACCACCTTACCACAAGCACCTCAAGAGGAGGCTTCTCTCAGCTCTGGGTGTGTGAGAGGGATCCTGAGTTTGCGGCCTCAAGTGGAATGGACACCGCGATGCCCTGACTCGAAATAAGGCCGGATATCCCTGCAGTGACTTGAATGCAGGCTCGTCTTGCATCTCCCAAGAAGAAAGGATGTCTGAATCCCCTGTGGAGACCACAGAGAAACACCTAGTTCCCCACCTCATCGCGACCGCAGGCCTCACATCCTTTGAAAACTCCAGAGGGACGCGGAGATCAGTGCCTCCAAAGGAGACGACGCCTGACTCCTCGTGAAACTTGATAGGAGTCCCAGGATTCCTGTGGCACTTGGAAAGGGACCCTTGGTCTCCCGTCTCAGCTGGAGAGGCGTCCCAATTGCCCTGCCAAGCCTCGAGGAGAATCCAGAGTTGTCCCTCGCAACAAGGCAGGAGTCCTGACGTCGCTGAACAAACACGTGGGTGGAAGGGCCATCCCCGTCGTAACTCGAGAATATACCCCAGGTTCCCGCCGCAACTCGAGAAAAACCATGAGACTTCCCCCTCGCCGCGAGATGAGGCCCGATTCCCCTGCACTGCGTGCAGAGCAATTCCGTGTTGCACATCACACATGAAAGGAGCCTTGATGCCTTGACACTCCAGAGAAACCCCAAGAACACTGTTTCAAGGCTAGAGGGATCCTGAGGTCACTGTAGCAACACGAAAGAGCTCCGTGGGCCAAAAATCAACTCGAGATGAGAGGTTAGTTCCTGGCTTCGACTCCAGAGGAATACCACCTTACCACAAGCACCTCAAGAGGAGGCTTCTCTCAGCTCTATGTATGTGAGAGGGACCCTGAGTTTGCGGCCTCAAGTGGAATGGACACCGCGATGCCCTGACTCGAAATAAGGCCGGATATCCCTGCAGTGACTTGAATGCAGGCTCGTCTTGCATCTCCCAAGACGAAAGGGTGTCTGAATCCCCTGTGGAGACCACAGAGAAAGACCTAGTTCCCCACCTCATCGCGACAGGAGGCCTCAAATCCTTTGAAAACTCCAGAGGTATGCGGAGATCAGTGCCTCCAAAGGAGACGATGCCTGACTCCTCGTGAAACTTGATAGGAGACCCAGGATTCCTGTGGCACGTGGAAAGGGACCCTTGGTCTCCCGTCTCAGCTGGAGAGGCGTCCCAATTGCCCTGCAAAGCCTCGAGGAGAATCCCGAGATGTCCCTCGCAACTAGGCAGGAGTCCTGACATGGCTGAACACACACGTGTGTGGAAGGGCCATCCCCGTCGTAACTCGAGAATATACCCCAGGTTCCCGCTGCAACTCGAGAAAAACCATGAGACTTCCCCCTCGCCGCGAGATGAGGCCCGATTCCCCTGCACTGCGTGCAGAGCAATTCCGTGTTGCACATCACACATGAAAGGAGCCTTGATTTCCTTGATGGCACTCCAGAGAAACCCCAAGAACACTGTTTCAAGGCTAGAGGGATCCTGAGGTCACTGTAGCAACACGAAAGAGCTCCGTGGGCCAAAAATCAACTCGAGATGAGAGGTTAGTCCCTGGCTTCGACTCCAGAGGAATACCACCTTACCACAAGCACCTCAAGAGGAGGCTTCTCTCAGCTCTAGGTATGTGAGAGGGACCCTGAGTTTGCGGCCTCAAGTGGAATGGACACCGCGATGCCCTGACGCGAAATAAGGCTGGATATCCCTGCAGTGACTTGAATGCAGGCTCGTCTTGCATCTCCCAAGATGAAAGGATGTCTGAATCCCCTGTGGAGACCACAGAGAAAGACCTAGTTACCCACCTCATCGTGACCGGAGGCCTCACATCCTTTGAAAACTCCAGAGGTACGCGGAGATCAGTGCCTCCAAAGGAGACGATGCCTGACTCCTCGTGAAACTTGATAGGAGTCCCAGGATTCCTGTGGCACGTGGAAAGGGACCCTTGGTCTCCCGCCTCAGCTGGAGAGGCGTCCCAATTGCCCTGCAAAGCCTCGAGCAGAATCCCGAGTTGTCCCTCGCAACTAGGCAGGAGTCCTGACATGGCTGAACACACACGTGGGTGGAAGGGCCATCCCCGTCGTAACTCGAGAATATACCCCAGGTTCCCGCCGCAACTCGAGAAAAACCATGAGACTTCCCCCTCGCCGCGAGATGAGGCCCGATTCCCCTGCACTGCGTGCAGAGCAATTCCGTGTTGCCCATGACACATGAAAGGAGCCTTGATTTCCTTGATGGCACTCCAGAGAAACCCCAAGAACACTGTTTCAAGGCTAGAGGGATCCTGAGGTCACTGTAGCAACACGAAAGAGCTCCGTGGACCAAGAATCAACACGAGATGAGAGGTTAGTCCCTGGCTTCGACTCCTGAGGAATACCACCTTACCACAAGCACCTCAAGAGGTGGCTTCTCTCAGCTCTAGGTGTGTGAGAGGGATCCTGAGTTTGCGGCCTCAAGTGGAATGGACACCGCGATGCCCTGACTCGAAATAAGGCCGGATATCCCTGCAGTGACTTGAATGCAGGCTCGTCTTGCATCTCCCAAGAAGAAAGGATGTCTGAATCCCCTGTGGAGACCACAGAGAAACACCTAGTTCCCCACCTCATCGCGACCGCAGGCCTCACATCCTTTGAAAACTCCAGAGGTACGCGGAGATCAGTGCCTCCAAAGGAGACGACGCCTGACTCCTCGTGAAACTTGATAGGAGTCCCAGGATTCCTGTGGCACTTGGAAAGGGACCCTTGGTCTCCCGTCTCAGCTGGAGAGGCGTCCCAATTGCCCTGCCAAGCCTCGAGGAGAATCCAGAGTTGTCCCTCGCAACAAGGCAGGAGTCCTGACGTCGCTGAAGAAACACGTGGGTGGAAGGGCCAACCCGTCGTAACTCAAGAATATACCCCAGGTTCCCGCCGCAACTCGAGAAAAACCATGAGACTTCCCCCTCGCCGCGAGATGAGGCCCGATTCCCCTGCACTGCGTGCAGAGCAATTCCGTGTTGCACATCACACATGAAAGGAGCCTTGATTTCCTTGACACTCCAGAGAAACCCCAAGAACACTGTTTCAAGGCTAGAGGGATCCTGAGGTCACTGTAGCAACACGAAAGAGCTCCGTGGGCCAAAAATCAACTCGAGATAAGAGGTTAGTCCCTGGCTTCGACTCCAGAGGAATACCACCTTACCACAAGCACCTCAAGAGGAGGCTTCTCTCAGCTCTATGTATGTGAGAGGGACCCTGAGTTTGCGGCCTCAAGTGGAATGGACACCGTGATGCCCTGACTAGAAATAAGGCCGGATATCCCTGCAGTGACTGGAATGCAGGCTCGTCTTGCATCTCCCAAGACGAAAGGGTGTCTGAATCCCCTGTGGAGACCACAGAGAAAGACCTAGTTCCCCACCTCATCGCGACAGGAGGCCTCAAATCCTTTGAAAACTCCAGAGGTATGCGGAGATCAGTGCCTCCAAAGGAGACGATGCCTGACTCCTCGTGAAACTTGATAGGAGACCCAGGATTCCTGTGGCACGTGGAAAGGGACCCTTGGTCTCCCGTCTCAGCTGGAGAGGCGTCCCAATTGCCCTGCAAAGCCTCGAGGAGAATCCCGAGTTGTCCCTCGCAACTAGGCAGGAGTCCTGACATGGCTGAACACACACGTGTGTGTAAGGGCCATCCCCGTCGTAACTCGAGAATATACCCCAGGTTCCCGCTGCAACTCGAGAAAAACCATGAGACTTCCCCCTCGCCGCGAGATGAGGCCCGATTCCCCTGCACTGCGTGCAGAGCAATTCCGTGTTGCACATCACACATGAAAGGAGCCTTGATTTCCTTGATGGCACTCCAGAGAAACCCCAAGAACACTGTATCAAGGCTAGAGGGATCCTGAGGTCACTGTAGCAACAAGAAAGTGCTCCGTGGACCAAAAATCAACACGAGATGAGAGGTTAGTCCCTGGCTTCGACTCCTGAGGAATACCACCTTACCACAAGCACCTCAAGAGGAGGCTTCTCTCAGCTCTAGGTATGTGAGAGGGATCCTGAGTTTGCGGCCTCAAGTGGAATGGACACCGCGATGCCCTGACTCGAAATAAGGCCGGATATCCCTGCAGTGACTTGAATGCAGGCTCGTCTTGCATCTCCAAGGACGAAAGTATGTCTGAATCCCCTGTGGAGACCACAGAGAAAGACCTAGTTCCCCACCTCATCGCGACCGGAGGCCTCACATCCTTTGAAAACTCCAGAGGTACGCGGAGATCTGTGCCTCCAAAGGAGACGATGCCTGACTCCTCGTGAAAAACTGATAGGAGTCCCAGGATTCTTGTGGCACGTGGAAAGGGACCCTTGGTCTCCCGCCTCAGCTGGAGAGGCGTTCCAATTGCCCTGCCAAGCCTCGAGGAGAATCCCGAGTTGTCCCTCGCAATTAGGCAGGAGTCCTGACGTGGCTGAACAAACACGTGGGTGGAAGGGCCATCCCCGTCGTAACTCGAGAATATACCCCAGGTTCCCGCCGCAACTCGAGAAAAACCATGAGACTTCCCCCTCGATGCGAGATGAGGCCCGATTCCCCTGTACTGCGTGCAGAGCAATTCCGTCTTGCACATCACACATGAAAGGAGCCTTGATTTCCTTGATGGCACTCCAGAGAAACCCCAAGAACACTGTTTCAAAGATAGAGGGATCCTGAGGTTACTGTAGCAACACGAAAGAACTCTGTGGACGAAAAATCAACTCGAAAAGAGAGGTTAGTCCCTGGATTCGTCTCCAGAGGAATACCACCTTACCACAAGCACCTCAAGAGGAGGCTTCTCTCAGCTCTAGGTATGTGAGAGGGACCCTGAGTTTGCGGCCTCAAGTGGAATGGACACCGCGATGCCCTGATGCGAAATAAGGCTGGATATCCCTGCAGTGACTTGAATGCAGGCTCGTCTTGCATCTCCCAAGATGAAAGGATGTCTGAATCCCCTGTGGAGACCACAGAGAAAGACCTAGTTCCCCACCTCATCGCGACCGGAGGCCTCACATCCTTTGAAAACTCCAGAGGTACGCGGAGATCAGTGCCTCCAAAGGAGACGATGCCTGACTCCTCATGAAACTTGATAGGAGTCCCAGGATTCCTGTGGCACGTGGAAAGGGACCCTTGGTCTCCCGCCTCAGCTGGAGAGGCGTCCCAATTGCCTGGCCAAGCCTCGAGGAGAATCCCGAGTTGTGTCTCGCAACTAGGCAGGAGTCCTGACGTGGCTGAACAAACACGTGTGTGGAAGGGCCATCCCCGTCGTAACTCGAGAATATACCCCAGGTTCCCGCCGCAACTCGAGAAAATCAATGAGACTTCCCCCTCGATGTGAGATGAGGCCCGATTCCCCTGCACTGCGTGCAGAGCAATTCCGTGTTGCCCATCACACATGAAAGGAGCCTTGATTTCCTTGATGGCACTCCAGAGAAACCCCAAGAACACTGTTTCAAGGCTAGAGGGATCCTGAGGTCACTGTAGCAACACGAAAGAGCTCCATGGACCAAGAATCAACACGAGATGAGAGGTTAGTCCCTGGCTTCGACTCCTGAGGAATACCACCTTACCACAAGCACCTCAAGAGGAGGCTTCTCTCAGCTCTAGGTATGTGAGAGGGATCCTGAGTTTGCGGCCTCAAGTGGAATGGACACCGCGATGCCCTGACTCGAAATAAGGCCGGATATCCCTGCAGTGACTTGAATGCAGGCTCGTCTTGCATCTCCCAAGAAGAAAGGATGTCTGAATCCCCTGTGGAGACCACAGAGAAACACCTAGTTCCCCACCTCATCGCGACCGCAGGCCTCACATCCTTTGAAAACTCCAGAGGTACGTGGAGATCAGTGCCTCCAAAGGAGACGATGCCTGACTCCTCGTGAAACTTGATAGGAGTCCCAGGATTCTTGTGGCACGTGGAAAGGGACCCTTAGTCTCCCGCCTCAGCTGGAGAGGCGTTCCAATTGCCCTGCCAAGCCTCGAGGAGAATCCCGAGTTGTCCCTCGCAACTAGGCAGGAGTCCTGACGTCGCTGAAGAAACACGTGGGTGGAAGGGTCATCCCCGTCGTAACTCGAGAATATACCCCAGGTTCCCGCCGCAACTCGAGAAAAACCATGAGACTTCCCCCTCTCCGCGAGATGAGGCCCGATTCCCCTGCACTGCGTGCAGAGCAATTCCGTGTTGCACATCACACATGAAAGGAGCCTTGATTTCCTTGATGGCACTCCAGAGAAACCCCAAGAACACTGTTTCAAGGCTAGAGGGATCCTGAGGTCACTGTAGCAACACGAAAGAGCTCCGTGGACCAAGAATCAACACGAAATGAGAGGTTAGTCCCTGGCTTCGACTCCTGAGGAATACCACCTTACCACAAGCACCTCAAGAGGAGGCTTCTCTCAGCTCTAGGTATGTGAGAGGGACCCTGAGTTTGCGGCCTCAAGTGGAATGGACACCGCGATGCCCTGACTCGAAATAAGGCCGGATATCCCTGCAGTGACTTCAATGCAGGCTCGTCTTGCATCTCCCAGGACGAAAGGATGTCTGAATCCCCTGTGGAAAGCACAGAGAAAGACTTAGTTCCCAACCTCATCGCGACCGATAGCCTCACATCCTTTGAAAACTCCAGAGGTATGCGGAGATCAGTGCCTCCAAAGGAGACGATGCCTGACTCCTCGTGAAACTTGATAGGAGTCCCAGGATTCCTGTGGCACTTGGAAAGGGACACTTGGTCTCCCGCCTCAGCTGGAGAGGCGTCCCAATTGCCCTGCCAAGCCTCGAGGAGAATCCAGAGTTGTCCCTCGCAAGTAGGCAGGAGTCCTGACGTCGCTGAAGAAACACGTGTGTGTAAGGGCCATCCCCGTCGTAACTCGAGAATAGACCCCAGGTTCCCGCCGCAACTCGAGAAAAACCATGAGACTTCCCCCTCGCCGCGAGATGAGGCCCGATTCCCCTGCACTGCGTGCAGAGCAATTCCGTGTTGCACATCACACATGAAAGGAGCCTTGATTTCCTTGATGGCACTCCAGAGAAACCCCAAGAACACTGTTTCAAGGCTAGAGGGATCCTGAGGTCACTGTAGCAACACGAAACAGCTCCGTGGGCCAAAAATCAACTCGAGATGAGAGGTTAGTCCCTGGCTTCGACTCCAGAGGAATACCACCTTACCACAAGCACCTCAAGAGGAGGCTTCTCTCAGCTCTAGGTATGTGAGAGGGACCCTGAGTTTGCGGCCTCAAGTGGAACGGACACCGCGATGCCCTGACTCGAAATAAGGCCGGATATCCCTGCAGTGACTTGAATGCAGGCTCGTCTTGCATCTCCCAAGACGAAAGGGTGTCTGAATCCCCTGTGGAGACCACAGAGAAAGACCTAGTTCCCCACCTCATCGCGACAGGAGGCCTCAAATCCTTTGAAAACTCCAGAGGTATGCGGAGATCAGTGCCTCCAAAGGAGACGATGCCTGACTCCTCGTGAAACTTGATAGGAGACCCAGGATTCCTGTGGCACGTGGAAAGGGTCCCTTTGTCTCCCGTCTCAGCTGGAGAGGCGTCCCAATTGCCCTGCAAAGCCTCGAGCAGAATCCCGAGTTGTCCCTCGCAACTAGGCAGGAGTCCTGACATGGCTGAACCCACACGTGGGTGGAAGGGCCATCCCCGTCGTAACTCGAGAATATACCCCAGGTTCCCGCCGCAACTCGAGAAAAACCATGAGACTTCCCCCTAGCCGCGAGATGAGGCCCGATTCCCCTGCACTGCGTGCAGAGCAGTTCCGTGTTGCCCATCACACATGAAAGGAGCCTTGATTTCCTTGATGGCACTCCAGAGAAACCCCAAGAACACTGTTTCAAGGCTAGAGGGATCCTGAGGTCACTGTAGCAACACGAAAGAGCTCCGTGGACCAAGAATCAACACGAGATGAGAGGTTAGTCCCTGGCTTCGACTCCTGAGGAATACCACCTTACCACAAGCACCTCAAGAGGAGGCTTCTCTCAGCTCTAGGTGTGTGAGAGGGATCCTGAGTTTGTGGCCTCAAGTGGAATGGACACCGCGATGCCCTGATTCGAAATAAGGCCGGATATCCCTTCAGTGACTTGAATGCAGGCTCGTCTTGCATCTCCCAAGAAGAAAGGATGTCTGAATCCCCTGTGGAGACCACAGAGAAACACCTAGTTCCCCACCTCATCGCGACCGCAGGCCTCACATCCTTTGAAAACTCCAGAGGTACGCGGAGATCAGTGCCTCCAAAGGAGACGACGCCTGACTCCTCGTGAAACTTGATAGGAGTCCCAGGATTCCTGTGGCACTTGGAAAGGGACCCTTGGTCTCCCGTCTCAGCTGGAGAGGCGTCCCAATTGCCCTGCCAAGCCTCGAGGAGAATCCAGAGTTGTCCCTCGCAACTAGGCAGGAGTCCTGACGTCGCTGAAGAAACACGTGGGTGGAAGGGCCATCCCCGTCGTAACTCGAGAATATACCCCAGGTTCCCGCCGCAACTCGAGAAAAACCATGAGACTTCCCCCTCGCCGCGAGATGAGGCCCGATTCCCCTGCACTGCGTGCAGAGCAATTCTGTGTTGCACATCACACATGAAAGGAGCCTTGATTTCCTTCATGGCACTCCAGAGAAACCCCAAGAACACTGTTTCAAGGCTAGAGGGATCCTGAGGTCACTGTAGCAACACGAAAGAGCTCCGTGGACCAAAAATCAACTCGAGATGAGAGGTTAGTCCCTGGCTTCGACTCCAGAGGAATACCACCTTACCACAAGCACCTCAATAGGAGGCTTCTCTCAGCTCTAGGTATGTGAGAGGGACCCTGAGTTTGCGGCCTCAAGTGGAATGGACACCGCGATGCCCTGACGCGAAATAAGGCTGGATATCCCTGCAGTGACTTGAATGCAGGCTCGTCTTGCATCTCCCAAGATGAAAGGATGTCTGAATCCCCTGTGGAGACCACAGAGAAAGACCTAGTTCCCCACCTCATCGCGACCGGAGGCCTCACATCCTTTGAAAACTCCAGAGGTACGCGGAGATCAGTGCCTCCAAAGGAGACGATGCCTGACTCCTCGTGAAACTTGATAGGAGTCCCAGGATTCCTGTGGCACGTGGAAAGGGACCCTTGGTCTCCCGCCTCAGCTGGAGAGGCGTCCCAATTGCCTTGCCAAGCCTCGAGGAGAATCCCGAGTTGTGTCTCGCAACTAGGCAAGAGTCCTGACGTGGCTGAACAAACACGTGTGTGGAAGGGCCATCCCCGTCGTAACTCGAGAATATACCCCAAGTTCCCGCCGCAACTCGAGAAAAACCATGAGACTTCCCCCTCGCCGCGAGATGAGGCCCGATTCCCCTGCACTGCGTGCAGAGCAACTCTGTGTTGCACATCACACATGAAAGGAGCCTTGATTTCCTTCATGGCACTCCAGAGAAACCCCAAGAACACTGTTTCAAGGCTAGAGGGATCCTGAGGTCACTGTAGCAACACGAAAGAGCTCCGTGGACCAAAAATCAACTCAAGATGAGAGGTTAGTCCCTGGCTTCGACTCCAGAGGAATACCACCTTACCACAAGCACCTCAAGAGGAGGCTTCTCTCAGCTCTAGGTATGTGAGAGGGACCCTGAGTTTGCGGCCTCAAGTGGAATGGACACCGCGATGCCCTGACTCGAAATAAGGCCGGATATCCCTGCAGTGACTGGAATGCAGGCTCGTCTTGCATCTCCCAAGATGAAAGGGTGTCTGAATCCCCTGTGGAGACCACAGAGAAAGACCTAGTTCCCCACCTCATCGCGACAGGAGGCCTCAAATCCTTTGAAAACTCCAGAGGTATGCGGAGATCAGTGCCTCCAAAGGAGACGATGCCTGACTCCTCGTGAAACTTGATAGGAGACCCAGGATTCCTGTGGCACGTGGAAAGGGTCCCTTGGTCTCCCGTCTCAGCTGGAGAGGCGTCCCAATTGCCCTGCAAAGCCTCGAGCAGAATCCCGAGTTGTCCCTCGCAACTAGGCAGGAGTCCTGACATGGCTGAACACACACGTGGGTGGAAGGGCCATCCCCGTCGTAACTCGAGAATATACCCCAGGTTCCCGCCGCAACTCGAGAAAAACCATGAGACTTCCCCCTCGCCGCGAGATGAGGCCCGATTCCCCTGCACTGCGTGCAGAGCAATTCCGTGTTGCCCATCACACATGAAAGGAGCCTTGATTTCCTTGATGTCACTCCAGAGAAACCCCAAGAACACTGTTTCAAGGCTAGAGGGATCCTGAGGTCACTGTAGCAACACGAAAGAGCTCCGTGGACCAAGAATCAACACGAGATGAGAGGTTAGTCCCTGGCTTCGACTGCTGAGGAATACCACCTTACCACAAGCACCTCAAGAGGAGGCTTCTCTCAGCTCTAGGTGTGTGAGAGGGATCCTGAGTTTGCGGCCTCAAGTGGAATGGACACCGCGATGCCCTGACTCGAAATAAGGCCGGATATCCCTGCAGTGACTTGAATGCAGGCTCGTCTTGCATCTCCCAAGAAGAAAGGATGTCTGAATCCCCTGTGGAGACCACAGAGAAACACCTAGTTCCCCACCTCATCGCGACCGCAGGCCTCACATCCTTTGAAAACTCCAGAGGTACGCGGAGATCAGTGCCTCCAAAGGAGACGACGCCTGACTCCTCGTGAAACTTGATAGGAGTCCCAGGATTCCTGTGGCACTTGGAAAGGGACCCTTGGTCTCCCGTCTCAGCTGGAGAGGCGTCCCAATTGCCCTGCCAAGCCTCGAGGAGAAAACAGAGTTGTCCCTCGCAACAAGGCAGGAGTCCTGACGTCGCTGAAGAAACACGTGGGTGGAAGGGCCAACCCGTCGTAACTCAAGAATATACCCCAGGTTCCCGCCGCAACTCGAGAAAAACCATGAGACTTCCCCCTCGCCGCGAGATGAGGCCCGATTCCCCTGCACTGCGTGCAGAGCAATTCCGTGTTGCACATCACACATGAAAGGAGCCTTGATTTCCTTGACACTCCAGAGAAACCCCAAGAACACTGTTTCAAGGCTAGAGGGATCCTGAGGTCACTGTAGCAACACGAAAGAGCTCCGTGGGCCAAAAATCAACTCGAGATAAGAGGTTAGTCCCTGGCTTCGACTCCAGAGGAATACCACCTTACCACAAGCACCTCAAGAGGAGGCTTCTCTCAACTCTATGTATGTGAGAGGGACCCTGAGTTTGCGGCCTCAAGTGGAATGGACACCGTGATGCCCTGACTCGAAATAAGGCCGGATATCCCTGCAGTGACTGGAATGCAGGCTCGTCTTGCATCTCCCAAGACGAAAGGGTGTCTGAATCCCCTGTGGAGACCACAGAGAAAGACCTAGTTCCCCACCTCATCGCGACAGGAGGCCTCAAATCCTTTGAAAACTCCAGAGGTATGCGGAGATCAGTGCCTCCAAAGGAGACGATGCCTGACTCCTCGTGAAACTTGATAGGAGACCCAGGATTCCTGTGGCACGTGGAAAGGGACCCTTGGTCTCCCGTCTCAGCTGGAGAGGCGTCCCAATTGCCCTGCAAAGCCTCGAGGAGAATCCCGAGTTGTCCCTCGCAACTAGGCATGAGTCCTGACATGGCTGAACACACACGTGTGTGGAAGGGCCATCCCCGTCGTAACTCGAGAATATACCCCAGGTTCCCGCTGCAACTCGAGAAAAACCATGAGACTTCCCCCTCGCCGCGAGATGAGGCCCGATTCCCCTGCACTGCGTGCAGAGCAATTCCGTGTTGCACATCACACATGAAAGGAGCCTTGATTTCCTTGATGGCACTCCAGAGAAACCCCAAGAACACTGTATCAAGGCTAGAGGGATCCTGAGGTCACTGTAGCAACAAGAAAGTGCTCCGTGGACCAAAAATCAACACGAGATGAGAGGTTAGTCCCTGGCTTCGACTCCTGAGGAATACCACCTTACCACAAGCACCTCAAGAGGAGGCTTCTCTCAGCTCTAGGTATGTGAGAGGGATCCTGAGTTTGCGGCCTCAAGTGGAATGGACACCGCGATGCCCTGACTCGAAATAAGGCCGGATATCCCTGCAGTGACTTGAATGCAGGCTCGTCTTGCATCTCCCAGGACGAAAGGATGTCTGAATCCCCTGTGGAGACCACAGAGAAAGACCTAGTTCCCCACCTCATCGCGACAGGAGGCCTCACATCCTTTGAAAACTCCAGAGGTACGCGGAGATCTGTGCCTCCAAAGGAGACGATGCCTGACTCCTCGTGAAAAACTGATAGGAGTCCCAGGATTCTTGTGGCACGTGGAAAGGGACCCTTGGTCTCCCGCCTCAGCTGGAGAGGCGTTCCAATTGCCCTGCCAAGCCTCGAGGAGAATCCCGAGTTGTCCCTCGAAATTAGGCAGGAGTCCTGACGTGGCTGAACAAACACGTGGGTGGAAGGGCCATCCCCGTCGTAACTCGAGAATATACCCCAGGTTCCCGCCGCAACTCGAGAAAAACCATGAGACTTCCCCCTCGATGCGAGATGAGGCCCGATTCCCCTGTACTGCGTGCAGAGCAATTCCGTCTTGCACATCACACATGAAAGGAGCCTTGATTTCCTTGATGGCACTCCAGAGAAACCCCAAGAACACTGTTTCAAGGCTAGAGGGATCCTGAGGTCACTGTAGCAACAAGAAAGAACTCTGTGGACGAAAAATCAACTCGAAAAGAGAGGTTAGTCCCTGGATTCGTCTCCAGAGGAATACCACCTTACCACAAGCACCTCAAGAGGAGGCTTCTCTCAGCTCTAGGTATGTGAGAGGGACCCTGAGTTTGCGGCCTCAAGTGGAATGGACACCGCGATGCCCTGATGCGAAATAAGGCTGGATATCCCTGCAGTGACTTGAATGCAGGCTCGTCTTGCATCTCCCAAGATGAAAGGATGTCTGAATCCCCTGTGGAGACCACAGAGAAAGACCTAGTTCCCCACCTCATCGCGACCGGAGGCCTCACATCCTTTGAAAACTCCAGAGGTACGCGGAGATCAGTGCCTCCAAAGGAGACGATGCCTGACTCCTCATGAAACTTGATAGGAGTCCCAGGATTCCTGTGGCACGTGGAAAGGGACCCTTGGTCTCCCGCCTCAGCTGGAGAGGCGTCCCAATTGCCTTGCCAAGCCTCGAGGAGAATCCCGAGTTGTGTCTCGCAACTAGGCAGGAGTCCTGACGTGGCTGAACAAACACGTGTGTGGAAGGGCCATCCCCGTCGTAATTCGAGAATATACCCCACGTTCCCGCCGCAACTCGAGAAAATCAATGAGACTTCCCCCTCGATGTGAGATGAGGCCCGATTCCCCTGCATTGCGTGCAGAGCAATTCCGTGTTGCCCATCACACATGAAAGGAGCCTTGATTTCCTTGATGGCACTCCAGAGAAACCCCAAGAACACTGTTTCAAGGCTAGAGGGATCCTGAGGTCACTGTAGCAACACGAAAGAGCTCCATGGACCAAGAATCAACACGAGATGAGAGGTTAGTCCCTGGCTTCGACTCCTGAGGAATACCACCTTACCACAAGCACCTCAAGAGGAGGCTTCTCTCAGCTCTAGGTATGTGAGAGGGATCCTGAGTTTGCGGCCTCAAGTGGAATGGACACCGCGATGCCCTGACTCGAAATAAGGCCGGATATCCCTGCAGTGACTTGAATGCAGGCTCGTCTTGCATCTCCCAAGAAGAAAGGATGTCTGAATCCCCTGTGGAGACCACAGAGAAACACCTAGTTCCCCACCTCATCGCGACCGCAGGCCTCACATCCTTTGAAAACTCCAGAGGTACGTGGAGATCAGTGCCTCCAAAGGAGACGATGCCTGACTCCTCGTGAAACTTGATAGGAGTCCCAGGATTCTTGTGGCACGTGGAAAGGGACCCTTAGTCTCCCGCCTCAGCTGGAGAGGCGTTCCAATTGCCCTGCCAAGCCTCGAGGAGAATCCCGAGTTGTCCCTCGCAACTAGGCAGGAGTCCTGACGTCGCTGAAGAAACACGTGGGTGGAAGGGTCATCCCCGTCGTAACTCGAGAATATACCCCAGGTTCCCGCCGCAACTCGAGAAAAACCATGAGACTTCCCCCTCTCCGCGAGATGAGGCCCGATTCCCCTGCACTGCGTGCAGAGCAATTCCGTGTTGCACATCACACATGAAAGGAGCCTTGATTTCCTTGATGGCACTCCAGAGAAACCCCAAGAACACTGTTTCAAGGCTAGAGGGATCCTGAGGTCACTGTAGCAACACGAAAGAGCTCCATGGACCAAGAATCAACACGAGATGAGAGGTTAGTCCCTGGCTTCGACTCCTGAGGAATACCACCTTACCACAAGCACCTCAAGAGGAGGCTTCTCTCAGCTCTAGGTATGTGAGAGGGACCCTGAGTTTGCGGCCTCAAGTGGAATGGACACCGCGATGCCCTGAATCGAAATAAGGCCGGATATCCCTGCAGTGACTTCAATGCAGGCTCGTCTTGCATCTCCCAGGACGAAAGGATGTCTGAATCCCCTGTGGAAAGCACAGAGAAAGACTTAGTTCCCAACCTCATCGCGACCGATAGCCTCACATCCTTTGAAAACTCCAGAGGTATGCGGAGATCAGTGCCTCCAAAGGAGACGATGCCTGACTCCTCGTGAAACTTGATAGGAGTCCCAGGATTCCTGTGGCACTTGGAAAGGGACACTTGGTCTCCCGCCTCAGCTGGAGAGGCGTCCCAATTGCCCTGCCAAGCCTCGAGGAGAATCCAGAGTTGTCCCTCGCAAGTAGGCAGGAGTCCTGACGTCGCTGAAGAAACACGTGTGTGTAAGGGCCATCCCCGTCGTAACTCGAGAATAGACCCCAGGTTCCCGCCGCAACTCGAGAAAAACCATGAGACTTCCCCCTCGCCGCGAGATGAGGCCCGATTCCCCTGCACTGCGTGCAGAGCAATTCCGTGTTGCACATCACACATGAAAGGAGCCTTGATTTCCTTCATGGCACTCCAGAGAAACCCCAAGAACACTGTTTCAAGGCTAGAGGGATCCTGAGGTCACTGTAGCAACACGAAACAGCTCCGTGGGCCAAAAATCAACTCGAGATGAGAGGTTAGTCCCTGGCTTCGACTCCAGAGGAATACCACCTTACCACAAGCACCTCAAGAGGAGGCTTCTCTCAGCTCTAGGTATGTGAGAGGGACCCTGAGTTTGCGGCCTCAAGTGGAATGGACACCGCGATGCCCTGACTCGAAATAAGGCCGGATATCCCTGCAGTGACTTGAATGCAGGCTCGTCTTGCATCTCCCAAGACGAAAGGGTGTCTGAATCCCCTGTGGAGACCACAGAGAAAGACCTAGTTCCCCACCTCATCGCGACAGGAGGCCTCAAATCCTTTGAAAACTCCAGAGGTATGCGGAGATCAGTGCCTCCAAAGGAGACGATAACTGACTCCTCGTGAAACTTGATAGGAGACCCAGGATTCCTGTGGCACGTGGAAAGGGTCCCTTTGTCTCCCGTCTCAGCTGGAGAGGCGTCCCAATTGCCCTGCAAAGCCTCGAGCAGAATCCCGAGTTGTCCCTCGCAACTAGGCAGGAGTCCTGACATGGCTGAACCCACACGTGGGTGGAAGGGCCATCCCCGTCGTAACTCGAGAATATACCCCAGGTTCCCGCCGCAACTCGAGAAAAACCATGAGACTTCCCCCTAGCCGCGAGATGAGGCCCGATTCCCCTGCACTGCGTGCAGAGCAGTTCCGTGTTGCCCATCACACATGAAAGGAGCCTTGATTTCCTTGATGGCACTCCAGAGAAACCCCAAGAACACTGTTTCAAGGCTAGATGGATCCTGAGGTCACTGTAGCAACACGAAAGAGCTCCGTGGACCAAGAATCAACACGAGATGAGAGGTTAGTCCCTGGCTTCGACTCCTGAGGAATACCACCTTACCACAAGCACCTCAAGAGGAGGCTTCTCTCAGCTCTAGGTGTGTGAGAGGGATCCTGAGTTTGCGGCCTCAAGTGGAATGGACACCGCGATGCCCTGACTCGAAATAAGGCCGGATATCCCTTCAGTGACTTGAATGCAGGCTCGTCTTGCATCTCCCAAGAAGAAAGGATGTCTGAATCCCCTGTGGAGACCACAGAGAAACACCTAGTTCCCCACCTCATCGCGACCGCAGGCCTCACATCCTTTGAAAACTCCAGAGGTACGCGGAGATCAGTGCCTCCAAAGGAGACGACGCCTGACTCCTCGTGAAACTTGATAGGAGTCCCAGGATTCCTGTGGCACTTGGAAAGGGACCCTTGGTCTCCCGTCTCAGCTGGAGAGGCGTCCCAATTGCCCTGCCAAGCCTCGAGGAGAATCCAGAGTTGTCCCTCGCAACTAGGCAGGAGTCCTGACGTCGCTGAAGAAACACGTGGGTGGAAGGGCCATCCCCGTCGTAACTCGAGAATATACCCCAGGTTCCCGCCGCAACTCGAGAAAAACCATGAGACTTCCCCCTCGCCGCGAGATGAGGCCCGATTCCCCTGCACTGCGTGCAGAGCAATTCTGTGTGGCACATCACACATGAAAGGAGCCTTGATTTCCTTCATGGCACTCCAGAGAAACCCCAAGAACACTGTTTCAAGGCTAGAGGGATCCTGAGGTCACTGTAGCAACACGAAAGAGCTCCGTGGACCAAAAATCAACTCGAGATGAGAGGTTAGTCCCTGGCTTCGACTCCAGAGGAATACCACCTTACCACAAGCACCTCAAGAGGAGGCTTCTCTCAGCTCTAGGTATGTGAGAGGGACCCTGAGTTTGCGGCCTCAAGTGGAATGGACACCGCGATGCCCTGACTCGAAATAAGGCTGGATATCCCTGCAGTGACTGGAATGCAGGCTCGTCTTGCATCTCCCAAGATGAAAGGGTGTCTGAATCCCCTGTGGAGACCACAGAGAAACACCTAGTTCCCCACCTCATCGCGACAGGAGGCCTCAAATCCTTTGAAAACTCCAGAGGTATGCAGAGATCAGTGCCTCCAAAGGAGACGATGCCTGACTCCTCGTGAAACTTGATAGGAGTCCCAGGATTCCTGTGGCACGTGGAAAGGGACCCTTGGTCTCCCGTCTCAGCTGGAGAGGCGTCCCAATTGCCCTGCAAAGCCTCGAGGAGAATCCCGAGTTGTCCCTCGCAACTAGGCAGGAGTCCTGACATGGCTGAACACACACGTGGGTGGAAGGGCCATCCCCGTCGTAACTCGAGAATATACCCCAGGTTCCCGCCGCAACTCGAGAAAAACCATGAGACGTCCCCCTCGCCGCGAGATGAGGCCCGATTCCCCTGTACTGCGTGCAGAGCAATTCTGTGTTGCACATCACACATGAAAGGAGCCTTGATTTCCTTCATGGCACTCCAGAGAAACCCCAAGAACACTGTTTCAAGGCTAGAGGGATCCTGAGGTCACTGTAGCAACACGAAAGAGCTCCGTGGACCAAAAATCAACTCGAGATGAGAGGTTTGTCCCTGGCTTCGACTCCAGAGGAATACCACCTTACCACAAGCACCTCAAGAGGAGGCTTCTCTCAGCTCTAGGTATGTGAGAGGGACCCTAAGTTTGCGGCCTCAAGTGGAATGGACACCGCGATGCCCTGAGTCGAAATAAGGCCGGATATCCCTGCAGTGACTGGAATGCAGGCTCGTCTTGCATCTCCCAAGACGAAAGGGTGTCTGAATCCCCTGTGGAGACCACAGAGAAAGACCTAGTTCCCCACCTCATCGCGACAGGAGGCCTCAAATCCTTTGAAAACTCCAGAGGTATGCGGAGATCAGTGCCTCCAAAGGAGACGATGCCTGACTCCTCGTGAAACTTGATAGGAGACCCAGGATTCCTGTGGCACGTGGAAAGGGTCCCTTGGTCTCCCGTCTCAGCTGGAGAGGCGTCCCAATTGCCCTGCAAAGCCTCGAGGAGAATCCCGAGTTGTCCCTCGCAACTAGGCAGGAGTCCTGACGTCGCTGAAGAAATACGTGGGTGGAAGGGTCATCCCCGTCGTAACTCGAGAATATACCCCAGGTTCCCGCCGCAACTCGAGAAAAACCATGAGACTTCCCCCTCTCCGCGAGATGAGGCCCGATTCCCCTGCACTGCGTGCAGAGCAATTCCGTGTTGCACATCACACATGAAAGGAGCCTTGATTTCCTTGATGGCACTCCAGAGAAACCCCAAGAACACTGTTTCAAGGCTAGAGGGATCCTGAGGTCACTGTAGCAACACGAAAGAGCTCCGTGGACCAAGAATCAACACGAGATGAGAGGTTAGTCCCTGGCTTCGACTCCTGAGGAATACCACCTTACCACAAGCACCTCAAGAGGAGGCTTCTCTCAGCTCTAGGTATGTGAGAGGGATCCTGAGTTTGCGGCCTCAAGTGGAATGGACACCGCGATGCCCTGACTCGAAATAAGGCCGGATATCCCTGCAGTGACTTGAATGCAGGCTCGTCTTGCATCTCCCAAGAAGAAAGGATGTCTGAATCCCCTGTGGAGACCACAGAGAAACACCTAGTTCCCCACCTCATCGCGACCGCAGGCCTCACATCCTTTGAAAACTCCAGAGGTACGCGGAGATCAGTGCCTCCAAAGGAGACGACGCCTGACTCCTCGTGAAACTTGATAGGAGTCCCAGGATTCCTGTGGCACTTGGAAAGGGACCCTTGGTCTCCCGTCTCAGCTGGAGAGGCGTCCCAATTGCCCTGCAAAGCCTCGAGGAGAATCCCGAGATGTCCCTCGCAACTAGGCAGGAGTCCTGACATGGCTGAACACACACGTGTGTGGAAGGGCCATCCCCGTCGTAACTCGAGAATATACCCCAGGTTCCCGCTGCAACTCGAGAAAAACCATGAGACTTCCCCCTCGCCGCGAGATGAGGCCCGATTCCTCTGCACTGCGTGCAGAGCAATTCCGTGTTGCACATCACACATGAAAGGAGCCTTGATTTCCTTGATGGCACTCCAGAGAAACCCCAAGAACACTGTTTCAAGGCTAGAGGGATCCTGAGGTCACTGTAGCAACACGAAAGAGCTCCGTGGGCCAAAAATCAACTCGAGATGAGAGGTTAGTCCCTGGCTTCGACTCCAGAGGAATACCACCTTACCACAAGCACCTCAATAGGAGGCTTCTCTCAGCTCTAGGTATGTGAGAGGGACCCTGAGTTTGCGGCCTCAAGTGGAATGGACACCGCGATGCCCTGACGCGAAATAAGGCTGGATATCCCTGCAGTGACTTGAATGCAGGCTCGTCTTGCATCTCCCAAGATGAAAGGATGTCTGAATCCCCTGTGGAGACCACAGAGAAAGACCTAGTTCCCCACCTCATCGCGACCGGAGGCCTCACATCCTTTGAAAACTCCAGAGGTACGCGGAGATCAGTGCCTCCAAAGGAGACGATGCCTGACTCCTCGTGAAACTTGATAGGAGTCCCAGGATTCCTGTGGCACGTGGAAAGGGACCCTTGGTCTCCCGCCTCAGCTGGAGAGGCGTCCCAATTGCCTTGCCAAGCCTCGAGGAGAATCCCGAGTTGTGTCTCGCAACTAGGCAAGAGTCCTGACGTGGCTGAACAAACACGTGTGTGGAAGGGCCATCCCCGTCGTAACTCGAGAATATACCCCAAGTTCCCGCCGCAACTCGAGAAAAACCATGAGACTTCCCCCTCGCCGCGAGATGAGGCCCGATTCCCCTGCACTGCGTGCAGAGCAACTCTGTGTTGCACATCACACATGAAAGGAGCCTTGATTTCCTTCATGGCACTCCAGAGAAACCCCAAGAACACTGTTTCAAGGCTAGAGGGATCCTGAGGTCACTGTAGCAACACGAAAGAGCTCCGTGGACCAAAAATCAACTCAAGATGAGAGGTTAGTCCCTGGCTTCGACTCCAGAGGAATACCACCTTACCACAAGCACCTCAAGAGGAGGCTTCTCTCAGCTCTAGGTATGTGAGAGGGACCCTGAGTTTGCGGCCTCAAGTGGAATGGACACCGCGATGCCCTGACTCGAAATAAGGCCGGATATCCCTGCAGTGACTGGAATGCAGGCTCGTCTTGCATCTCCCAAGATGAAAGGGTGTCTGAATCCCCTGTGGAGACCACAGAGAAAGACCTAGTTCCCCACCTCATCGCGACAGGAGGCCTCAAATCCTTTGAAAACTCCAGAGGTATGCGGAGATCAGTGCCTCCAAAGGAGACGATGCCTGACTCCTCGTGAAACTTGATAGGAGACCCAGGATTCCTGTGGCACGTGGAAAGGGTCCCTTGGTCTCCCGTCTCAGCTGGAGAGGCGTCCCAATTGCCCTGCAAAGCCTCGAGCAGAATCCCGAGTTGTCCCTCGCAACTAGGCAGGAGTCCTGACATGGCTGAACACACACGTGGGTGGAAGGGCCATCCCCGTCGTAACTCGAGAATATACCCCAGGTTCCCGCCGCAACTCGAGAAAAACCATGAGGCTTCCCCCTCGCCGCGAGATGAGGCCCGATTCCCCTGCACTGCGTGCAGAGCAATTCCGTGTTGCACATCACACATGAAAGGAGCCTTGATTTCCTTGATGGCACTCCAGAGAAACCCCAAGAACACTGTTTCAAGGCTAGAGGGATCCTGAGGTCACTGTAGCAACACGAAAGAGCTCCGTGGACCAAGAATCAACACGAGATGAGAGGTTAGTCCCTGGCTTCGACTCCTGAGGAATACCACCTTACCACAAGCACCTCAAGAGGAGGCTTCTCTCAGCTCTAGGTGTGTGAGAGGGATCCTGAGTTTGCGGCCTCAAGTGGAATGGACACCGCGATGCCCTGACTCGAAATAAGGCCGGATATCCCTGCAGTGACTTGAATGCAGGCTCGTCTTGCATCTCCCAAGAAGAAAGGATGTCTGAATCCCCTGTGGAGACCACAGAGAAACACCTAGTTCCCCACCTCATCGCGACCGCAGGCCTCACATCCTTTGAAAACTCCAGAGGTACGCGGAGATCAGTGCCTCCAAAGGAGACGACGCCTGACTCCTCGTGAAACTTGATAGGAGTCCCAGGCTTCCTGTGGCACTTGGAAAGGGACCCTTGGTCTCCCGTCTCAGCTGGAGAGGCGTCCCAATTGCCCTGCCAAGCCTCGAGGAGAATCCAGAGTTGTCCCTCGCAACTAGGCAGGAGTCCTGACGTCGCTGAAGAAACACGTGGGTGGAAGGGCCATCCCCGTCGTAACTCGAGAATATACCCCAGGTTCCCGCCGCAACTCGAGAAAAACCATGAGACTTCCCCCTCGCCGCGAGATGAGGCCCGATTCCCCTGCACTGCGTGCAGAGCAATTCCGTGTTGCACATCACACATGAAAGGAGCCTTGATTTCCTTGACACTCCAGAGAAACCCCAAGAACACTGTTTCAAGGCTAGAGGGATCCTGAGGTCACTGTAGCAACACGAAAGAGCTCCGTGGGCCAAAAATCAACTCGAGATAAGAGGTTAGTCCCTGGCTTCGACTCCAGAGGAATACCACCTTACCACAAGCACCTCAAGAGGAGGCTTCTCTCAGCTCTATGTATGTGAGAGGGACCCTGAGTTTGCGGCCTCAAGTGGAATGGACACCGCGATGCCCTGACTCGAAATAAGGCCGGATATCCCTGCAGTGACTGGAATGCAGGCTCGTCTTGCATCTCCCAAGACGAAAGGGTGTCTGAATCCCCTGTGGAGACCACAGAGAAAGACCTAGTTCCCCACCTCATCGCGACAGGAGGCCTCAAATCCTTTGAAAACTCCAGAGGTATGCGGAGATCAGTGCCTCCAAAGGAGACGATGCCTGACTCCTCGTGAAACTTGATAGGAGACCCAGGATTCCTGTGGCACGTGGAAAGGGACCCTTGGTCTCCCGTCTCAGCTGGAGAGGCGTCCCAATTGCCCTGCAAAGCCTCGAGGAGAATCCCGAGTTGTCCCTCGCAACTAGGCATGAGTCCTGACATGGCTGAACACACACGTGTGTGGAAGGGCCATCCCCGTCGTAACTCGAGAATATACCCCAGGTTCCCGCTGCAACTCGAGAAAAACCATGAGACTTCCCCCTCGCCGCGAGATGAGGCCCGATTCCCCTGCACTGCGTGCAGAGCAATTCCGTGTTGCACATCACACATGAAAGGAGCCTTGATTTCCTTGATGGCACTCCAGAGAAACCCCAAGAACACTGTTTCAAGGCTAGAGGGATCCTGAGGTCACTGTAGCAACAAGAAAGTGCTCCGTGGACCAAAAATCAACACGAGATGAGAGGTTAGTCCCTGGCTTCGACTCCTGAGGAATACCACCTTACCACAAGCACCTCAAGAGGAGGCTTCTCTCAGCTCTAGGTATGTGAGAGGGATCCTGAGTTTGCGGCCTCAAGTGGAATGGACACCGCGATGCCCTGACTCGAAATAAGGCCGGATATCCCTGCAGTGACTTGAATGCAGGCTCGTCTTGCATCTCCCAGGACGAAAGGATGTCTGAATCCCCTGTGGAGACCACAGAGAAAGACTTAGTTCCCCACCTCATCGCGACCAATAGCCTCACATCCTTTGAAAACTCCAGAGGTACGCGGAGATCTGTGCCTCCAAAGGAGATGATGCCTGACTCCTCGTGAAAAACTGATAGGAGTCCCAGGATTCTTGTGGCACGTGGAAAGGGACCCTTGGTCTCCCGCCTCAGCTGGAGAGGCGTTCCAATTGCCCTGCCAAGCCTCGAGGAGAATCCCGAGTTGTCCCTCGCAACTAGGCAGGAGTCCTGACGTGGCTGAACAAACAGGTGGGTGGAAGGGCCATCCCCGTCGTAACTCGAGAATATACCCCAGGTTCCCGCCGCAACTCGAGAAAAACCATGAGACTTCCCCCTCGATGCGAGATGAGGCCCGATTCCCCTGTACTGCGTGCAGAGCAATTCCGTCTTGCACATCACACATGAAAGGAGCCTTGATTTCCTTGATGGCACTCCAGAGAAACCCCAAGAACACTGTTTCAAGGATAGAGGGATCCTGAGGTCACTGTAGCAACACGAAAGAACTCTGTGGACGAAAAATCAACTCGAAAAGAGAGGTTAGTCCCTGAATTCGTCTCCAGAGGAATACCACCTTACCACAAGCACCTCAAGTGGAGGCTTCTCTCAGCTCTAGGTATGTGAGAGGGACCCTGAGTTTGCGGCCTCAAGTGGAATGGACACCGCGATGCCCTGACTCGAAATAAGGCCGGATATCCCTGCAGTGACTTCAATGCAGGCTCGTCTTGCATCTCCCAGGATGAAAGGATGTCTGAATCCCCTGTGGAAAGCACAGAGAAAGACTTAGTTCCCCACCTCATCGCGACCGCAGGCCTCACATCCTTTGAAAACTCCAGAGGTACGCGGAGATCAGTGCCTCCAAAGGAGACGATGCCTGACTCCTCGTGAAACTTGATAGGAGTCCCAGGATTCCTGTGGCACTTGGAAAGGGACACTTGGTCTCCCGCCTCAGCTGGAGAGGCGTCCCAATTGCCCTGCCAAGCCTCGAGGAGAATCCAGAGTTGTCCCTCGCAACTAAGCAGGAGTCCTGACGTCGCTGAAGAAACACGTGGGTGGAAGGGCCATCCCCGTCGTAACTCGAGAATATACCCCAGGTTCCCGCCGCAACTCGAGAAAAACCATGAGACTTCCCCCTCGCCGCGAGATGAGGCCCGATTCCCCTGCACTGCGTGCAGAGCAATTCCGTGTTGCACATCACACATGAAAGGAGCCTTGATTTCCTTGATGGCACTCCAGAGAAACCCCAAGAACACTGTTTCAAGGCTAGAGGGATCCTGAGGTCACTGTAGCAACACGAAAGAGCTCCGTGGGCCAAAAATCAACTCGAGATGAGAGGTTAGTCCCTGGCTTCGACCCCAGAGGAATACCACCTTACCACAAGCACCTCAAGAGGAGGCTTCTCTCAGCTCTAGGTATGTGAGAGGGACCCTGAGTTTGTGACCTCAAGTGAAATGGACACCGCGATGCCCTGACTCAAAATAAGGCCGGATATCCCTGCAGTGACTTCAATGCAGGCTCGTCTTGCATCTCCCAGGACGAAAGGATGTCTGAATCCCCTGTGGAAAGCACAGAGAAAGACTTAGTTCCCCACCTCATCGCGACCGATAGCCTCACATCCTCTGAAAACTCCAGAGGTATGCGGAGATCAGTGCCTCCAAAGGAGACGATGCCTGACTCCTCGTGAAACTTGATAGGAGACCCAGGATTCCTGTGGCACGTGGAAAGGGTCCCTTGGTCTCCCGTCTCAGCTGGAGAGGCGTCCCAATTGCCCTGCAAAGCCTCGAGCAGAATCCCGAGTTGTCCCTCGCAACTAGGCAGGAGTCCTGACATGGCTGAACACACACGTGGGTGGAAGGGCCATCCCCGTCGTAACTCGAGAATATACCCCAGGTTCCCGCCGCAACTCGAGAAAAACCATGAGACTTCCCCCTCGCCGCGAGATGAGGCCCGATTCCCCTGCACTGCGTGCAGAGCAATTCCGTGTTGCCCATCACACATGAAAGGAGCCTTGATTTCCTTGATGGCACTCCAGAGAAACCCCAAGAACACTGTTTCAAGGCTAGAGGGATCCTGAGGTCACTGTAGCAACACGAAAGAGCTCCGTGGACCAAGAATCAACACGAGATGAGAGGTTAGTCCCTGGCTTCGACTCCTGAGGAATACCACCTTACCACAAGCACCTCAAGAGGAGGCTTCTCTCAGCTCTAGGTGTGTGAGAGGGATCCTGAGTTTGCGGCCTCAAGTGGAATGGACACCGCGATGCCCTGACTCGAAATAAGGCCGGATATCCCTGCAGTGACTTGAATGCAGGCTCGTCTTGCATCTCCCAAGAAGAAAGGATGTCTGAATCCCCTGTGGAGACCACAGAGAAACACCTAGTTCCCCACCTCATCGCGACCGCAGGCCTCACATCCTTTGAAAACTCCAGAGGTACGCGGAGATCAGTGCCTCCAAAGGAGACGACGCCTGACTCCTCGTGAAACTTGATAGGAGTCCCAGGATTCCTGTGGCACTTGGAAAGGGACCCTTGGTCTCCCGTCTCAGCTGGAGAGGCGTCCCAATTGCCCTGCCAAGCCTCGAGGAGAATCCAGAGTTGTCCCTCGCAACTAGGCAGGAGTCCTGACGTCGCTGAAGAAACACGTGGGTGGAAGGGCCATCCCCGTCGTAACTCGAGAATATACCCCAGGTTCCCGCCGCAACTCGAGAAAAACCATGAGACTTCCCCCTCGCCGCGAGATGAGGCCTGATTCCCCTGCACTGCGTGCAGAGCAATTCCGTGTTGCACATCACACATGAAAGGAGCCTTGATTCCTTGACACTCCAGAGAAACCCCAAGAACACTGTTTCAAGGCTAGAGGGATCCTGAGGTCACTGTAGCAACACGAAAGAGCTCCGTGGGCCAAAAATCAACTCGAGATGAGAGGTTAGTCCCTGGCTTCGACTCCAGAGGAATACCACCTTACCACAAGCACCTCAAGAGGAGGCTTCTCTCAGCTCTATGTATGTGAGAGGGACCCTGAGTTTGCGGCCTCAAGTGGAATGGACACCGCGATGCCCTGACTCGAAATAAGGCCGGATATCCCTGCAGTGACTTGAATGCAGGCTCGTCTTGCATCTCCCAAGACGAAAGGGTGTCTGAATCCCCTGTGGAGACCACAGAGAAAGACCTAGTTCCCCACCTCATCGCGACAGGAGGCCTCAAATTCTTTGAAAACTCCAGAGGTATGCGGAGATCAGTGCCTCCAAAGGAGACGATGCCTGACTCCTCGTGAAACTTGATAGGAGACCCAGGATTCCTGTGGCACGTGGAAAGGGACCCTTGGTCTCCCGTCTCAGCTGGAGAGGCGTCCCAATTGCCCTGCAAAGCCTCGAGGAGAATCCCGAGATGTCCTTCGCAACTAGGCAGGAGTCCTGACATGGCTGAACACACACGTGTGTGGAAGGGCCATCCCCGTCGTAACTCGAGAATATACCCCAGGTTCCCGCTGCAACTCGAGAAAAACCATGAGACTTCCCCCTCGCCGCGAGATGAGGCCCGATTCCCCTGCACTGCGTGCAGAGCAATTCCGTGTTGCCCATCACACATGAAAGGAGCCTTGATTTCCTTGATGGCACTCCAGAGAAACCCCAAGAACACTGTTTCAAGGCTAGAGGGATCCTGAGGTCACTGTAGCAACACGAAAGAGCTCCGTGGACCAAGAATCAACACGAGATGTGAGGTTAGTCCCTGGCTTTGACTCCTGAGGAATACCACCTTACCACAAGCACCTCAAGAGGAGGCTTCTCTCAGCTCTAGGTGTGTGAGAGGGATCCTGAGTTTGCGGCCTCAAGTGGAATGGACACCGCGATGCCCTGACTCGAAATAAGGCCGGATATCCCTGCAGTGACTTGAATGCAGGCTCGTCTTGCATCTCCCAAGAAGAAAGGATGTCTGAATCCCCTGTGGAGACCACAGAGAAACACCTAGTTCCCCACCTCATCGCGACCGCAGACCTCACATCCTTTGAAAACTCCAGAGGTACGCGGAGATCAGTGCCTCCAAAGGAGACGACGCCTGACTCCTCGTGAAACTTGATAGGAGTCCCAGGATTCCTGTGGCACGTGGAAAGGGACCCTTGGTCTCCCGTCTCAGCTGGAGAGGCGTCCCAATTGCCCTGCCAAGCCTCGAGGAGAATCCAGAGTTGTCCCTCGCAACTAGGCAGGAGTCCTGACGTCGCTGAAGAAACACGTGGGTGGAAGGGCCATCCCCGTCGTAACTCGAGAATATACCCCAGGTTCCCGCCGCAACTCGAGAAAAACCATGAGACTTCCCCCTCGCCGCGAGATGAGGCCCGATTCCCCTGCACTGCGTGCAGAGCAATTCCGTGTTGCACATCACACATGAAAGGAGCCTTGATTTCCTTGACACTCCAGAGAAACCCCAAGAACACTGTTTCAAGGCTAGAGGGATCCTGAGGTCACTGTAGCAACACGAAAGAGCTCCGTGGGCCAAAAATCAACTCGAGATGAGAGGTTAGTCCCTGGCTTCGACTCCAGAGGAATACCACCTTACCACAAGCACCTCAAGAGGAGGCTTCTCTCAGCTCTATGTATGTGAGAGGGACCCTGAGTTTGCGGCCTCAAGTGGAATGGACACCGCGATGCCCTGACTCGAAATAAGGCCGGATATCCCTGCAGTGACTGGAATGCAGGCTCGTCTTGCATCTCCCAAGACGAAAGGGTGTCTGAATCCCCTGTGGAGACCACAGAGAAAGACCTAGTTCCCCACCTCATCGCGACAGGAGGCCTCAAATCCTTTGAAAACTCCAGAGGTATGCGGAGATCAGTGCCTCCAAAGGAGACGATGCCTGACTCCTCGTGAAACTTGATAGGAGACCCAGGATTCCTGTGGCACGTGGAAAGGGACCCTTGGTCTCCCGTCTCAGCTGGAGAGGCGTCCCAATTGCCCTGCAAAGCCTCGAGGAGAATCCCGAGTTGTCCCTCGCAACTAGGCATGAGTCCTGACATGGCTGAACACACACGTGTGTGGAAGGGCCATCCCCGTCGTAACTCGAGAATATACCCCAGGTTCCCGCTGCATCTCGAGAAAAACCATGAGACTTCCCCCTCGCCGCGAGATGAGGCCCGATTCCCCTGCACTGCGTGCAGAGCAATTCCGTGTTGCACATCACACATGAAAGGAGCCTTGATTTCCTTGATGGCACTCCAGAGAAACCCCAAGAACACTGTTTCAAGGCTAGAGGGATCCTGAGGTCACTGTAGCAACAAGAAAGTGCTCCGTGGACCAAAAATCAACACGAGATGAGAGGTTAGTCCCTGGCTTCGACTCCTGAGGAATACCACCTTACCACAAGCACCTCAAGAGGAGGCTTCTCTCAGCTCTAGGTATGTGAGAGGGATCCTGAGTTTGCGGCCTCAAGTGGAATGGACACCGCGATGCCCTGACTCGAAATAAGGCCGGATATCCCTGCAGTGACTTGAATGCAGGCTGGTCTTGCATCTCCCAGGACGAAAGGATGTCTGAATCCCCTGTGGAGACCACAGAGAAAGACCTAGTTCCCCACCTCATCGCGACCGGAGGCCTCACATCCTTTGAAAACTCCAGAGCTACGCGGAGATCAGTGCCTCCAAAGGAGACGATGCCTGACTCCTCGTGAAAAACTGATAGGAGTCCCAGGATTCTTGTGGCACGTGGAAAGGGACCCTTGGTCTCCCGCCTCAGCTGGAGAGGCGTTCCAATTGCCCTGCCAAGCCTCGAGGAGAATCCCGAGTTGTCCCTCGAAACTAGGCAGGAGTCCTGACGTGGCTGAACAAACACGTGGGTGGAAGGGCCATCCCCGTCGTAACTCGAGAATATACCCCAGGTTCCCGCCGCAACTCGAGAAAAACCATGAGACTTCCCCCTCGATGCGAGATGAGGCCCGATTCCCCTGTACTGCGTGCAGAGCAATTCCGTCTTGCACATCACACATGAAAGGAGCCTTGATTTCCTTGATGGCACTCCAGAGAAACCCCAAGAACACTGTTTCAAGGATAGAGGGATCCTGAGGTCACTGTAGCAACACGAAAGAACTCTGTGGACCAAAAATCAACTCGAAAAGAGAGGTTAGTCCCTGGATTCGTCTCCAGAGGAATACCACCTTACCACAAGCACCTCAAGAGGAGGCTTCTCTCAGCTCTAGGTATGTGAGAGGGACCCTGAGTTTGCGGCCTCAAGTGGAATGGACACCGCGATGCCCTGACTCGAAATAAGGCCGGATATCCCTGCAGTGACTTCAATGCAGGCTCGTCTTGCATCTCAAAAGATGAAAGGATGTCTGAATCCCCTGTGGAAAGCACAGAGAAAGACTTAGTTCCCCACCTCATCGCGACCGATAGCCTCACATTCTTTGAAAAATCCAGAGGTACGCGGAGATCAGTGCCTCGAAAGGAGACGATGCCTGACTCCTCGTGAAACTTGATAGGAGTCCCAGGATTCTTGTGGCACGTGGAAAGGGACCCTTGGTCTCCCGCCTCAGCTGGAGAGGCGTCCCAATTGCCCTGCCAAGCCTCGAGGAGAATCCCGAGTTGTCCCTCGCAACTAGGCAGGAGTCCTGACGTCGCTGAAGAAACACGTGGGTGGAAGGGCCATCCCCGTCGTAACTCGAGAATATACCCCAGGTTCCCGCCGCAACTCGAGAAAAACCATGAGACTTCCCCCTCGCCGCGAGATGAGGCCCGATTCCCCTGCACTGCGTGCAGAGCAATTCCGTGTTGCACATCACACATGAAAGGAGCCTTGATTTCCTTGATGGCACTCCAGAGAAACCCCAAGAACACTGTTTCAAGGCTAGAGGGATCCTGAGGTCACTGTAGCAACAAGAAAGAGCACCGTGGACCAAGAATCAACACGAGATGAGAGGTTAGTCCCTGGCTTCGACTCCTGAGGAATACCACCTTACCACAAGCACCTCAAGAGGAGGCTTCTCTCAGCTCTAGGTATGTGAGAGGGATCCTGAGTTTGCGGCCTCAAGTGGAATGGACACCGCGATGCCCTGACTCGAAATAAGGCCGGATATCCCTGCAGTGACTGGAATGCAGGCTCGTCTTGCATCTCCTAAGACGAAAGGGTGTCTGAATCCCCTGTGGAGAACACAGAGAAAGACCTAGTTCCCCACCTCATCGCGACAGGAGGCCTCAAATCCTTTGCAAACTCCAGAGGTATGCGGAGATCAGTGCCTCCAAAGGAAACGATGCCTGACTCCTCGAGAAACTTGATAGGAGACCCAGGATTCCTGTGGCACGTGGAAAGGGACCCTTGGTCTCCCGTCTCAGCTGGAGAGGCGTCCCAATTGCCCTGCAAAGCCTCGAGGAGAATCCCAAGTTGTCCCTCGCAACTAGGCAGGAGTCCTGACGTCGCTGAAGAAACACGTGGGTGGAAGGGCCATCCCCGTCGTAACTCGAGAATATACCCCAGGTTCCCGCCGCACCTCGAGAAAAACCATGAGACTTCCCCCTCGCCGCGAGATGAGGCCCGATTCCCCTGCACTGCGTGCAGAGCAATTCTGTGTTGCACATCACACATGAAAGGAGCCTTGGTTTCCTTTATGGCACTCCAGAGAAACCCCAAGAACACTGTTTCAAGGCTAGAGGGATCCTGAGGTCACTGTAGCAACAGGAAAGAACTCCGTGGACCAAAAATCAACTCGAGATGAGAGGTTAGTCCCTGGCTTCGACTCCTGACGAATACCACCTTACCACAAGCACCTCAAGAGGAGGCTTCTCTCAGCTCTAGGTATGTGAGAGGGATCCTGAGTTTGCGGCCTCAAGTGGAATGGACACCGCGATGCCCTGACTCGAAATAAGGCCGGATATCCCTGCAGTGACTTGAATGCAGGCTCGTCTTGCATCTCCCAAGAAGAAAGGATGTCTGAATCCCCTGTGGAGACCACAGAGAAAGACCTAGTTCCCCACCTGATCGCGACCGGAGGCCTCACATCCTTTGAAAACTCCAGAGGTACGCGGAGATCAGTGCCTCCAAAGGGGACGATGCCTGACTCCTCGTGAAACTTGATAGGAGTCCCAGGATTCTTGTGGCACGTGGAAAGGGAACCTTGGTCTCCCGCCTCAGCTGGAGAGGCGTCCCAATTGCCCTGCCAAGCCTCGAGGAGAATCCCGAGTTGTCCCTCGCAACTAGGCAGGAGTCCTGACGTGGCTGAACAAACACGTGGGTGGAAGGGCCATCCCCGTCGTAACTCGAGAATATACCCCAGGTTCCCGCCGCAACTCGAGAAAAACCATGAGACTTCCCCCTCGATGCGAGATGAGGCCGATTCCCCTGTACTGCGTGCAGAGCAATTCCGTCTTGCACATCACACATGAAAGGAGCCTTGATTTCCTTGATGGCACTCCAGAGAAACCCCAAGAACACTGTTTCAAGGCTAGAGGGATCCTGAGGTCACTGTAGCAACACGAAAGAACTCTGTGGACCAAAAATCAACTCGAAAAGAGAGGTTAGTCCCTGGATTCGTCTCCAGAGGAATACCACCTTACCACAAGCACCTCAAGAGGAGGCTTCTCTCAGCTCTAGGTATGTGAGAGGGACCCTGAGTTTGCGGCCTCAAGTGGAATGGACACCGCGATGCCCTGACTCGAAACAAGGCCGGATATCCCTGCAGTGACTTCAATGCAGGCTCGTCTTGCATCTCCCAGGACGAAAGGATGTCTGAATCCCCTGTGGAAAGCACAGAGAAAGACTTAGTTCCCCACCTCATCGCGACCGATAGCCTCACATCCTTTGAAAACTCCAGAGGTACGCGGAGATCAGTGCCTCCAAAGGAGACGATGCCTGACTCCTCGTGAAACTTGATAGGAGTCCCAGGATTCCTGTGGCACTTGGAAAGGGACACTTGGTCTCCCGCCTCAGCTGGAGAGGTGTCCCAATTGCCCTGCCAAGCCTCGAGGAGAATCCAGAGTTGTCCCTCGCAACTAGGCAGGAGTCCTGACGTCGCTGAAGAAACACGTGGGTGGAAGGGCCATCCCCGTCGTAACTCGAGAATACACCCCAGGTTCCCGCCGCAACTCGAGAAAAACCATGAGACTTCCCCCTCGCCGCGAGATGAGGCCCGATTCCCCTGCACTGCGTGCAGAGCAATTCCGTGTTGCACATCACACATGAAAGGAGCCTTGATTTCCTTGATGGCACTCCAGAGAAACCCCAAGAACACTGTTTCAAGGCTAGAGGGATCCTGAGGTCACTGTAGCAACACGAAAGAGCTCCGTGGGCCAAAAATCAACTCGAGATGAGAGGTTAGTCCCTGGCTTCGACTCCAGAGGAATACCACCTTACCACAAGCACCTCAAGAGGAGGCTTCTCTCAGCTCTAGGTATGTGAGAGGGACCCTGAGTTTGCGGCCTCAAGTGGAATGGACACCGCGATGCCCTGACTCGAAATAAGGCCGGATATCCCTGCAGTGACTGGAATGCAGGCTCGTCTTGCATCTCCCAAGACGAAAGGGTGTCTGAATCCCCTGTGGAGACCACAGAGAAAGACCTAGTTCCCCACCTCATCGCGACAGGAGGCCTCAAATCCTTTGCAAACTCCAGAGGTATGCGGAGATCAGTGCCTCCAAAGGAAACGATGCCTGACTTCTCGTGAAACTTGATAGGAGACCCAGGATTCCTGTGGCACGTGGAAAGGGACCCTTGGTCTCCCGTCTCAGCTGGAGAGGCGTCCCAATTGCCCTGCAAAGCCTCGAGGAGAATCCCAAGTTGTCCCTCGCAACTAGGCAGGAGTCCTGACGTCGCTGAAGAAACACGTGGGTGGAAGGGCCATCCCCGTCGTAACTCGAGAATATACCCCAGGTTCCCGCCGCACCTCGAGAAAAACCATGAGACTTCCCCCTCGCCGCGAGATGAGGCCCGATTCCCCTGCACTGCGTGCAGAGCAATTCTGTGTTGCACATCACACATGAAAGGAGCCTTGGTTTCCTTCATGGCACTCCAGAGAAACCCCAAGAACACTGTTTCAAGGCTAGAGGGATCCTGAGGTCACTGTAGCAACAGGAAAGAACTCCGTGGACCAAAAATCAACTCGAGATGAGAGGTTAGTCCCTGGCTTCGACTCCTGAGGAATACCACCTTACCACAAGCACCTCAAGAGGAGGCTTCTCTCAGCTCTAGGTATGTGAGAGGGATCCTGAGTTTGCGGCCTCAAGTGGAATGGACACCGCGATGCCCTGACTCGAAATAAGGCCGGATATCCCTGCAGTGACTTGAATGCAGGCTCGTCTTGCATCTCCCAAGAAGAAAGGATGTCTGAATCCCCTGTGGAGACCACAGAGAAAGACCTAGTTCCCCACCTCATCGCGACCGGAGGCCTCACATCCTTTGAAAACTCCAGAGGTACGCGGAGATCAGTGCCTCCAAAGGGGACGATGCCTGACTCCTCATGAAACTTGATAGGAGTCCCAGGATTCTTGTGGCACGTGGAAAGGGACCCTTGGTCTCCCGCCTCAGCTGGAGAGGCGTCCCAATTGCCCTGCCAAGCCTCGAGGAGAATCCCGAGTTGTCCCTCGCAACTAGGCAGGAGTCCTGACGTGGATGAACAAACACGTGGGTGGAAGGGCCATCCCAGTCGTAACTCGAGAATATACCCCAGGTTCCCGCCGCACCTCGAGAAAAACCATGAGACTTCCCCCTCGATGCGAGATGAGGCCGATTCCCCTGTACTGCGTGCAGAGCAATTCCGTGTTGCACATCACACATGAAAGGAGCCTTGATTTCCTTGATGGCACTCCAGAGAAACCCCAAGAACACTGTTTCAAGGCTAGAGGGATCCTGAGGTCACTGTAGCAACACGAAAGAACTCTGTGGACCAAAAATCAACTCGAAAAGAGAGGTTAGTCCTGGATTCGTCTCCAGAGGAATACCACCTTACCACAAGCACCTCAAGAGGAGGCTTCTCTCAGCTCTAGGTATGTGAGAGGGACCCTGAGTTTGCGGCCTCAAGTGGAATGGACACCGCGATGCCCTGACTCGAAACAAGGCCGGATATCCCTGCAGTGACTTCAATGCAGGCTCGTCTTGCATCTCCCAGGACGAAAGGATGTCTGAATCCCCTGTGGAAAGCACAGAGAAAGACTTAGTTCCCCACCTCATCGCGACCGATAGCCTCACATTCTTTGAAAACTCCAGAGGTACGCGGAGATCAGTGCCTCCAAAGGAGACGATGCCTGACTCCTCGTGAAACTTGATAGGAGTCCCAGGATTCCTGTGGCACTTGGAAAGGGACACTTGGTCTCCCGCCTCAGCTGGAGAGGCGTCCCAATTGCCCTGCCAAGCCTCGAGGAGAATCCAGAGTTGTCCCTCGCAACTAGGCAGGAGTCCTGACGTCGCTGAAGAAACACGTGGGTGGAAGGGCCATCCCCGTCGTAACTCGAGAATATACCCCAGGTTCCCGCCGCAACTCGAGAAAAACCATGAGACTTCCCCCTCGCCGCGAGATGAGGCCCGATTCCCCTGCACTGCGTGCAGAGCAATTCCGTGTTGCACATCACACATGAAAGGAGCCTTGATTTCCTTGATGGCACTCCAGAGAAACCCCAAGAACACTGTTTCAAGGCTAGAGGGATCCTGAGGTCACTGTAGCAACACGAAAGAGCTCCGTGGGCCAAAAATCAACTCGAGATGAGAGGTTAGTCCCTGGCTTCGACTCCAGAGGAATACCACCTTACCACAAGCACCTCAAGAGGAGGCTTCTCTCAGCTCTAGGTATGTGAGAGGGACCCTGAGTTTGCGGCCTCAAGTGGAATGGACACCGCGATGCCCTGACTTGAAATAAGGCCGGATATCCCTGCAGTGACTGGAATGCAGACTCCTCTTGCATCTCCCAAGACGAAAGGGTGTCTGAATCCCCTGTGGAGACCACAGAGAAAGACCTAGTTCCCCACCTCATCGCGACAGGAGGCCTCAAATCCTTTGCAAACTCCAGAGGTATGCGGAGATCAGTGCCTCCAAAGGAAACGATGCCTGACTCCTCGTGAAACTTGATAGGAGACCCAGGATTCCTGTGGCACGTGGAAAGGGACCCTTGGTCTCCCGTCTCAGCTGGAGAGGCGTCCCAATTGCCCTGCCAAGCCTCGAGGAGAATCCCAAGTTGTCCCTCGCAACTAGGCAGGAGTCCTGACGTCGCTGAAGAAACACGTGGGTGGAAGGGCCATCCCCGTCGTAACTCGAGAATATACCCCAGGTTCCCGCCGCACCTCGAGAAAAACCATGAGACTTCCCCCTCGCCGCGAGATGAGGCCCGATTCCCCTGCACTGCATGCAGAGCAATTCCGTGTTGCACATCACACATGAAAGGAGCCTTGATTTCCTTGATGGCACTCCAGAGAAACCCCAAGAACACTGTTTCAAGGATAGAGGGATCCTGAGGTCACTGTAGCAACACGAAAGAACTCTGTGGACGAAAAATCAACTCGAAAAGAGAGGTTAGTCCCTGGATTCGTCTCCAGAGGAATACCACCTTACCACAAGCACCTCAAGAGGAGGCTTCTCTCAGCTCTAGGTATGTGAGAGGGACCCTGAGTTTGCGGCCTCAAGTGGAATGGACACCGCGATGCCCTGACTCGAAATAAGGCCGGATATCCCTGCAGTGACTTGAATGCAGGCTCGTCTTGCATCTCCCAAGAAGAAAGGATGTCTGAATCCCCTGTGGAGACCACAGAGAAAGACCTAGTTCCCCACCTCATCGCGACCGGAGGCCTCACATCTTTTGAAAACTCCAGAGGTATGCGGAGATCAGTGCATTCAAAGGAGACGATGCCTGACTCCTCGTGAAACTTGATAGGAGTCCCAGGATTCCTGTGGCACGTGGAAAGGGACCCTTGGTCTCCCGCCTCAGCTGGAGAGGCATTCCAATTGCCCTGCCAAGCCTCGAGGGGAATCCCGAGTTGTCCCTCGCAACTAGGCAGGAGTCCTGACGTGGCTGAACAAACACGTGGGTGGAAAGGCCATCCCCATCGTAACTCGAGAATATACCCCAGGTTCCCGCCGCAACTCGAGAAAAACCATGAGACTTCCCCCTCGATGCGAGATGAGGCCCGATTCCCCTGTACTGCGTGCAGAGCAATTCCGTCTTGCACATCACACATGAAAGGAGCCTTGATTTCCTTGATGGCACTCCAGAGAAACCCCAAGAACACTGTTTCAAGGATAGAGGGATCCTGAGGTCACTGTAGCAACACGAAAGAACTCTGTGGACCAAAAATCAACTCGAAAAGAGAGGTTAGTCCCTGGATTCGTCTCCAGAGGAATACCACCTTACCACAAGCACCTCAAGAGGAGGCTTCTCTCAGCTCTAGGTATGGGAGAGGGACCCTGAGTTTGCGGCCTCAAGTGGAATGGACACCGCGATGCCCTGACTCGAAATAAGGCCGGATATCCCTGCAGTGACTTGAATGCAGGCTCGTCTTGCATCTCCCAGGACGAAAGGATGTCTGAATCCCCTGTGGAAAGCACAGAGAAAGACTTAGTTCCCCACCTCATCGCGACCGATAGCCTCACATCCTTTGAAAACTCCAGAGGTACGCGGAGATCAGTGCCTCCAAAGGAGACGACGCCTGACTCCTCGTGAAACTTGATAGGAGTCCCAGGATTCCTGTGGCACTTGGAAAGGGACACTTGGTCTCCCGCCTCAGCTGGAGAGGCGTCCCAATTGCCCTGCCAAGCCTCGAGGAGAATCCAGAGTTGTCCCTCGCAACTAGGCAGGAGTCCTGACGTGGCTGAACAAACACGTGGGTGGAAGGGCCATCCCCGTCGTAACTCGAGAATATACCCCAGGTTCCCGCCGCAACTCGAGAAAAACCATGAGACTTCCCCTCGCCGCGAGATGAGGCCCGATTCCCCTGCACTGCGTGCAGAGCAATTCCGTGTTGCACATCACACATGAAAGGAGCCTTGATTTCCTTGATGGCACTCCAGAGAAACCCCAAGAACACTGTTTCAAGGCTAGAGGGATCCTGAGGTCACTGTAGCAACACGAAAGAGCTCCGTGGGCCAAAAATCAACTCGAGATGAGAGGTTAGTCCCTGGCTTCGACTCCAGAGGAATACCACCTTACCACAAGCACCTCAAGAGGAGGCTTCTCTCAGCTCTAGGTATGTGAGAGGGACCCTGAGTTTGCGGCCTCAAGTGGAATGGACACCGCGATGCCCTGACTCGAAATAAGGCCGGATATCCCTGCAGTGACTTCAATGCAGGCTCGTCTTGCATCTCCCAGGACGAAAGGATGTCTGAATCCCCTGTGGAAAGCACAGAGAAAGACTTAGTTCCCCACCTCATCGCGACCGATAGCCTCACATCCTTTGAAAACTCCAGAGGTACGCGGAGATCAGTGCCTCCAAAGGAGACGATGCCTGACTCCTCGTGAAACTTGATAGGAGTCCCAGGATTCCTGTGGCACTTGGAAAGGGACACTTGGTCTCCCGCCTCAGCTGGAGAGGCGTCCCAATTGCCCTGCCAAGCCTCGAGGAGAATCCAGAGTTGTCCCTCGCAACTAGGCAGGAGTCCTGACGTCGCTGAAGAAACACGTGGGTGGAAGGGCCATCCCCATCGTAACTCGAGAATATACCCCAGGTTCCTGCCGCAACTCGAGAAAAACCATGAGACTTCCCCCTCGCCGCGAGATGAGGCCCGATTTCCCTGCACTGCGTGCAGAGCAATTCCGTGTTGCACATCACACATGAAAGGAGCCTTGATTTCCTTGATGGCACTCCAGAGAAACCCCAAGAACACTGTTTCAAGGTTAGAGGGATCCTGAGGTCACTGTAGCAACACGGAAGAGCTCCGTGGGCCAAAAATCAACTCGAGATGAGAGGTTAGTCCCTGGCTTCGACTCCAGAGGAATACCACCTTACCACAAGCACCTCAAGAGGAGGCTTCTCTAAGCTCTAGGTATGTGAGAGGGACCCTGAGTTTGCGGCCTCAAGTGGAATGGACACCGCGATGCCCTGACGCGAAATAAGGCTGGATATCCCTGCAGTGACTTGAATGCAGGCTCGTCTTGCATCTCCGAAGATGAAAGGATGTCTGAATCCCCTGTGGAGACCACAGAGAAAGACCTAGTTCCCCACCTCATCGCGACCCGAGGCCTCACATCCTTTGAAAACTCCAGAGGTACGCGGAGATCAGTGCCTCCAAAGGAGACGATGCCTGACTCCTCGTGAAACTTGATAGGAGTCCCAGGATTCCTGTGGCACGTGGAAAGGGACCCTTGGTCTCCCGCCTCAGCTGGAGAGGCGTTCCAATTGCCTTGCCAAGCCTCGAGGAGAATCCCGAGTTGTGTCTCGCAACTAGGCAAGAGTTCTGACGTGGCTGAACAAACACGTGTGTGGAAGGGCCATCCCCGTCATAACTCGAGAATATACCCCAGGTTCCCGCCGCAACTCGAGAAAAACCATGAGACTTCCCCCTCGCCGCGAGATGAGGCCCGATTCCCCTGCACTGCGTGCAGACCAATTCTGTGTTGCACATCACACATGAAAGGAGCCTTGATTTCTTTCATGGCACTCCAGAGAAACCCCAAGAACACTGTTTCAAGGCTAGAGGGATCCTGAGGTCACTGTAGCAACACGGAAGAACTCTGTGGACCAAAAATCAACTCGAGATGAGAGGTTAGTCCCTGGCTTCGACTCCAGAGGAATACCACCTTACCAGAAGCACCTCAAGAGGAGGCTTCTCTCAGCTCTAGGTATGGGAGAGGGATCCTGAGTTTGCGGCCTCAAGTGGAATTGACACCGCGATGCCCTGACTTGAAATAAGGCCGGATATCCCTGCAGTGACTGGAATGCAGGCTCGTCTTGCATCTTCCAAGACGAAAGGGTGTCTGAATCCCCTGTGGAGACCACAGAGAAAGACCTCGTTCCCCACCTCATCGCGACAGGAGGCCTCAAAATCTTTGAAAACTCCAGAGGTATGCGGAGATCAGTGCCTCCAAAGGAGACGATGCCTGACTCCTCGTGAAACTTGATAGGAGACCCAGGATTCCTGTGGCACTTGGAAAGGGACACTTGGTCTCCCGCCTCAGCTGGAGAGGCGTCCCAATTGCCCTGCAAAGCCTCAAGGAGAATCCCGAGTTGTCCCTCGCAACTAGGCAGGAGTCCTGACATGGCTGAACACACACGTGTGTGGAAGGGCCATCCCCGTCGTAACTCGAGAATATACCCCAGGTTCCCGCCGCAACTCGAGAAAAACCATGAGACTTCCCCCTCGCCGCGAGATGAGGCCCGATTCCCCTGCACTGCGTGCAGAGCAATTCCGTGTTGCACATCACACATGAAAGGAGCCTTGATTTCCTTGATGGCACTCCAGAGAAACCCCAAGAACACTGTTTCAAGGATAGAGGGATCCTGAGGTCACTGTAGCAACACGAAAGAGCTCCGTGGACCAAGAATCAACACGAGATGAGAGGTTAGTCCCTGGCTTCGACTCCTGAGGAATACCACCTTACCACAAGCACCTCAAGAGGAGGCTTCTCTCAGCTCTAGGTATGTGAGAGGGATCCTGAGTTTGCGGCCTCAAGTGGAATGGACACCGCGATGCCCTGACTCGAAATAAGGCCGGATATCCCTGCAGTGACTTGAATGCAGGCTCGTCTTGCATCTCCCAAGAAGAAAGGATGTCTGAATCCCCTGTGGAGACCACAGAGAAAGACCTAGTTCCCCACCTCATCGCGACCGGAGGCCTCAAATCCTTTGAAAACTCCAGAGGTACGCGGAGATCAGTGCCTCCAAAGGAGACGATGCCCTACTCCTCGTGAAACTTGATAGGAGTCCCAGGATTCTTGTGGCACGTGGAAAGGGACCCTTGGTCTCCCGCCTCAGCTGGAGAGGCGTTCCAATTGCCCTGCCAAGCCTCGAGGAGAATCCCGAGTTGTCCCTCGCAACTAGGCAGGAGTCCTGACGTGGCTGAACAAACACGTGGGTGGAAGGGCCATCCCCGTCGTAACTCGAGAATATACCCCAGGTTCCCGCCGCAACTCGAGAAAAACCATGAGACTTCCCCCTCGATGCGAGATGAGGCCCGATTCCCCTGTACTGCGTGCAGAGCAATTCCGTCTTGCACATCACACATGAAAGGAGCCTTGATTTCCTTGATGGCACTCCAGAGAAACCCCAAGAACACTGTTTCAAGGCTAGAGTGATCCTGAGGTCACTGTAGCAATACGAAAGAACTCTGTGGACCAAAAATCAACTCGAAAAGAGAGGTTAGTCCCTGGATTCGTCTCCAGAGAAATACCACCTTACCACAAGCACCTCAAGAGGAGGCTTCTCTCAGCTCTAGGTATGTGAGAGGGACCCTGAGTTTGCGGCCTCAAGTGGAATGGACACCGCGATGCCCTGACTCGAAATAAGGCCGGATATCCCTGCAGTGACTTCAATGCAGGCTCGTCTTGCATCTCCCAGGACGAAAGGATGTCTGAATCCCCTGTGGAAAGCACAGAGAAAGACTTAGTTCCCCACCTCATCGCGAACGATAGCCTCACATCCTTTGAAAACTCCAGAGGTACGCGGAGATCAGTGCCTCCAAAGGAGACGATGCCTGACTCCTCGTGAAACTTGATAGGAGTCCCAGGATTCCTGTGGCACTTGGAAAGGGACACTTGGTCTCCCGCCTCAGCTGGAGAGGCGTCCCAATTGCCCTGCCAAGCCTCGAGGAGAATCCCGAGTTGTCCCTCGCAACTAGGCAGGAGTCCTGACGTCGCTGAAGAAACACGTGGGTGGAAGGGCCATCCCCGTCGTAACTCGAGAATATACCCCAGGTTCCCGCCGCAACTCGAGAAAAACCATGAGACTTCCCCCTCGCCGCGAGATGAGGCACGATTCCCCTGCACTGCGTGCAGAGCAATTCCGTGTTGCACATCACACATGAAAGGAGCCTTGATTTCCTTGATGGCACTCCAGAGAAACCCCAAGAACACTGTTTCAAGGCTGGAGGGATCCTGAGGTCACTGTAGCAACACGAAAGAGCTCCGTGGGCCAAAAATCAACTCGAGATGAGAGGTTAGTCCCTGGCTTCGACTCCAGAGGAATACCACCTTACCACAAGCACCTCAAGAGGAGGCTTCTCTCAGCTCTAGGTATGTGAGAGGGACCCTGAGTTTGCGGCCTCAAGTGGAATGGACACCGCGATGCCCTGACGCGAAATAAGGCTGGATATCCCTGCAGTGACTTGAATGCAGGCTCGTCTTGCATCTCCCAAGATGAAAGGATGTCTGAATCCCCTGTGGAGACCACAGAGAAAGACCTAGTTCCCCACCTCATCGCGACCGGAGGCCTCACATCCTTTGAAAACTCCAGAGGTACGCTGAGATCAGTGCCTCCAAAGGAGACGATGCCTGACTCCTCGTGAAACTTGATAGGAGTCCCAGGATTCCTGTGGCACGTGGAAAGGGACCCTTGGTCTCCCGCCTCAGCTGGAGAGGCGTCCCAATTGCCTTGCCAAGCCTCGAGGAGAATCCCGAGTTGTGTCTCGCAACTAGGCAAGAGTCCTGACGTGGCTGAACAAACACGTGTGTGGAAGGGCCATCCCCGTCGTAACTCGAGAATATACCCCAGGTTCCCGCCGCAACTCGAGAAAAACCATGAGACTTCCCCCTCGCCGCGAGATGAGGCCCCATTCCCCTGCACTGCGTGCAGAGCAATTCTGTGTTGCACATCACACATGAAAGGAGCCTTGATTTCCTTCATGGCACTCCAGAGAAACCCCAAGAGCACTGTTTCAAGGCTACAGGGATCCTGAGGTCACTGTAGCAACACGAAAGAGCTCCGTGGACCAAAAATCAACTCGAGATGAGAGGTTAGTCCCTGGCTTCGACTCCAGAGGAATACCACCTTACCACAAGCACCTCAAGAGGAGGCTTCTCTCAGCTCTAGGTTTGTGAGGGGGACCCTGAGTTTGGGGCCTCAAGTTGAATGGACACCGCGATGCCCTGACTCGAAATAAGGCCGGATATCCCTGCAGTGACTGGAATGCAGGCTCGTCTTGCATCTCCCAAGACGAAAGGGTGTCTGAATCCCCTGTGGAGACCACAGAGAAAGACCTAGTTCCCCACCTCATCGCGACAGGAGGCCTCAAATCCTTTGAAAACTCCAGAGGTATGCGTAGATCAGTGCCTCCAAAGGAGACGATGCCTGACTCCTCGTGAAACTTGATAGGAGACCCAGGATTCCTGTGGCACGTGGAAAGGGACCCTTGGTCTCCCGTCTCAGCTGGAGAGGCGTCCCAATTGCCCTGCAAAGCCTCGAGGAGAATACCGAGTTGTCCCTCGCAACTAGGCAGGAGTCCTGACATGGCTGAACACACACGTGTGTGGAAGGGCCATCCCCGTCGTAACTCGAGAATATACCCCGCGTTCCCGCCGCAACTCGAGAAAAACCATGAGACTTCCCCCTCGCCGCGAGATGAGGCCCGATTCCCCTGCACTGCGTGCAGAGCAATTCCGTGTTGCACATCACACATGAAAGGAGCCTTGATTTCCTTGATCGCACTCCAGAGAAACCCCAAGAACACTGTTACAAGGCTAGAGGGATCCTGAGGTCACTGTAGCAACACGAAAGAGCTCCGTGGACCAAGAATCAACACGAGATGAGAGGTTAGTCCCTGGCTTCGACTCCTGAGGAATACCACCTTACCACAAGCACCTCAAGAGGAGGCTTCTCTCAGCTCTAGGTATGTGAGAGGGATCCTGAGTTTGCGGCCTCAAGTGGAATGGACACCGCGATGCCCTGACTCGAAATAAGGCCGGATATCCCTGCAGTGACTTGAATACACGCTCGTCTTGCATCTCCCAAGAAGAAAGGATGTCTGAATCCCCTGTGGAGACCACAGAGAAACACCTAGTTCCCCACCTCATCGCGACCGCAGGCCTCACATCCTTTGAAAACTCCAGAGGTACGTGGAGATCAGTGCCTCCAAAGGAGACGATGCCTGACTCCTCGTGAAACTTGATAGGAGTCCCAGGATTCTTGTGGCACGTGGAAAGGGACCCTTGGTCTCCCGCCTCAGCTGGAGAGGCGTTCCAATTGCCCTGCCAAGCCTCGAGGAGAATCCCGAGTTGTCCCTCGCAACTAGGCAGGAGTCCTGACGTGGCTGAACAAACACGTGGGTGGAAGGGCCATCCCCGTCGTAACTCGAGAATATACCCCAGGTTCCCGCCGCAACTCGAGAAAAAATATGAGACTTCCCCCTCGCCGCGAGATGAGGCCCGATTCCCCTGCACTGCGTGCAGAGCAATTCCGTGTTGCACATCACACATGAAAGGAGCCTTGATTTCCTTGATGGCACTCCAGAGAAACCCCAAGAACACTGTTTCAAGGTTAGAGGGATCCTGAGGTCACTGTAGCAACACGAAAGAGCTCCGTGGGCCAAAAATCAACTCGAGATGAGAGGTTAGTCCCTGGCTTCGACTCCAGAGGAATACCACCTTACCACAAGCACCTCAAGAGGAGGCTTCTCTCAGCTCTAGGTATGTGAGAGGGACCCTGAGTTTGCGGTCTCAAGTGGAATGGACACCGCGATGCCCTGACGCGAAATAAGGCTGGATATCCCTGCAGTGACTTGAATGCAGGCTCGTCTTGCATCTCCGAAGATGAAAGGATGTCTGAATCCCCTGTGGAGACCACAGAGAAAGACCTAGTTCCCCACCTCATCGCGACCGGAGGCCTCACATCCTTTGAAAACTCCAGAGGTACGCGGATATCAGTGCCTCCAAAGGAGACGATGCCTGACTCCTCGTGAAACTTGATAGGAGTCCCAGGATTCCTGTGGCACGTGGAAAGGGACCCTTGGTCTCCCGCCTCAGCTGGAGAGGCGTCCCAATTGCCTTGCCAAGCCTCGAGGAGAATCCCGAGTTGTGTCTCGCAACTAGGCAAGAGTCCTGACGTGGCTGAACAAACACGTGTGTGGAAGGGCCATCCCCGTCGTAACTCGAGAATATACCCCAGGTTCCCACCGCAACTCGAGAAAAACCATGAGACTTCCCCCTCGCCGCGAGATGAGGCCCGATTCCCCTGCACTGCGTGCAGAGCAATTCTGTGTTGCACATCACACATGAAAGGAGCCTTGATTTCCTTCATGGCACTCCAGAGAAACCCCAAGAACACTGTTTCAAGGCTAGAGGGATCCTGAGGTCACTGTAGCAACACGAAAGAGCTCCGTGGACGAAAAATCAACTCGAGATGAGAGGTTAGTCCCTGGCTTCGACTCCAGAGGAATACCACCTTACCACAAGCACCTCAAGAGGAGGCTTCTCTCAGCTCTAGGTTTGTGAGAGGGACCCTGAGTTTGGGGCCTCAAGTGGAATGGACACCGCGATGCCCTGACTCGAAATAAGGCCGGATATCCCTGCAGTGACTGGAATGCAGGCTCGTCTTGCATCTCCCAAGACGAAAGGGTGTCTGAATCCCCTGTGGAGACCACAGAGAAAGATCTAGTTCCCCACCTCATCGCGACAGGAGGCCTCAAATCCTTTGAAAACTCCAGAGGTATGCGTAGATCAGTGCCTCCAAAGGAGACGATGCCTGACTCCTCGTGAAACTTGATAGGAGACCCAGGATTCCTGTGGCACGTGGAAAGGGACCCTTGGTCTCCCGTCTCAGCTGGAGAGGCGTCCCAATTGCCCTGCAAAGCCTCGAGGAGAATACCGAGTTGTCCCTCGCAACTAGGCAGGAGTCCTGACATGGCTGAACACACACGTGTGTGGAAGGGCCATCTCCGTCGTAACTCGAGAATATACCCCAGGTTCCCGCCGCAACTCGAGAAAAACCATGAGACTTCCCCCTCGCCGCGAGATGAGGCCCGATTCCCCTGCACTGCGTGCAGAGCAATTCCGTGTTGCACATCACACATGAAAGGAGCCTTGATTTCCTTGATCGCACTCCAGAGAAACCCCAAGAACACTGTTACAAGGCTAGAGGGATCCTGAGGTCACTGTAGCAACACGAAAGAGCTCCGTGGACCAAGAATCAACACGAGATGAGAGGTTAGTCCCTGGCTTCGACTCCTGAGGAATACCACCTTACCACAAGCACCTCAAGAGGAGGCTTCTCTCAGCTCTAGGTATGTGAGAGGGATCCTGAGTTTGCGGCCTCAAGTGGAATGGACACCGCGATGCCCTGACTCGAAATAAGGCCGGATATCCCTGCAGTGACTTGAATGCACGCTCGGCTTGCATCTCCCAAGAAGAAAGGATGTCAGAATCCCCTGTGGAGACCACAGAGAAACACCTAGTTCCCCACCTCATCGCGACCGCAGGCCTCACATCCTTTGAAAACTCCAGAGGTACGCGGAGATCAGTGCCTCCAAAGGAGACGATGCCTGACTCCTCGTGAAACTTGATAGGAGTCGCAGGATTCTTGTGGCACGTGGAAAGGGACCCTTGGTCTCCCGCCTCAGCTGGAGAGGCGTCCCAATTGCCCTGCCAAGCCTCGAGGAGAATCCCGAGTTGTCCCTCGCAACTAGGCAGGAGTCCTGACGTCGCTGAAGAAACACGTGGGTGGAAGGGCCATCCCCGTCGTAACTCGAGAATATACCCCAGGTTCCCGCCGCAACTCGAGAAAAACCATGAGACTTCCCCCTCGCCGCGAGATGAGGCACGATTCCCCTGCACTGCGTGCAGAGCAATTCCGTGTTGCACATCACACATGAAAGGAGCCTTGATTTCCTTGATGGCACTCCAGAGAAACCCCAAGAACACTGTTTCAAGGATAGAGGGATCCTGAGGTCACTGTAGCAACACGAAAGAGCTCCGTGGGCCAAAAATCAACTCGAGATGAGAGGTTAGTCCCTGGCTTCGACTCCAGAGGAATACCACCTTACCACAAGCACCTCAAGAGGAGGCTTCTCTCAGCTCTAGGTATGTGAGAGGGACCCTGAGTTTGCGGCCTCAAGTGGAATGGACACCGCGATGCCCTGACGCGAAATAAGGCCGGATATCCCTGCAGTGACTTGAATGCAGGCTCGTCTTGCATCTCCCAAGATGAAAGGATGTCTGAATCCCCTGTGGAGACCACAGAGAAAGACCTAGTTCCCCACCTCATCGCGACCGATAGCCTCACATCCTTTGAAAACTCCAGAGGTAGGCGGAGATCAGTGCCTCCAAAGGAGACGATGCCTGACTCCTCGTGAAACTTGATAGGAGTCCCAGGATTCCTGTGGCACGTGGAAAGGGACCCTTGGTCTCCCGCCTCAGCTGGAGAGGCGTCCCAATTGCCTTGCCAAGCCTCGAGGAGAATCCCGAGTTGTGTCTCGCAACTAGGCAAGAGTCCTGACGTGGCTGAACAAACACGTGTGTGGAAGGGCCATCCCCGTCGTAACTCGAGAATATACCCCAGGTTCCCGCCGCAACTCGAGAAAAACCATGAGACTTCCCCCACGCCGCGAGATGAGGCCCGATTCCCCTGCACTGCGTGCAGAGCAATTCTGTGTTGCACATCACACATGAAAGGAGCCTTGATTTCCTTCATGGCACTCCAGAGAAACCCCAAGAGCACTGTTTCAAGGCTACAGGGATCCTGAGGTCACTGTAGCAACACGAAAGAGCTCCGTGGACCAAAAATCAACTCGAGATGAGAGGTTAGTCCCTGGCTTCGACTCCAGAGGAATACCACCTTACCACAAGCACCTCAAGAGGAGGCTTCTCTCAGCTCTAGGTTTGTGAGAGGGACCCTGAGTTTGCGGCCTCAAGTGGAATGGACACCGCGATGCCCTGACGCGAAATAAGGCTGGATATCCCTGCAGTGACTTGAATGCAGGCTCGTCTTGCATGTCCCAAGATGAAAGGATGTCTGAATCCCCTGTGGAGACCACAGAGAAAGACCTAGTTCCCCACCTCATCGCGACCGGAGGCCTCACATCCTTTGAAAACTCCAGAGGTACGCTGAGATCAGTGCCTCCAAAGGAGACGATGCCTGACTCCTCGTGAAACTTGATAGGAGTCCCAGGATTCCTGTGGCACGTGGAAAGGGACCCTTGGTCTCCCGCCTCAGCTGGAGAGGCGTCCCAATTGCCTTGCCAAGCCTCGAGGAGAATCCCGAGTTGTGTCTCGCAACTAGGCAAGAGTCCTGACGTGGCTGAACAAACACGTGTGTGGAAGGGCCATCCCCGTCGTAACTCGAGAATATACCCCAGGTTCCCGCCGCAACTCGAGAAAAACCATGAGACTTCCCCCTCGCCGCGAGATGAGGCCCGATTCCCCTGCACTGCGTGCAGAGCAATTCCGTCTTGCACATCACACATGAAAGGAGCCTTGATTTCCTTGATGGCACTCCAGAGAAACCCCAAGAACACTGTTTCAAGGCTAGAGGGATCCTGAGGTCACTGTAGCAACACGAAAGAGCTCCGTGGACCAAAAATCAACTCGAGATGAGAGGTTAGTCCCTGGCTTCGACTCCAGAGGAATACCACCTTACCACAAGCACCTCAAGAGGAGGCTTCTCTCAGCTCTAGGTATGTGAGAGGGATCCTGAGTTTGCGGCCTCAAGTGGAATGGACACCGCGATGCCCTGATTCGAAATAAGGCCGGATATCCCTGCAGTGACTGGAATGCAGGCTCGTCTTGCATCTCCCAAGACGAAAGGGTGTCTGAATCCCCTGTGGAGACCACAGAGAAAGACCTAGTTCCCCACCTCATCGCGACAGGAGGCCTCACATCCTTTGAAAACTCCAGAGGTACGCGGAGATCAGTGCCTTCAAAGGAGACGATGCCTGACTCCTCGTGAAACTTGATAGGAGTCCCAGGATTCTTGTGGCACGTGGAAAGGGACACTTGGTCTCCCGCCTCAGCTGGAGAGGCGTTCCAATTGCCCTGCCAAGCCTCGAGGAGAATCCCGAGTTGTCCCTCGCAACTAGGCAGGAGTCCTAACGTGGCTGAACAAACACGTGGGTGGAAGGGCCATCCCCGTCGTAACTCGAGAATATACCCCAGGTTCCCGCCGCAACTCGAGAAAAACCATGAGACTTCCCCCTCGCCGCGAGATGAGGCCCGATTCCCCTGCACTGCGTGCAGAGCAATTCCGTCTTGCACATCACACATGAAAGGAGCCTTGATTTCCTTGATGGCACTCCAGAGAAACCCCAAGAACACTGTTTCAAGGATAGAGGGATCCTGAGGTCACTGTAGCAACACGAAAGAACTCTGTGGACCAAAAATCAACTCGAAAAGAGAGGTTAGTCCCTGGATTCGTCTCCAGAGGAATACCACCTTACCACAAGCACCTCAAGAGGAGGCTTCTCTCAGCTCTAGGTATGTGAGAGGGACCCTGAGTTTGCGGCCTCAAGTGGAATGGACACCGCGATGCCCTGACTCGAAATAAGGCCGGATATCCCTGCAGTGACTTCAATGCAGGCTCGTCTTGCATCTCCCAGGACGAAAGGATGTCTGAATCCCCTGTGGAAAGCACAGAGAAAGACGTAGTTCCCCACCTCATCGCGACCGATAGCCTCACATCCTTTGAAAACTCCAGAGGTACGCGGAGATCAGTGCCTCCAAAGGAGACGATGCCTGACTCCTCGTGAAACTTGATAGGAGTCCCAGGATTCCTGTGGCACTTGGAAAGGGACACTTGGTCTCCCGCCTCAGCTGGAGAGGCGTCCCAATTGCCCTGCAAAGCCTCGAGGAGAATCCAGAGTTGTCCCTCGCAACTAGGCAGGAGTCCTGACGTCGCTGAAGAAACACGTGGGTGGAAGGGCCATCCCCGTCGTAACTCGAGAATATACCCCAGGTTCCCGCCGCAACTCGAGAAAAACCATGAGACTTCCCCCTCGCCGCGAGATGAGGCCCGATTCCCCTGCACTGCGTGCAGAGCAATTCCGTGTTGCACATCACACATGAAAGGAGCCTTGATTTCCTTGATGGCACTCCAGAGAAACCCCAAGAACACTGTTTCAAGGCTAGAGGGATCCTGAGGTCACTGTAGCAACACGAAAGAGCTCCGAGGGCCAAAAATCAACTCGAGATGAGAAGTTAGTCCCTGGCTTCGACTCCAGAGGAATACCACCTTACCACAAGCACCTCAAGAGGAGGCTTCTCTCAGCTCTAGGTATGTGAGAAGGGACCCTGAGTTTGCGGCCTCAAGTGGAATGGACACCGCGATGCCCTGACGCGAAATAAGGCCGGATATCCCTGCAGTGACTTGAATGTAGGCTCGTCTTGCATCTCCCAAGATGAAAGGATGTCTGAATCCCCTGTGGAGACCACAGAGAAAGACCTAGTTCCCCACCTCATCGCGACCGGAGGTCTCACATCCTTTGAAAACTCCAGAGGTACGCGGAGATCAGTGCCTCCAAAGGAGATGATGCCTGACTCCTCGTGAAACTTGATAGGAGTCCCAGGATTCCTGTGGCACGTGGAAAGGGACCCTTGGTCTCCCGCCTCAGCTGGAGAGTCGTCCCAATTGACTTGCCAAGCCTCGAGGAGAATCCCGAGTTGTGTCTCGCAACTAGGCAAGAGTCCTGACGTGGCTGAACAAACACGTGTGTGGAAGGGCTATCCCCATCATAACTCGAGAATATACCCCAGGTTCCCGCCGCAACTCGAGAAAAACCATGAGACTTCCCCCTCGCCGCGAGATGAGGCCCGATTCCCCTGCACTGCGTGCAGAGCAATTCTGTGTTGCACATCACACATGAAAAGAGCCTTGATTTCCTTCATGGCACTCCAGAGAAACCCCAAGAACACTGTTTCAAGACTAGAGGGATCCTGAGGTCACTGTAGTAACACGAAAGAGCTCCGTGGACCAAAAATCAACTCGAGATGAGAGGTTAGTCCCTGGCTTCGACTCCAGAGGAATTCCACCTTACCACAAGCACCTTAAGAGGAGGCTTCTCTCAGCTCTAGGTATGTGAGAGGGACCCTGAATTTGCGGCCTCAAGTGGAATGGACACCGCGATGCCCTGACTCGAAATAAGGCCGGATATCCCTGCAGTGACTGGAATGCAGGCTCGTCTTGCATCTCCCAAAAGGAAAGGGTGTCTGAATCCCCTGTGGAGACCACAGAGAAAGACCTAGTTCCCCACCTCATCGCGACAGGAGGCCTCAAATCCTTTGAAAACTCCAGAGGTATGCGGAGATCAGTGCCTCCAAAGGAGACGATGCCTGACTCCTCGTGAAACTTGATAGGAGACCCAGGATTCCTGTGGCACGTGGAAAGGGACCCTTGGTCTCCCGCCTCAGCTGGAGAGGCGTCCCAATTGCCCTGCAAAGCCTCGAGGAGAATCCCGAGTTGTCCCTCGCAACTAGGCAGGAGTCCTGACATGGCTGAACACACATGTGTGTGGAAGGGCCATCCACGTCGTAACTCGAGAATATACCCCAGGTTCCCGCCGCAACTCGAGAAAAACCATGAGACTTCCCCCTCGCCGCGAGATGAGGCCCGATTCCCCTGCACTGCGTGCAGAGCAATTCCGTGTTGCACATCACACATGAAAGGAGCCTTGATTTCCTTGATGGCACTCCAGAGAAACCCCAAGAACACTGTTACAAGGCTAGAGGGATCCTGAGGTCACTGTAGCAACACGAAAGAGCTCCGTGGACCAAGAATCAACACGAGATGAGAGGTTAGTCCCTGGCTTCGACTCCAGAGGAATACCACCTTACCACAAGCACCTCAAGAGGAGGCTTCTCTCAGCTCTAGGTATGTGAGAGGGATCCTGAGTTTGCGGCCTCAAGTGGAATGGACACCGCGATGCCCTGACTCGAAATAAGGCCGGATATCCCTGCAGTGACTTGAATGCACGCTCGTCGTGCATCTCCCAAGAAGAAAGGATGTCTGAATCCACTGTGGAGACCACAGAGAAAGACCTAGTTCCCCACCTCATCGCGACCGCAGGCCTCACATCCTTTGAAAACTCCAGAGGTACGCGGAGATCAGTGCCTCCAAAGGAGACGATGCCTGACTCCTCGTGAAACTTGATAGGAGTCCCAGGATTCTTGTGGCACGTGGAAAGGGACCCTTGGTCTCCCGCCTCAGCTGGAGAGGCGTTCCAATTGCCCTGCCAAGCCTCGAGGAGAATCCCGAGTTGTCCCTCGCAACTAGGCAGGAGTCCTGACGTGGCTGAACAAACACGTGGGTGGAAGGGCCATCCCCGTCGTAACTCGAGAATATACCCCAGGTTCCCGCCGCAACTCGAGAAAAACCATGAGACTTCCCCCTCGATGCGAGATGAGGCCCGATTCCCCTGTACTGCGTGCAGAGCAATTCCGTGTTGCACATCACACATGAAAGGAGCCTTGATTTCCTTGATGGCACTCCAGAGAAACCCCAAGAACACTGTTTCAAGGATAGAGGGATCCTGAGGTCACTGTAGCAACACGAAAGAACTCTGTGGACCAAAAATCAACTCGAAAAGAGAGGTTAGTCCCTGGCTTCGACTCCAGAGGAATACCACCTTACCACAAGCACCTCAAGAGGAGGCTTCTCTCAGCTCTAGGTATGTGAGAGGGACCCTGAGTTTGCGGCCTCAAGTGGAATGGACACCGCGATGCCCTGACTCGAAATAAGGCCGGATATCCCTGCAGTGACTTCAATGCAGGTTCGTGTTGCATCTCCCAGGACGAAAGGATGTCTGAATCCCCTGTGGAAAGCACAGAGAAAGACTTAGTTCCCCACCTCATCGCGAACGATAGCCTCACATCCTTTGAAAACTCCAGAGGTACGCGGAGATCAGTGCCTCCAAAGGAGACGATGCCTGACTCCTCGTGAAACTTGATAGGAGTCCCAGGATTCCTGTGGCACTTGGAAAGGGAAACTTGGTCTCCCGCCTCAGCTGGAGAGGCGTCCCAATTGCCCTGCCAAGCCTCGAGGAGAATCCAGAGTTGTAACTCGCAAGTAGGCAGGAGTCCTGACGTCGCTGAAGAAACACGTGGGTGGAAGGGCCATCCCCGTCGTAACTCGAGAATATACCACAGGTTCCTGCCGCAACTCGAGAAAAACCATGAGACTTCCCCCTCGCCGCGAGATGAGGCCCGATTCCCCTGCACTGCGTGCAGAGCAATTCCGTGTTGCACATCACACATGAAAGGAGCCTTGATTTCCTTGATGGCACTCCAGAGAAACCCCAAGAACACTGTTTCAAGGCTAGAGGGATCCTGAGGTCACTGTAGCAACACGAAAGAGCTCCGAGGGCCAAAAATCAACTCGAGATGAGAAGTTAGTCCCTGGCTTCGACTCCAGAGGAATACCACCTTACAACAAGCACCTCAAGAGGAGGCTTCTCTCAGCTCTAGGTATGTGAGAGGGACCCTGAGTTTGCGGCCTCAAGTGGAATGGACACCGCGATGCCCTGATGCGAAATAAGGCTGGATATCCCTGCAGTGACTTGAATGCAGGCTCGTCTTGCATCTCCCAAGATGAAAGGTTGTCTGAATCCCCTGTGGAGACCACAGAGAAAGACCTAGTTCCCCACCTCATCGCGACCGGAGGCCTCACATCCTTTGAAAACTCCAGAGGTACACGGAGATCAGTGCCTAAAAAGGAGACGATGCCTGACTCCTCGTGAAACTTGATAGGAGCCCCAGGATTCCTGTGGCACTTGGAAAGGGACACTTGGTCTCCCGCCTCAGCTGGAGAGGCGTCCCAATTGCCCTGCCAAGCCTCGAGGAGAATCCAGAGTTGTCCCTCGCAACTAGGCAGGAGTTCTGACGTCGCTGAAGAAACACGTGGGTGGAAGGGCCATCCCCATCGTAACTCGAGAATATACCCCAGGTTCCCGCCACAACTCGAGAAAAACCATGAGACTTCCCCCTTGCCGCGAGATGAGGCCCGATTCCCCTGCACTGCGTGCAGAGCAATTCCGTGTTGCACATCACACATGAAAGGAGCCTTGATTTCCTTGATGTCACTCCAGAGAAACCCCAAGAACACTGTTTCAAGGCTAGAGGGATCCTGAGGTCACTGTAGCAACACGAAAGAGCTCCGAGGGCCAAAAATCAACTCGAGATGAGAAGTTAGTCCCTGGCTTCGACTCCAGAGGAATACCACCTTACCACAAGCACCTCAAGAGGAGGCTTCTCTCAGCTCTAGGTATGTGAGAGGAACCCTGAGTTTGCGGCCTCAAGTGGAATGGACACCGCGATGCCCTGACTCGAAATAAGGCCGGATATCCCTTCAGTGACTTGAATGCAGGCTCGTCTTGCATCTCCCAAGAAGAAAGGATGTCTGAATCCCCTCTGGAGACCACAGAGAAAGACCTAGTTCCCCACCTCATCGCGACCGGAGGCCTCACATCCTTTGAAAACTCCAGAGGTACGCGGAGATCAGTGCCTCCAAAGGAGACGATGTCTGACTCCTCGTGACTTGATAGGAGTCCCAGGATTCTTGTGGCACGTGGAAAGGGACCCTTGATCTCCCGCCTCAGCTGGAGAGGCGTTCCAATTGCCCTGCCAAGCCTCGAGGAGAATCCCGAGTTGTCCCTCGCAACTAGGCAGGAGTCCTGACGTGGCTGAACAAACACGTGGGTGGAAGGGCCATCCCCGTCGTAACTCGAGAATATACCCCAGGTTCCCGCCGCAACTCGAGAGAAACCATGAGACTTCCCCCTCGATGCGAGATGAGGCCCAATTCCCCTGTACTGTGTGCAGAGCAATTCTGTGTTGCACATCACACATGAAAGGAGCCTTGATTTCCTTGATGGCACTCCAGAGAAACCGCAAGAACACTGTTTCAAGGATAGAGGGATCCTGAGGTCACTGTAGCAACACGAAAGAACTCTGTGGACCAAAAATCAACTCGAAAAGAGAGGTTAGTCCCTGGATTCGTCTCCAGAGGAATACCACCTTACCTCAAGCACCTCAAGAGGAGGCTTCTCTCAGCTCTAGGTATGTGAGAGGGACCCTGAGTTTGCGGCCTCAAGTGGAATAGACACCGTGATGCCCTGACTCGAAATAAGGCCGGATATCCCTGCAGTGACTTCAATGCAGGCTCGTCTTGCATCTCCCAGGACGAAAGGATGTCTGAATCCCCTGTGGAAAGCACAGAGAAAGACTTAGTTCCCCACCTCATCGCGACCGATAGCCTCACATCCTTTGAAAACTCCAGAGGTACGCGGAGATCAGTGCCTCCAAAGGAGACGATGCCTGACTCCTCGTGAAACTTGATAGGAGTCCCAGGATTCCTGTGGTACTTGGAAAGGGACACTTGGTCTCCCGCCTCAGCTGGAGAGGCGTCCCAATTGCCCTGCCAAGCCTCGAGGAGAATCCCGAGTTGTCCCTCGCAACTAGGCAGGAGTCCTGACGTCGCTGAAGAAACACGTGGGTTGAAGGGCCATCCCCGTCGTAACTCGAGAATATACCCCAGGTTCCCGCCACAACCCGAGAAAAACAATGAGACTTCCCCCTAGCCGCGAGATGAGGCCCGATTCCCCTGCACTGCGTGCAGAGCAATTCCGTGTTGCACATCACACATGAAAGGAGCCTTGATTTCCTTGATGGCACTCCAGAGAAACCCCAAGAACACTGTTTCAAGGCTAGAGGGATCCTGAGGTCACTGTAGCAACACGAAAGAGCTCCGTGGGCCAAAAATCAACTCGAGATGAGAGGTTAGTCCCTGGCTTCGACTCCAGAGGAATACCACCTTACCACAAGCACCTCAAGAGGAGGCTTCTCTCAGCTCTAGGTATGTGAGAGGGACCCTGAGTTTGCGGCCTCAAGTGGAATGGACACCGCGATTCCCTGACGCGAAATAAGGCTGGATATCCCTGCAGTGACTTGAATGCAGGCTCGTCTTGCATCTCCCAAGATGAAAGGATGTCTGAATCCCCTGTGGAGACCACAGAGAAAGACCTAGTTCCCCACCTCATCGCGACAGGAGGCCTCAAATCCTTTGAAAACTCCAGAGGTATGCGGAGATCAGTGCCTCCAAAGGAGACGATGCCTGACTCCTCGTGAAACTTGATAGGAGACCCAGGATTCCTGTGGCACATGGAAAGGGACCCTTGGTCTCCCGCCTCAGCTGGAGAGGCGTCCCAATTGCCCTGCAAAGCCTCGAGGAGAATCCCGAGTTGTCCCTCGCAACTAGGCAGGAGTCCTGACATGGCTGAACACACATGTGTGTGGAAGGGCCATCCACGTCGTAACTCGAGAATATACCCCAGGTTCCCGCCGCAACTAGAGAAAAACCATGAGACTTCCCCCTCGCCGCGAGATGAGGCCCGATTCCCCTGCACTGCGTGCAGAGCAATTCCGTGTTGCACATCACACATGAAAGGAGCCTTGATTTCCTTGATGGCACTCCAGAGAAACCCCAAGAACACTGTTACAAGGCTAGAGGGATCCTGAGGTCACTGTAGCAACACGAAAGAGCTCCGTGGACCAAGAATCAACACGAGATGAGAGGTTAGTCCCTGGCTTCGACTCCAGAGGAATACCACCTTACCACAAGCACCTCAAGAGGAGGCTTCTCTCAGCTCTAGGTATGTGAGAGGGATCCTGAGTTTGCGGCCTCAAGTGGAATGGACACCGCGATGCCCTGACTCGAAATAAGGCCGGATATCCCTGCAGTGACTTGAATGCACGCTCGTCGTGCATCTCCCAAGAAGAAAGGATGTCTGAATCCACTGTGGAGACCACAGAGAAAGACCTAGTTCCCCACCTCATCGCGACCGCAGGCCTCACATCCTTTGAAAACTCCAGAGGTACGCGGAGATCAGTGCCTCCAAAGGAGACGATGCCTGACTCCTCGTGAAACTTGATAGGAGTCCCAGGATTCTTGTGGCACGTGGAAAGGGACCCTTGGTCTCCCGCCTCAGCTGGAGAGGCGTTCCAATTGCCCTGCCAAGCCTCGAGGAGAATCCCGAGTTGTCCCTCGCAACTAGGCAGGAGTCCTGACGTGGCTGAACAAACACGTGGGTGGAAGGGCCATCCCCGTCGTAACTCGAGAATATACCCCAGGTTCCCGCCGCAACTCGAGAAAAACCATGAGACTTCCCCCTCGATGCGAGATGAGGCCCGATTCCCCTGTACTGCGTGCAGAGCAATTCCGTCTTGCACATCACACATGAAAGGAGCCTTGATTTCCTTGATGGCACTCCAGAGAAACCCCAAGAACACTGTTTCAAGGATAGAGGGATCCTGAGGTCACTGTAGCAACACGAAAGAACTCTGTGGACCAAAAATCAACTCGAAAAGAGAGGTTAGTCCCTGGATTCGTCTCCAGAGGAATACCACCTTACCACAAGCACCTCAAGAGGAGGCTTCTCTCAGCTCTAGGTATGTGAGAGGGACCCTGAGTTTGCGGCCTCAAGTGGAATGGACACCACGATGCCCTGACTCGAAATAAGGCCGGATATCCCTGCAGTGACTTCAATGCAGGTTCGTCTTGCATCTCGCAGGACGAAAGGATGTCTGAATCCCCTGTGGAAAGCACAGAGAAAGACTTAGTTCCCCACCTCATCGCGAACGATAGCCTCACATCCTTTGAAAACTCCAGAGGTACGCGGAGATCAGTGCCTCCAAAGGAGACGATGCCTGACTCCTCGTGAAACTTGATAGGAGTCCCAGGATTCCTGTGGCACTTGGAAAGGGAAACTTGGTCTCCCGCCTCAGCTGGAGAGGCGTCCCAATTGCCCTGCCAAGCCTCGAGGAGAATCCAGAGTTGTAACTCGCAAGTAGTCAGGAGTCCTGACGTCGCTGAAGAAACACGTGGGTGGAAGGGCCATCCCCGTCGTAACTCGAGAATATACCCCAGGTTCCTGCCGCAACTCGAGAAAAACCATGAGACTTCCCCCTCGCCGCGAGATGAGGCCCGATTCCCCTGCACTGCGTGCAGAGCAATTCCGTGTTGCACATCACACATGAAAGGAGCCTTGATTTCCTTGATGGCACTCCAGAGAAACCCCAAGAACACTGTTTCAAGGCTAGAGGGATCCTGAGGTCACTGTAGCAACACGAAAGAGCTCCGAGGGCCAAAAATCAACTCGAGATGAGAAGTTAGTCCCTGGCTTCGACTCCAGAGGAATACCACCTTACAACAAGCACCTCAAGAGGAGGCTTCTCTCAGCTCTAGGTATGTGAGAGGGACCCTGAGTTTGCGGCCTCAAGTGGAATGGACACCGCGATGCCCTGATGCGAAATAAGGCTGGATATCCCTGCAGTGACTTGAATGCAGGCTCGTCTTGCATCTCCCAAGATGAAAGGTTGTCTGAATCCCCTGTGGAGACCACAGAGAAAGACCTAGTTCCCCACCTCATCGCGACCGGAGGCCTCACATCCTTTGAAAACTCCAGAGGTACACGGAGATCATTTCCTAAAAAGGAGACGATGCCTGACTCCTCGTGAAACTTGATAGGAGCCCCAGGATTCCTGTGGCACTTGGAAAGGGACACTTGGTCTCCCGCCTCAGCTGGAGAGGCGTCCCAATTGCCCTGCCAAGCCTCGAGGAGAATCCAGAGTTGTCCCTCGCAACTAGGCAGGAGTTCTGACGTCGCTGAAGAAACACGTGGGTGGAAGGGCCATCCCCATCGTAACTCGAGAATATACCCCAGGTTCCCGCCACAACTCGAGAAAAACCATGAGACTTCCCCCTTGCCGCGAGATGAGGCCCGATTCCCCTGCACTGCGTGCAGAGCAATTCCGTGTTGCACATCACACAGGAAAGGAGCCTTGATTTCCTTGATGTCACTCCAGAGAAACCCCAAGTACACTGTTTCAAGGCTAGAGGGATCCTGAGGTCACTGTAGCAACACGAAAGAGCTCCGAGGGCCAAAAATCAACTCGAGATGAGAAGTTAGTCCCTGGCTTCGACTCCAGAGGAATACCACCTTACCACAAGCACCTCAAGAGGAGGCTTCTCTCAGCTCTAGGTATGTGAGAGGGACCCTGAGTTTGCGGCCTCAAGTGGAATGGACACCGCGATGCCCTGACTCGAAATAAGGCCGGATATCCCTGCAGTGACTTCAATGCAGGCTCGTCTTGCATCTCCCAGGACGAAAGGATGTCTGAATCCCCTGTGGAAAGCACAGAGAAAGACTTAGTTCCCCACCTCATCGCGACCGATAGCCTCACATCCTTTGAAAACTCCAGAGGTACGCGGAGATCAGTGCCTCCAAAGGAGACGATGCCTGACTCCTCGTGAAACTTGATAGGAGTCCCAGGATTCCTGTGGTACTTGGAAAGGGACACTTGGTCTCCCGCCTCAGCTGGAGAGGCGTCCCAATTGCCCTGCCAAGCCTCGAGGAGAATCCCGAGTTGTCCCTCGCAACTAGGCAGGAGTCCTGACGTCGCTGAAGAAACACGTGGGTTGAAGGGCCATCCCCGTCGTAACTCGAGAATATACCCCAGGTTCCCGCCACAACCCGAGAAAAACAATGAGACTTCCCCCTCGCCGCGAGATGAGGCCCGATTCCCCTGCACTGCGTGCAGAGCAATTCCGTGTTGCACATCACACATGAAAGGAGCCTTGATTTCCTTGATGGCACTCCAGAGAAACCCCAAGAACACTGTTTCAAGGCTAGAGGGATCCTGAGGTCACTGTAGCAACACGAAAGAGCTCCGTGGGCCAAAAATCAACTCGAGATGAGAGGTTAGTCCCTGGCTTCGACTCCAGAGGAATACCACCTTACCACAAGCACCTCAAGAGGAGGCTTCTCTCAGCTCTAGGTATGTGAGAGGGACCCTGAGTTTGCGGCCTCAAGTGGAATGGACACCGCGATTCCCTGACGCGAAATAAGGCTGGATATCCCTGCAGTGACTTGAATGCAGGCTCGTCTTGCATCTCCCAAGATGAAAGGATGTCTGAATCCCCTGTGGAGACCACAGAGAAAGACCTAGTTCCCCACCTCATCGCGACAGGAGGCCTCAAATCCTTTGAAAACTCCAGAGGTATGCGGAGATCAGTGCCTCCAAAGGAGACGATGCCTGACTCCTCGTGAAACTTGATAGGAGACCCAGGATTCCTGTGGCACATGGAAAGGGACCCTTGGTCTCCCGCCTCAGCTGGAGAGGCGTCCCAATTGCCCTGCAAAGCCTCGAGGAGAATCCCGAGTTGTCCCTCGCAACTAGGCAGGAGTCCTGACATGGCTGAACACACATGTGTGTGGAAGGGCCATCCACGTCGTAACTCGAGAATATACCCCAGGTTCCCGCCGCAACTCGAGAAAAACCATGAGACTTCCCCCTCGCCGCGAGATGAGGCCCGATTCCCCTGCACTGCGTGCAGAGCAATTCCGTGTTGCACATCACACATGAAAGGAGCCTTGATTTCCTTGATGGCACTCCAGAGAAACCCCAAGAACACTGTTACAAGGCTAGAGGGATCCTGAGGTCACTGTAGCAACACGAAAGAGCTCCGTGGACCAAGAATCAACACGAGATGAGAGGTTAGTCCCTGGCTTCGACTCCAGAGGAATACCACCTTACCACAAGCACCTCAAGAGGAGGCTTCTCTCAGCTCTAGGTATGTGAGAGGGATCCTGAGTTTGCGGCCTCAAGTGGAATGGACACCGCGATGCCCTGACTCGAAATAAGGCCGGATATCCCTGCAGTGACTTGAATGCACGCTCGTCGTGCATCTCCCAAGAAGAAAGGATGTCTGAATCCACTGTGGAGACCACAGAGAAAGACCTAGTTCCCCACCGCATCGCGACCGCAGGCCTCACATCCTTTGAAAACTCCAGAGGTACGCGGAGATCAGTGCCTCCAAAGGAGACGATGCCTGACTCCTCGTGAAACTTGATAGGAGTCCCAGGATTCTTGTGGCACGTGGAAAGGGACCCTTGGTCTCCCGCCTCAGCTGGAGAGGCGTTCCAATTGCCCTGCCAAGCCTCGAGGAGAATCCCGAGTTGTCCCTCGCAACTAGGCAGGAGTCCTGACGTGGCTGAACAAACACGTGGGTGGAAGGGCCATCCCCGTCGTAACTCGAGAATATACCCCAGGTTCCCGCCGCAACTCGAGAAAAACCATGAGACTTCCCCCTCGATGCGAGATGAGGCCCGATTCCCCTGTACTGCGTGCAGAGCAATTCCGTCTTGCACATCACACATGAAAGGAGCCTTGATTTCCTTGATGGCACTCCAGAGAAACCCCAAGAACACTGTTTCAAGGATAGAGGGATCCTGAGGTCACTGTAGCAACACGAAAGAACTCTGTGGACCAAAAATCAACTCGAAAAGAGAGGTTAGTCCCTGGATTCGTCTCCAGAGGAATACCACCTTACCACAAGCACCTCAAGAGGAGGCTTCTCTCAGCTCTAGGTATGTGAGAGGGACCCTGAGTTTGCGGCCTCAAGTGGAATGGACACCGCGATGCCCTGACTCGAAATAAGGCCGGATATCCCTGCAGTGACTTCAATGCAGGTTCGTCTTGCATCTCCCAGGACGAAAGGATGTCTGAATCCCCTGTGGAAAGCACAGAGAAAGACTTAGTTCCCCACCTCATCGCGAACGATAGCCTCACATCCTTTGAAAACTCCAGAGGTACGCGGAGATCAGTGCCTCCAAAGGAGACGATGCCTGACTCCTCGTGAAACTTGATAGGAGTCCCAGGATTCCTGTGGCACTTGGAAAGGGAAACTTGGTCTCCCGCCTCAGCTGGAGAGGCGTCCCAATTGCCCTGCCAAGCCTCGAGGAGAATCCAGAGTTGTAACTCGCAAGTAGGCAGGAGTCCTGACGTCGCTGAAGAAACACGTGGGTGGAAGGGCCATCCCCGTCGTAACTCGAGAATATACCCCAGGTTCCTGCCGCAACTCGAGAAAAACCATGAGACTTCCCCCTCGCCGCGAGATGAGGCCCGATTCCCCTGCACTGCGTGCAGAGCAATTCCGTGTTGCACATCACACATGAAAGGAGCCTTGATTTCCTTGATGGCACTCCAGAGAAACCCCAAGAACACTGTTTCAAGGCTAGAGGGATCCTGAGGTCACTGTAGCAACACGAAAGAGCTCCGAGGGCCAAAAATCAACTCGAGATGAGAAGTTAGTCCCTGGCTTCGACTCCAGAGGAATACCACCTTACAACAAGCACCTCAAGAGGAGGCTTCTCTCAGCTCTAGGTATGTGAGAGGGACCCTGAGTTTGCGGCCTCAAGTGGAATGGACACCGCGATGCCCTGATGCGAAATAAGGCTGGATATCCCTGCAGTGACTTGAATGCAGGCTCGTCTTGCATCTCCCAAGATGAAAGGTTGTCTGAATCCCCTGTGGAGACCACAGAGAAAGACCTAGTTCCCCACCTCATCGCGACCGGAGGCCTCACATCCTTTGAAAACTCCAGAGGTACACGGAGATCAGTGCCTAAAAAGGAGACGATGCCTGACTCCTCGTGAAACTTGATAGGAGCCCCAGGATTCCTGTGGCACTTGGAAAGGGACACTTGGTCTCCCGCCTCAGCTGGAGAGGCGTCCCAATTGCCCTGCCAAGCCTCGAGGAGAATCCAGAGTTGTCCCTGGCAACTAGGCAGGAGTTCTGACGTCGCTGAAGAAACACGTGGGTGGAAGGGCCATCCCCATCGTAACTCGAGAATATACCCCAGGTTCCCGCCACAACTCGAGAAAAACCATGAGACTTCCCCCTTGCCGCGAGATGAGGCCCGATTCCCCTGCACTGCGTGCAGAGCAATTCCGTGTTGCACATCACACATGAAAGGAGCCTTGATTTCCTTGATGTCACTCCAGAGAAACCCCAAGAACACTGTTTCAAGGCTAGAGGGATCCTGAGGTCACTGTAGCAACACGAAAGAGCTCCGAGGGCCAAAAATCAACTCGAGATGAGAAGTTAGTCCCTGGCTTCGACTCCAGAGGAATACCACCTTACCACAAGCACCTCAAGAGGAGGCTTCTCTCAGCTCTAGGTATGTGAGAGGAACCCTGAGTTTGCGGCCTCAAGTGGAATGGACACCGCGATGCCCTGACTCGAAATAAGGCCGGATATCCCTTCAGTGACTTGAATGCAGGCTCGTCTTGCATCTCCCAAGAAGAAAGGATGTCTGAATCCCCTCTGGAGACCACAGAGAAAGACCTAGTTCCCCACCTCATCGCGACCGGAGGCCTCACATCCTTTGAAAACTCCAGAGGTACGCGGAGATCAGTGCCTCCAAAGGAGACGATGTCTGACTCCTCGTGACTTGATAGGAGTCCCAGGATTCTTGTGGCACGTGGAAAGGGACCCTTGATCTCCCGCCTCAGCTGGAGAGGCGTTCCAATTGCCCTGCCAAGCCTCGAGGAGAATCCCGAGTTGTCCCTCGCAACTAGGCAGGAGTCCTGACGTGGCTGAACAAACACGTGGGTGGAAGGGCCATCCCCGTCGTAACTCGAGAATATCCCCCAGGTTCCCGCCGCAACTCGAGAGAAACCATGAGACTTCCCCCTCGATGCGAGATGAGGCCCAATTCCCCTGTACTGTGTGCAGAGCAATTCTGTGTTGCACATCACACATGAAAGGAGCCTTGATTTCCTTGATGGCACTCCAGAGAAACCGCAAGAACACTGTTTCAAGGATAGAGGGATCCTGAGGTCACTGTAGCAACACGAAAGAACTCTGTGGACCAAAAATCAACTCGAAAAGAGAGGTTAGTCCCTGGATTCGTCTCCAGAGGAATACCACCTTACCTCAAGCACCTCAAGAGGAGGCTTCTCTCAGCTCTAGGTATGTGAGAGGGACCCTGAGTTTGCGGCCTCAAGTGGAATAGACACCGTGATGCCCTGACTCGAAATAAGGCCGGATATCCCTGCAGTGACTTCAATGCAGGCTCGTCTTGCATCTCCCAGGACGAAAGGATGTCTGAATCCCCTGTGGAAAGCACAGAGAAAGACTTAGTTCCCCACCTCATCGCGACCGATAGCCTCACATCCTTTGAAAACTCCAGAGGTACGCGGAGATCAGTGCCTCCAAAGGAGACGATGCCTGACTCCTCGTGAAACTTGATAGGAGTCCCAGGATTCCTGTGGTACTTGGAAAGGGACACTTGGTCTCCCGCCTCAGCTGGAGAGGCGTCCCAATTGCCCTGCCAAGCCTCGAGGAGAATCCCGAGTTGTCCCTCGCAACTAGGCAGGAGTCCTGACGTCGCTGAAGAAACACGTGGGTTGAAGGGCCATCCCCGTCGTAACTCGAGAATATACCCCAGGTTCCCGCCACAACCCGAGAAAAACAATGAGACTTCCCCCTAGCCGCGAGATGAGGCCCGATTCCCCTGCACTGCGTGCAGAGCAATTCCGTGTTGCACATCACACATGAAAGGAGCCTTGATTTCCTTGATGGCACTCCAGAGAAACCCCAAGAACACTGTTTCAAGGCTAGAGGGATCCTGAGGTCACTGTAGCAACACGAAAGAGCTCCGTGGGCCAAAAATCAACTCGAGATGAGAGGTTAGTCCCTGGCTTCGACTCCAGAGGAATACCACCTTACCACAAGCACCTCAAGAGGAGGCTTCTCTCAGCTCTAGGTATGTGAGAGGGACCCTGAGTTTGCGGCCTCAAGTGGAATGGACACCGCGATTCCCTGACGCGAAATAAGGCTGGATATCCCTGCAGTGACTTGAATGCAGGCTCGTCTTACATCTCCCAAGATGAAAGGATGTCTGAATCCCCTGTGGAGACCACAGAGAAAGACCTAGTTCCCCACCTCATCGCGACAGGAGGCCTCAAATCCTTTGAAAACTCCAGAGGTATGCGGAGATCAGTGCCTCCAAAGGAGACGATGCCTGACTCCTCGTGAAACTTGATAGGAGACCCAGGATTCCTGTGGCACATGGAAAGGGACCCTTGGTCTCCCGCCTCAGCTGGAGAGGCGTCCCAATTGCCCTGCAAAGCCTCGAGGAGAATCCCGAGTTGTCCCTCGCAACTAGGCAGGAGTCCTGACATGGCTGAACACACATGTGTGTGGAAGGGCCATCCACGTCGTAACTCGAGAATATACCCCAGGTTCCCGCCGCAACTCGAGAAAAACCATGAGACTTCCCCCTCGCCGCGAGATGAGGCCCGATTCCCCTGCACTGCGTGCAGAGCAATTCCGTGTTGCACATCACACATGAAAGGAGCCTTGATTTCCTTGATGGCACTCCAGAGAAACCCCAAGAACACTGTTACAAGGCTAGAGGGATCCTGAGGTCACTGTAGCAACACGAAAGAGCTCCGTGGACCAAGAATCAACACGAGATGAGAGGTTAGTCCCTGGCTTCGACTCCAGAGGAATACCACCTTACCACAAGCACCTCAAGAGGAGGCTTCTCTCAGCTCTAGGTATGTGAGAGGGATCCTGAGTTTGCGGCCTCAAGTGGAATGGACACCGCGATGCCCTGACTCGAAATAAGGCCGGATATCCCTGCAGTGACTTGAATGCACGCTCGTCGTGCATCTCCCAAGAAGAAAGGATGTCTGAATCCACTGTGGAGACCACAGAGAAAGACCTAGTTCCCCACCTCATCGCGACCGCAGGCCTCACATCCTTTGAAAACTCCAGAGGTACGCGGAGATCAGTGCCTCCAAAGGAGACGATGCCTGACTCCTCGTGAAACTTGATAGGAGTCCCAGGATTCTTGTGGCACGTGGAAAGGGACCCTTGGTCTCCCGCCGCAGCTGGAGAGGCGTTCCAATTGCCCTGCCAAGCCTCGAGGAGAATCCCGAGTTGTCCCTCGCAACTAGGCAGGAGTCCTGACGTGGCTGAACAAACACGTGGGTGGAAGGGCCATCCCCGTCGTAACTCGAGAATATACCCCAGGTTCCCGCCGCAACTCGAGAAAAACCATGAGACTTCCCCCTCGATGCGAGATGAGGCCCGATTCCCCTGTACTGCGTGCAGAGCAATTCCGTCTTGCACATCACACATGAAAGGAGCCTTGATTTCCTTGATGGCACTCCAGAGAAACCCCAAGAACACTGTTTCAAGGATAGAGGGATCCTGAGGTCACTGTAGCAACACGAAAGAACTCTGTGGACCAAAAATCAACTCGAAAAGAGAGGTTAGTCCCTGGATTCGTCTCCAGAGGAATACCACCTTACCACAAGCACCTCAAGAGGAGGCTTCTCTCAGCTCTAGGTATGTGAGAGGGACCCTGAGTTTGCGGCCTCAAGTGGAATGGACACCACGATGCCCTGACTCGAAATAAGGCCGGATATCCCTGCAGTGACTTCAATGCAGGTTCGTCTTGCATCTCGCAGGACGAAAGGATGTCTGAATCCCCTGTGGAAAGCACAGAGAAAGACTTAGTTCCCCACCTCATCGCGAACGATAGCCTCACATCCTTTGAAAACTCCAGAGGTACGCGGAGATCAGTGCCTCCAAAGGAGACGATGCCTGACTCCTCGTGAAACTTGATAGGAGTCCCAGGATTCCTGTGGCACTTGGAAAGGGAAACTTGGTCTCCCGCCTCAGCTGGAGAGGCGTCCCAATTGCCCTGCCAAGCCTCGAGGAGAATCCAGAGTTGTAACTCGCAAGTAGTCAGGAGTCCTGACGTCGCTGAAGAAACACGTGGGTGGAAGGGCCATCCCCGTCGTAACTCGAGAATATACCCCAGGTTCCTGCCGCAACTCGAGAAAAACCATGAGACTTCCCCCTCGCCGCGAGATGAGGCCCGATTCCCCTGCACTGCGTGCAGAGCAATTCCGTGTTGCACATCACACATGAAAGGAGCCTTGATTTCCTTGATGGCACTCCAGAGAAACCCCAAGAACACTGTTTCAAGGCTAGAGGGATCCTGAGGTCACTGTAGCAACACGAAAGAGCTCCGAGGGCCAAAAATCAACTCGAGATGAGAAGTTAGTCCCTGGCTTCGACTCCAGAGGAATACCACCTTACAACAAGCACCTCAAGAGGAGGCTTCTCTCAGCTCTAGGTATGTGAGAGGGACCCTGAGTTTGCGGCCTCAAGTGGAATGGACACCGCGATGCCCTGATGCGAAATAAGGCTGGATATCCCTGCAGTGACTTGAATGCAGGCTCGTCTTGCATCTCCCAAGATGAAAGGTTGTCTGAATCCCCTGTGGAGACCACAGAGAAAGACCTAGTTCCCCACCTCATCGCGACCGGAGGCCTCACATCCTTTGAAAACTCCAGAGGTACACGGAGATCATTTCCTAAAAAGGAGACGATGCCTGACTCCTCGTGAAACTTGATAGGAGCCCCAGGATTCCTGTGGCACTTGGAAAGGGACACTTGGTCTCCCGCCTCAGCTGGAGAGGCGTCCCAATTGCCCTGCCAAGCCTCGAGGAGAATCCAGAGTTGTCCCTCGCAACTAGGCAGGAGTTCTGACGTCGCTGAAGAAACACGTGGGTGGAAGGGCCATCCCCATCGTAACTCGAGAATATACCCCAGGTTCCCGCCACAACTCGAGAAAAACCATGAGACTTCCCCCTTGCCGCGAGATGAGGCCCGATTCCCCTGCACTGCGTGCAGAGCAATTCCGTGTTGCACATCACACAGGAAAGGAGCCTTGATTTCCTTGATGTCACTCCAGAGAAACCCCAAGTACACTGTTTCAAGGCTAGAGGGATCCTGAGGTCACTGTAGCAACACGAAAGAGCTCCGAGGGCCAAAAATCAACTCGAGATGAGAAGTTAGTCCCTGGCTTCGACTCCAGAGGAATACCACCTTACCACAAGCACCTCAAGAGGAGGCTTCTCTCAGCTCTAGGTATGTGAGAGGGACCCTGAGTTTGCGGCCTCAAGTGGAATGGACACCGCGATGCCCTGACTCGAAATAAGGCCGGATATCCCTGCAGTGACTTCAATGCAGGCTCGTCTTGCATCTCCCAGGACGAAAGGATGTCTGAATCCCCTGTGGAAAGCACAGAGAAAGACTTAGTTCCCCACCTCATCGCGACCGATAGCCTCACATCCTTTGAAAACTCCAGAGGTACGCGGAGATCAGTGCCTCCAAAGGAGACGATGCCTGACTCCTCGTGAAACTTGATAGGAGTCCCAGGATTCCTGTGGTACTTGGAAAGGGACACTTGGTCTCCCGCCTCAGCTGGAGAGGCGTCCCAATTGCCCTGCCAAGCCTCGAGGAGAATCCCGAGTTGTCCCTCGCAACTAGGCAGGAGTCCTGACGTCGCTGAAGAAACACGTGGGTTGAAGGGCCATCCCCGTCGTAACTCGAGAATATACCCCAGGTTCCCGCCACAACCCGAGAAAAACAATGAGACTTCCCCCTCGCCGCGAGATGAGGCCCGATTCCCCTGCACTGCGTGCAGAGCAATTCCGTGTTGCACATCACACATGAAAGGAGCCTTGATTTCCTTGATGGCACTCCAGAGAAACCCCAAGAACACTGTTTCAAGGCTAGAGGGATCCTGAGGTCACTGTAGCAACACGAAAGAGCTCCGTGGGCCAAAAATCAACTCGAGATGAGAGGTTAGTCCCTGGCTTCGACTCCAGAGGAATACCACCTTACCACAAGCACCTCAAGAGGAGGCTTCTCTCAGCTCTAGGTATGTGAGAGGGACCCTGAGTTTGCGGCCTCAAGTGGAATGGACACCGCGATTCCCTGACGCGAAATAAGGCTGGATATCCCTGCAGTGACTTGAATGCAGGCTCGTCTTGCATCTCCCAAGATGAAAGGATGTCTGAATCCCCTGTGGAGACCACAGAGAAAGACCTAGTTCCCCACCTCATCGCGACAGGAGGCCTCAAATCCTTTGAAAACTCCAGAGGTATGCGGAGATCAGTGCCTCCAAAGGAGACGATGCCTGACTCCTCGTGAAACTTGATAGGAGACCCAGGATTCCTGTGGCACATGGAAAGGGACCCTTGGTCTCCCGCCTCAGCTGGAGAGGCGTCCCAATTGCCCTGCAAAGCCTCGAGGAGAATCCCGAGTTGTCCCTCGCAACTAGGCAGGAGTCCTGACATGGCTGAACACACATGTGTGTGGAAGGGCCATCCACGTCGTAACTCGAGAATATACCCCAGGTTCCCGCCGCAACTCGAGAAAAACCATGAGACTTCCCCCTCGCCGCGAGATGAGGCCCGATTCCCCTGCACTGCGTGCAGAGCAATTCCGTGTTGCACATCACACATGAAAGGAGCCTTGATTTCCTTGATGGCACTCCAGAGAAACCCCAAGAACACTGTTACAAGGCTAGAGGGATCCTGAGGTCACTGTAGCAACACGAAAGAGCTCCGTGGACCAAGAATCAACACGAGATGAGAGGTTAGTCCCTGGCTTCGACTCCAGAGGAATACCACCTTACCACAAGCACCTCAAGAGGAGGCTTCTCTCAGCTCTAGGTATGTGAGAGGGATCCTGAGTTTGCGGCCTCAAGTGGAATGGACACCGCGATGCCCTGACTCGAAATAAGGCCGGATATCCCTGCAGTGACTTGAATGCACGCTCGTCGTGCATCTCCCAAGAAGAAAGGATGTCTGAATCCACTGTGGAGACCACAGAGAAAGACCTAGTTCCCCACCTCATCGCGACCGCAGGCCTCACATCCTTTGAAAACTCCAGAGGTACGCGGAGATCAGTGCCTCCAAAGGAGACGATGCCTGACTCCTCGTGAAACTTGATAGGAGTCCCAGGATTCTTGTGGCACGTGGAAAGGGACCCTTGGTCTCCCGCCTCAGCTGGAGAGGCGTTCCAATTGCCCTGCCAAGCCTCGAGGAGAATCCCGAGTTGTCCCTCGCAACTAGGCAGGAGTCCTGACGTGGCTGAACAAACACGTGGGTGGAAGGGCCATCCCCGTCGTAACTCGAGAATATACCCCAGGTTCCCGCCGCAACTCGAGAAAAACCATGAGACTTCCCCCTCGATGCGAGATGAGGCCCGATTCCCCTGTACTGCGTGCAGAGCAATTCCGTCTTGCACATCACACATGAAAGGAGCCTTGATTTCCTTGATGGCACTCCAGAGAAACCCCAAGAACACTGTTTCAAGGATAGAGGGATCCTGAGGTCACTGTAGCAACACGAAAGAACTCTGTGGACCAAAAATCAACTCGAAAAGAGAGGTTAGTCCCTGGATTCGTCTCCAGAGGAATACCACCTTACCACAAGCACCTCAAGAGGAGGCTTCTCTCAGCTCTAGGTATGTGAGAGGGACCCTGAGTTTGCGGCCTCAAGTGGAATGGACACCGCGATGCCCTGACTCGAAATAAGGCCGGATATCCCTGCAGTGACTTCAATGCAGGTTCGTCTTGCATCTCCCAGGACGAAAGGATGTCTGAATCCCCTGTGGAAAGCACAGAGAAAGACTTAGTTCCCCACCTCATCGCGAACGATAGCCTCACATCCTTTGAAAACTCCAGAGGTACGCGGAGATCAGTGCCTCCAAAGGAGACGATGCCTGACTCCTCGTGAAACTTGATAGGAGTCCCAGGATTCCTGTGGCACTTGGAAAGGGAAACTTGGTCTCCCGCCTCAGCTGGAGAGGCGTCCCAATTGCCCTGCCAAGCCTCGAGGAGAATCCAGAGTTGTAACTCGCAAGTAGGCAGGAGTCCTGACGTCGCTGAAGAAACACGTGGGTGGAAGGGCCATCCCCGTCGTAACTCGAGAATATACCCCAGGTTCCTGCCGCAACTCGAGAAAAACCATGAGACTTCCCCCTCGCCGCGAGATGAGGCCCGATTCCCCTGCACTGCGTGCAGAGCAATTCCGTGTTGCACATCACACATGAAAGGAGCCTTGATTTCCTTGATGGCACTCCAGAGAAACCCCAAGAACACTGTTTCAAGGCTAGAGGGATCCTGAGGTCACTGTAGCAACACGAAAGAGCTCCGAGGGCCAAAAATCAACTCGAGATGAGAAGTTAGTCCCTGGCTTCGACTCCAGAGGAATACCACCTTACAACAAGCACCTCAAGAGGAGGCTTCTCTCAGCTCTAGGTATGTGAGAGGGACCCTGAGTTTGCGGCCTCAAGTGGAATGGACACCGCGATGCCCTGATGCGAAATAAGGCTGGATATCCCTGCAGTGACTTGAATGCAGGCTCGTCTTGCATCTCCCAAGATGAAAGGTTGTCTGAATCCCCTGTGGAGACCACAGAGAAAGACCTAGTTCCCCACCTCATCGCGACCGGAGGCCTCACATCCTTTGAAAACTCCAGAGGTACACGGAGATCAGTGCCTAAAAAGGAGACGATGCCTGACTCCTCGTGAAACTTGATAGGAGCCCCAGGATTCCTGTGGCACTTGGAAAGGGACACTTGGTCTCCCGCCTCAGCTGGAGAGGCGTCCCAATTGCCCTGCCAAGCCTCGAGGAGAATCCAGAGTTGTCCCTCGCAACTAGGCAGGAGTTCTGACGTCGCTGAAGAAACACGTGGGTGGAAGGGCCATCCCCATCGTAACTCGAGAATATACCCCAGGTTCCCGCCACAACTCGAGAAAAACCATGAGACTTCCCCCTTGCCGCGAGATGAGGCCCGATTCCCCTGCACTGCGTGCAGAGCAATTCCGTGTTGCACATCAGACATGAAAGGAGCCTTGATTTCCTTGATGTCACTCCAGAGAAACCCCAAGAACACTGTTTCAAGGCTAGAGGGATCCTGAGGTCACTGTAGCAACACGAAAGAGCTCCGAGGGCCAAAAATCAACTCGAGATGAGAAGTTAGTCCCTGGCTTCGACTCCAGAGGAATACCACCTTACCACAAGCACCTCAAGAGGAGGCTTCTCTCAGCTCTAGGTATGTGAGAGGAACCCTGAGTTTGCGGCCTCAAGTGGAATGGACACCGCGATGCCCTGACTCGAAATAAGGCCGGATATCCCTGCAGTGACTTGAATGCAGGCTCGTCTTGCATCTCCCAAGAAGAAAGGATGTCTGAATCCCCTCTGGAGACCACAGAGAAAGACCTAGTTCCCCACCTCATCGCGACCGGAGGCCTCACATCCTTTGAAAACTCCAGAGGTACGCGGAGATCAGTGCCTCCAAAGGAGACGATGTCTGACTCCTCGTGAAACTTGATAGGAGTCCCAGGATTCTTGTGGCACGTGGAAAGGGACCCTTGGTCTCCCGCCTCAGCTGGAGAGGCGTTCCAATTGCCCTGCCAAGCCTCGAGGAGAATCCCGAGTTGTCCCTCGCAACTAGGCAGGAGTCCTGACGTGGCTGAACAAACACGTGGGTGGAAGGGCCATCCCCGTCGTAACTCGAGAATATACCCCAGGTTCCCGCCGCAACTCGAGAGAAACCATGAGACTTCCCCCTCGATGCGAGATGAGGCCCAATTCCCCTGTACTGTGTGCAGAGCAATTCTGTGTTGCACATCACACATGAAAGGAGCCTTGATTTCCTTGATGGCACTCCAGAGAAACCGCAAGAACACTGTTTCAAGGATAGAGGGATCCTGAGGTCACTGTAGCAACACGAAAGAACTCTGTGGACCAAAAATCAACTCGAAAAGAGAGGTTAGTCCCTGGATTCGTCTCCAGAGGAATACCACCTTACCTCAAGCACCTCAAGAGGACGCTTCTCTCAGCTCTAGGTATGTGAGAGGGACCCTGAGTTTGCGGCCTCAAGTGGAATAGACACCGTGATGCCCTGACTCGAAATAAGGCCGGATATCCCTGCAGTGACTTCAATGCAGGCTCGTCTTGCATCTCCCAGGACGAAAGGATGTCTGAATCCCCTGTGGAAAGCACAGAGAAAGACTTAGTTCCCCACCTCATCGCGACCGATAGCCTCACATCCTTTGAAAACTCCAGAGGTACGCGGAGATCAGTGCCTCCAAAGGAGACGATGCCTGACTCCTCGTGAAACTTGATAGGAGTCCCAGGATTCCTGTGGTACTTGGAAAGGGACACTTGGTCTCCCGCCTCAGCTGGAGAGGCGTCCCAATTGCCCTGCCAAGCCTCGAGGAGAATCCCGAGTTGTCCCTCGCAACTAGGCAGGAGTCCTGACGTCGCTGAAGAAACACGTGGGTTGAAGGGCCATCCCCGTCGTAACTCGAGAATATACCCCAGGTTCCCGCCACAACCCGAGAAAAACAATGAGACTTCCCCCTCGCCGCGAGATGAGGCCCGATTCCCCTGCACTGCGTGCAGAGCAATTCCGTGTTGCACATCACACATGAAAGGAGCCTTGATTTCCTTGATGGCACTCCAGAGAAACCCCAAGAACACTGTTTCAAGGCTAGAGGGATCCTGAGGTCACTGTAGCAACACGAAAGAGCTCCGTGGGCCAAAAATCAACTCGAGATGAGAGGTTAGTCCCTGGCTTCGACTCCAGAGGAATACCACCTTACCACAAGCACCTCAAGAGGAGGCTTCTCTCAGCTATAGGTATGTGAGAGGGACCCTGAGTTTGCGGCCTCAAGTGGAATGGACACCGCGATTCCCTGACGCGAAATAAGGCTGGATATCCCTGCAGTGACTTGAATGCAGGCTCGTCTTGCATCTCCCAAGATGAAAGGATGTCTGAATCCCCTGTGGAGACCACAGAGAAAGACCTAGTTCCCCACCTCATCGCGACCGGAGGCCTCACATCCTTTGAAAACTCCAGAGGTACGCGGAGATCAGTGCCTCCAAAGGAGACGATGCCTGACTCCTCGTGAAACTTGATAGGAGTCCCAGGATTCCTGTGGCACGTGGAAAGGGACCCTTGGTCTCCCGCCTCAGCTGGAGAGGCGTCCCAATTGCCTTGCCAAGCCTCGAGGAGAATCCCAAGTTGTGTCTCGCAACTAGGCAAGAGTCCTGATGTGGCTGAACAAACACGTGTGTGGAAGGGCCATCCCCGTCGTAACTCGAGAATATACCCCAGGTTCCCGCCGCAACTCGAGAAAAACCATGAGACTTCCCCCTCGCCGCGAGATGAGGCCCGATTCCCCTGCACTGCGTGCAGAGCAATTCCGTGTTGCACATCACACATGAAAGGAGCCTTGATTTCCTTCATGGCACTCCAGAGAAACCCCAAGAACACTCTTTCAAGGCTAGAGGGATCCTGAGGTCACTGTAGCAACACGAAAGAGCTCCGTGGGCCAAAAATCAACTCGAGATGAGAGGTTAGTCCCTGGCTTCGACTCCAGAGGAATACCACCTTACCACAAGCACCTCAAGAGGAGGCTTCTCTCAGCTTTAGGTATGTGAGAGGGACCCTGAGTTTGCGGCCTCAAGTGGAATGGACACCGCGATGCCCTGACTCGAAATAAGGCCGGATATCCCTGCAGTGACTTGAATGCAGGCTCGTTTTGCATCTCCCAAGAAGAAAGGATGTCTGAATCCCCTGTGGAGACCACAGAGAAAGACCTAGTTCCCCACCTCATCGCGACAGGAGGCCTCACATCCTTTGAAAACTCCAGAGGTTCGCGGAGATCAGTGCCTTCAAAGGAGACGATGCCTGACTTCTCGTGAATCTTGATAGGAGTCCCAGGATTCTTGTGGCACGTGGAAAGGGACCCTTGGTCTCCCGCCTCAGCTGGAGAGGCGTTCCAATTGCCCTGCCAAGCCTCGAGGAGAATCCCGAGTTGTCCCTCGCAACTAGGCAGGAGTCCTGACGTGGCTGAACAAACACGTGGGTGGAAGGGCCATCCCCGTCGTAACTCGAGAATATACCCCAGGTTCCCGCCGCAACTCGAGAAAAACCATGAGACTTCCCCCTCGATGCGAGATGAGGCCCGATTCCCCTGTACTGCGTGCAGAGCAATTCCGTCTTGCACATCACACATGAAAGGAGCCTTGATTTCCTTGATGGCACTCCAGAGAAACCCCAAGAACACTGTTTCAAGGATAGAGGGATCCTGAGGTCACTGTAGCAACACGAAAGAACTCTGTGGACCAAAAATCAACTCGAAAAGAGAGGTTAGTCCCTGGATTCGTCTCCAGAGGAATACCACCTTACCACAAGCACCTCAAGAGGAGGCTTCTCTCAGCTCTAGGTATGTGAGAGGGACCCTGAGTTTGCGGCCTCAAGTGGAATGGACACCGCGATGCCCTGACTCGAAATAAGGCCGGATATCCCTGCAGTGACTTAAATGCAGGCTCGTCTTGCATCTCCCAGGACGAAAGGATGTCTGAATCCCCTGTGGAAAGCACAGAGAAAGACTTAGTTCCCCACCTCATCGCGACCGATAGCCTCACATCCTTTGAAAACTCCAGAGGTACGCGGAGATCAGTGCCTCCAAAGGAGACGATGCCTGACTCCTCTTGAAACTTGATAGGAGTCCCAGGATTCCTGTGGCACGTGGAAAGGGACCCTTGGTCTCACGCCTCAGCTGGAGAGGCGTCCCAATTGCCTTGCCAAGCCTCGAGGAGAATCCCGAGTTGTGTCTCGCAACTAGGCAAGAGTCCTGACGTGGCTGAACAAACACGTGTGTGGAAGGGCCATCCCCGTCGTAACTCGAGAATATACCCCAGGTTCCCGCCGCAACTCGAGAAAAACCATGAGACTTCCCCCTCACCGCGAGATGAGGCCCGATTCCCCTGCACTGTGTGCAGAGCAATTCCGTGTTGCACATCACACATGAAAGGAGCCTTGATTTCCTTCATGGCACTCCAGACAAACCCCAAGAACACTGTTTCAAGGCTAGAGGGATCCTGAGGTCACTGTAGCAACACGAAAGAGCTCCGTGGACCAAAAATCAACTCGAGATGAGAGGTTAGTCCCTGGCTTCGACTCCAGAGGAATACCACCTTACCACAAGCACCTCAAGAGGAGGCTTCTCTCAGCTCTAGGTATGTGAGAGGGACCCTGAGTTTGCGGCCTCAAGTGGAATGGACACCGCGATGCCCTGACGCGAAATAAGGCTGGATATCCCTGCAGTGACTTGAATGCAGGTTTGTCTTGCATCTCCCAAGATGAAAGGATGTCTGAATCCCCTGTGGAGACCACAGAGAAACACCTAGTTCCCCACCTCATCGCGACCGGAGGCCTCACATCCTTTGAAAACTCCAGAGGTACGCCGAGATCAGTGCCTCCAAAGGAGACGATGCCTGACTCCTCGTGAAACTTGATAGGAGTCCCAGGATTCCTGTGGCACGTGGAAAGGGTCCCTTGGTCTCCCGCCTCAGCTGGAGAGGCGTCCCAATTGCCTTGCCAAGCCTCGAGGAGAATCCCGAGTTGTCCCTCGGAACTAGGCATGAGTCCTGACGTGGCTGAACAAACACGTGTGTGGAAGGGCCATCCCCGTCGTAACTCGAGAATATACCCCAGGTTCCCGCCGCAACTCGAGAAAAACCATGAGACTTCCCCCTCGCCGCGAGATGAGGCCCGATTCCCCTGCACTGCGTGCAGAGCAATTCTGTGTTGCACATCACACATGAAAGGAGCCTTGATTTCCTTCATGGCACTCCAGAGAAACCCCAAGAACACTGTTTCAAGGCTAGAGGGATCCTGAGGTCACTGTAGCAACACGAAAGAGCTCCGTGGACCAAAAATCAACTCGAGATGAGAGGTTAGTCGCTGGCTTCGACTCCAGAGGAATACCACTTTACCACAAGCACCTCAAGAGAAGGCTTCTCTCAGCTCTAGGTATGTGAGAGGGACCCTGAGTTTGCGGAATCAAGTGGAATGGACACCGCGATGCCCTGACTCGAAATAAGGCCGGATATCCCTGCAGTGACTGGAATGCAGGCTCGTCTTGCATCTCCCAAGACGAAAGGGTGTCTGAATCCCCTGTGGAGACCACAGAGAAAGACCTAGTTCCCCACCTCATCGCGACAGGAGGCCTCAAATCCTTTGAAAACTCCAGAGGTACGCGGAGATCAGTGCCTTCAAAGGAGACTATGCCTGACTCCTCGTGAAACTTGATAGGAGTCCCAGGATTCTTGTGGCACGTGGAAAGGGACCCTTGGTCTCCCGCCTCAGCTGGAGAGGCGTTCCAATTGCCCTGCCAAGCCTCGAGGAGAATCCCGAGTTGTCCCTCGCAACTAGGCAGGAGTCCTGACGTGGCTGAACAAACACGTGGGTGGAAGGGCCATCCCCGTCGTAACTCGAGAATATACCCCAGGTTCCCGCCGCAACTCGAGAAAAACCATGAGACTTCCCCCTCGATGCGAGATGAGGCCCAATTCCCCTGTACTGCGTGCAGAGCAATTCCGTCTTGCACATCACACATGAAAGGAGCCTTGATTTCCTTGATGGCACTCCAGAGAAACCCCAAGAACACTGTTTCAAGGATAGAGGGATCCTGAGGTCACTGTAGCAACACGAAAGAACTCTGTGGACCAAAAATCAACTCGAAAAGAGAGGTTAGTCCCTGGATTCGTCTCCAGAGGAATACCACCTTACCACAAGCACCTCAAGAGGAGGCTTCTCTCAGCTCTAGGTATGTGAGAGGGACCCTGAGTTTGCGGCCTCAAGTGGAATGGACACCGCGATGCCCTGACTCGAAATAAGGCCGGATATCCCTGCAGTGACTTCAATGCAGGCTCGTCTTGCATCTCCCAGGACGAAAGGATGTCTGAATCCCCTGTGGAAAGCACAGAGAAAGACTTAGTTCCCCACCTCATCGCGACCGATAGCCTCACATCCATTGAAAACTCCAGAGGTACGCGGAGATCAGTGCCTCCAAAGGAGACTCTGCCTGACTCCTCGTGAAACTTGATAGGAGTCCCAGGATACCTGTGGCACTTGGAAAGGGACACTTGGTCTCCCGCCTCAGCTGGAGAGGCGTCCCAATTGCCCTGCCAAGCCTCGAGGAGAATCCCGAGTTGTCCCTCGCAACTAGGCAGGAGTCCTGACGTGGCTGAACAAACACGTGGGTGGAAGGGCCATCCCCGTCGTAACTCGAGAATATACCCCAGGTTCCCGCCGCAACTCGAGAAAAACCATGAGACTTCCCCCTCGCCGCGAGATGAGGCCCGATTCCCCTGCACTGCGTGCAGAGCAATTCCGTGTTGCACATCACACATGAAAGGAGCCTTGATTTCCTTGATGGCACTCCAGAGAAACCCCAAGAACACTGTTTCAAGGCTAGAGGGATCCTGAGGTCACTGTAGCAACACGAAAGAGCTCCGTGGGCCAAAAATCAACTCGAGATGAGAGGTTAGTCCCTGGCTTCGACTCCAGAGGAATACCATCTTACCACAAGCACCTCAAGAGGAGGCTTCTCTCAGCTCTAGGTATGTGAGAGGGATCCTGAATTTGGGGCCTCAACTGGAATTGACACCGCGATGCCCTGACTCGAAATAAGGCCGGATATCCCTGCAGTGACTGGAATGCAGGCTCGTCTTGCATCTCCCAAGACGAAAGGGTGTCTGAATCCCCTGTGGAGACCACAGAGAAAGACCTATTTCCCCAACTCATCGCGACAGGAGGCCTCAAAATCTTTGAAAACTCCAGAGGTATGCGGAGATCAGTGCCTCCAAAGGAGACGATGCCTGACTCCTCGTGAAACTTGATAGGAGACCCAGGATTCCTGTGGCACGTGGAAAGGGACCCTTGGTCTCCCGTCTCAGCTGGAGAGGCGTCCCAATTGCCCTGCAAAGCCTCGAGGAGAATCCCGAGTTGACCCTCGAAACTAGGCAGAAGTCCTGACGTCGCTGAAGAAACACGTGTGTGGAAGGGCCATCCCCGTTGTAACTCGAGAATATAACCCAGGTTCCCGCCGCAACTCGAGAAAAACCATGAGACTTCCCCCTCGCCGCGAGATGAGGCCCGATTCCCCTGCACTGCGTGCAGAGCAATTCCGTGTTGCACATCACACACGAAAGGAGCCTTGATTTCCTTGATGGCACTCCAGAGAAACCCGAAGAACACTGTTTCAAGGCTAGAGGCATCCTGAGGTCACTGTAGCAACACGAAAGAGCTCCGTGGACCAAGAATCAACACGAGATGAGAGGTTAGTCCCTGGATTCGACTCCTGAGGAATACCACCTTACCACAAGCACCTCAAGAGAAGGCTTCTCTCAGCTCTAGGTATGTGAGAGGGATCCTGAGTTTGCGGCCTCAAGTGGAATGGACACCGCGATGCCCTGACTCAAAATAAGGCCGGATATCCCTGCAGTGACTTGAATGCAGGCTCGTCTTGCATCTCCCAAGAAGAAAGGATGTCTGAATCCCCTCTGGAGACCACAGAGAAAGACCTAGTTCCCCACCTCATCGCGACCGCAGGCCTCACATCCTTTGAAAACTCCAGAGGTATGCGGAGATCAGTGCCTCCAAAGGAGACGATGCCTGACTCCTCGTGAAACTTGATAGGAGTCCCAGGATTCCTGTGGCACGTGGAAAGGGACCCTTGGTCTCCCGCCTCAGCTGGAGAGGCGTCCCAATTGCCTTGCCAAGCCTCGAGGAGAATCCCGAGTTGTCCCTCGCAACTAGGCAGGAGTCCTGACGTGGCTGAACAAACACGTGTGTGGAAGGGCCATCCCCGTCGTAACTCGAGAATATACCCCAGGTTCCCGCCGCAACTCGAGAAAAACCATGAGACTTCCCCCTCGATGCGAGATGAGGCCCAATTCCCCTGTACTGCGTGCAGAGCAATTCCGTCTTGCACATCACACATGAAAGGAGCCTTGATTTCCTTGATGGCACTCCAGAGAAACCCCAAGAACACTGTTTCAAGGATAGAGGGATCCTGAGGTCACTGTAGCAACACGAAAGAACTCTGTGGACCAAAAATCAACTCGAAAAAAGAGGTTATTCCCTGGATTCGTCTCCATAGGAATACCACCTTACCACAAGCACCTCAAGAGGAGGCTTCTCTCAGCTCTAGGTATGTGAGAGGGACCCTGAGTTTGCGGCTTCAAGTGGAATGGACACCGTGATGCCCTGACTCAAAATAAGGCCGGATATCCCTGCAGTGACTTGAATGCAGGCTCGTCTTGCATCTCCCAGGACGAAAGGATGTCTGAATCCCCTGTGGAAAGCACAGAGAAAGACTTAGTTCCCCACCTCATCGCGACCGATAGCCTCACATCCTTTGAAAACTCCAGAGGTACGCGGAGATCAGTGCCTCCAAAGGAGACGATGCCTGACTCCTCGTGAAACTTGATAGGAGTCCCAGGATTCCTGTGGCACTTGGAAAGGGACACTTGGTCTCCCGCCTCAGCTGGAGAGGCGTCCCAATTGCCCTGCCAAGCCTCGAGGAGAATCCAGAGTTGTCCCTCGCAACTAGGCAGGAGTCCTGACGTGGCTGAACAAACACGTGGGTGGAAGGGCCATCCCCGTCGTAACTCGAGAATATACCCCAGGTTCCCGCCGCAACTCGAGAAAAACCATGAGACTTCCCTCTCGCCGCGAGATGAGGCCCGATTACCCTGCACTGCGTGCAGAGCAATTCCGTGTTGCACATCACACATGAAAGGAGCCTTGATTTCCTTGATGGCACTCCAGAGAAACCCCAAGAACACTGTTTCAAGGCTAGAGGGATCCTGAGGTCACTGTAGCAACATGAAAGAGCTCCGTGGGCCAAAAATCAACTCGAGATGAGAGGTTAGTCCCTGGCTTCGACTCCAGAGGAATACCACCTTACCACAAGCACCTCAAGAGGAGGCTTCTTTCAGCTCTAGGTATGTGAGAGGGATCCTGAGTTTGCGGCCTCAAGTGGAATGGACACCGCGATGCCCTGACTCGAAATAAGGCCGGATATCCCTGCAGTGACTGGAATGCAGGCTCGTCTTGCATCTCCCAAGACGAAAGCGTGTCTGAATCCCCTGTGGAGACCACAGAGAAAGACCTAGTTCCCCACCTCATCGCGACCGGAGGCCTCACATCCTTTGAAAACTCCAGAGGTACGCGGAGATCAGTGCCTCCAAAGGAGACGATGCCTGACTCCTCGTGAAACTTGATAGGAGTCCCAGGATTCCTGTGGCACGTGGAAAGGGACCCTTGGTCTCCCGCCTCAGCTGGAGAGGCGTCCCAATTGCCTTGCCAAGCCTCGAGGAGAATCCCGAGTTGTCCCTCGGAACTAGGCAAGAGTCCTGACGTGGCTGAACATACACGTGTGTGGAAGGGCCATCCCCGTCTTAACTCGAGAATATACCCCAGGTTCCCGCCGCAACTCGAGAAAAACCATGAGACTTCCCCCTCGCCGCGAGATGAGGCCCGATTCCCCTGCACTGCGTGTAGAGCAATTCTGTGTTGCACATCACACATGAAGGGAGCCTTGATTTCCTTCATGGCACTCCAGAGAAACCCCAAGAACACTGTTTCAAGGCTAGAGGGATCCTGAGGTCACTGTAGCAACACGAAAGAGCTCCGTGGACCAAAAATCAACTCGAGATGAGAGGTTAGTCCCTGGCTTCGACTCCAGAGGAATACCACCTTACCACAAGCACCTCAAGAGAAGGCTTCTCTCAGCTCTAGGTATGTGAGAGGGACCCTGAGTTTGCGGCCTCAAGTGGAATGGACACCCCGATGCCCTGACTCGAAATAAGGCCGGATATCCCTGCAGTGACTTCAATGCAGGCTCGTCTTGCATCTCCCAAGATGAAAGGATGTCTGAATCCCCTGTGGAGACCACAGAGAAAGACCTAGTTCCCCACCTCATCGCGACAGGAGGCCTCAAATCCTTTGAAAACTCCGGATGTACGCGGAGATCAGTGCCTCCAAAGGAGACGATGCCTGACTCCTCGTGAAACTTGATAGGAGACCCAGGATTGCTGTGGCACGTGGAAAGGGACACTTGGTCTCCCGCCTCAGCTGGAGAGGCGTCCCAATTGCCCTGCAAAACCTCGAGGAGAATCCCGAGTTGTCCCTCGCAACTAGGCAGGAGTCCTGACATGGCTGAACACACACGTGTGTGGAAGGGCCATCCCCGTCGTAACTCGAGAATATACCCCAGGTTCCCGCCGCAACTCGAGAAAAACCATGAGGCTTCCCCCTCGCCGCGAGATGAGGCCCGATTCCCCTGCACTGCGTGCAGAGCAATTCCGTGTTGCACATCACACATGAAAGGAGCCTTGATTTCCTTGATGGCACTCCAGAGAAACCCCAAGAACACTGTTTCAAGGCTAGAGGGATCCTGAGGTCACTGTAGCAACACGAAAGAGCTCCGTGGACCAAGAATCAACACGAGATGAGAGGTTAGTCCCTGGCTTCGACTCCTGAGGAATACCACCTTACCACAAGCACCTCAAGAGGAGGCTTCTCTCAGCTCTAGGTATGTGAGAGGGATCCTGAGTTTGCGGCCTCAAGTGGAATGGACACCGCGATGCCCTGACTCGAAATAAGGCCGGATATCCCTGCAGTGACTTGAATGCAGGCTCGTCTTGCATCTCCCAGGACGAAAGGATGTCTGAATCCCCTGTGGAAAGCACAGAGAAAGACTTAGTTCCCCACCTCATCGCGACCGATAGCCTCACATCCTTTGAAAACTCCAGAGGTACGCGGAGATCAGTGCCTCCAAAGGAGACGATGCCTGACTCCTCGTGAAACTTGATAGGAGTCCCAGAATTCCTGTGGCACTTGGAAAGGGACACTTGGTCTCCCGCCTCAGCTGGAGAGGCGTCCCAATTGCCCTGCCAAGCCTCGAGGAGAATCCAGAGTTGTCCCTCGCAACTAGGCAGGAGTCCTGACGTGGCTGAACAAACACGTGGGTGGAAGGGCCATCCCCGTCGTAACTCGAGAATATACCCCAGGTTCCCGCCGCAACTCGAGAAAAACCATGAGACTTCCCTCTCGCCGCGAGATGAGGCCCGATTACCCTGCACTGCGTGCAGAGCAATTCCGTGTTGCACATCACACATGAAAGGAGCCTTGATTTCCTTGATGGCACTCCAGAGAAACCCCAAGAACACTGTTTCAAGGCTAGAGGGATCCTGAGGTCACTGTAGCAACATGAAAGAGCTCCGTGGGCCAAAAATCCACTCGAGATGAGAGGTTAGTCCCTGGCTTCGACTCCAGAGGAATACCACCTTACCACAAGCACCTCAAGAGGAGGCTTCTCTCAGCTCTAGGTATGTGAGAGGGATCCTGAGTTTGCGGCCTCAAGTGGAATTGACACCGCGATGCCCTGACTCGAAATAAGGCCGGATATCCCTGCAGTGACTGGAATGCAGGCTCGTCTTGCATCTCCCAAGACGAAAGGATGTCTGAATCCCCTGTGGAGACCACAGAGAAAGACCTAGTTCCCCAACTCATCGCGACAGGAGGCCTCAAAATCTTTGAAAACTCCAGAGGTTGTTGGAGATCAGTGCCTCCAAAGGAGACGATGCCTGACTCCTCGTGAAACTTGATAGGAGTCCCAGGATTCTTGTGGCACGTGGAAAGGGACCCTTGGTCTCCCGCCTCAGCTGGAGAGGCGTCCCAATTGCCCTGCCAAGCCTCGAGGAGAATCCAGAGTTGTCCCTCGCAACTAGGCAGGAGTCCTGACGTGGCTGAACAAACACGTGGGTGGAAGGGCCATCCCCGTCGTAACTCGAGAATATACCCCAGGTTCCCGCCGCAACTCGAGAAAAACCATGAGACTTCCCCCTCGATGCGAGATGAGGCCCGATTCCCCTGTACTGCGTGCAGAGCAATTCCGTCTTGCACATCACACATGAAAGGAGCCTTGATTTCCTTGATGGCACTCCAGAGAAACCCCAAGAACACTGTTTCAAGGATAGAGGGATCCTGAGGTCACTGTAGCAACACGAAAGAACTCTGTGGACCAAAAATCAACTCGAAAAGAGAGGTTAGTCCCTGGATTCGTTTCCAGAGGAATACCACCTTACCACAAGCACCTCAAGAGGAGGCTTCTCTCAGCTCTAGGTATGTGAGAGGGACCCTGAGTTTGCGGCCTCAAGTGGAATGGACACCGCGATGCCCTGACTCGAAATAAGGCCGGATATCCCTGCAGTGACTTCAATGCAGGCTCGTCTTGCATCTCCCAGGACGAAAGGATGTCTGAATCCCCTGTGGAAAGCACAGAGAAAGACTTAGTTCCCCACCTCATCGCGACCGATAGCCTCACATCCTTTGAAAACTCCAGAGGTACGCGGAGATCAGTGCCTCCAAAGGGGACGATGCCTGACTCCTCGTGAAACTTGATAGGAGTCCCAGGATTCCTGTGGCACGTGGAAAGGGACCCTTGGTCTCCCGCCTCAGCTGGAGAAGCGTCCCAATTGCCTTGCCAAGCCTCGAGGAGAATCCCGAGTTGTGTCTCGCAACTAGGCAAGAGTCCTGACGTGGCTGAACAAACACGTGTGTGGAAGGGCCATCCCCGTCTTAACTCGAGAATATACCCCAGGTTCCCGCCGCAACTCGAGAAAAACCAGGAGACTTCCCCCTTACCGCGAGATGAGGCCCGATTCCCCTGCACTGTGTGCAGAGCAATTCCGTGTTGCACATCACACATGAAAGGAGCCTTGATTTCCTTCATGGCACTCCAGAGAAACCCCAAGAACACTGTTTCAAGGCTAGAGGGATCCTGAGGTCACTGTAGCAACACGAAAGAGCTCCGTGGACCAAAAATCAACTCGAGATGAGAGGTTAGTCCCTGGCTTCGACTCCAGAGGAATACCACCTTACCACAAGCACCTCAAGAGGAGGCTTCTCTCAGCTCTAGGTATGTGAGAGGGACCCTGAGTTTGCGGCCTCAAGTGGAATGGACACCGCGATGCCCTGACGCGAAATAAGGCTGGATATCCCTGCAGTGACTTGAATGCAGGCTAGTCTTGCATCTCCCAAGATGAAAGGATGTCTGAATCCCCTGTGGAGACCACAGAGAAAGACCTAGTTCCCCACCTCATCGCGACCGGAGGCCTCACATCCTTTGAAAACTCCAGAGGTATGCGGAGATCAGTGCCTCCAAAGGAGACGATGCCTGACTCCTCGTGAAACTTGATAGGAGTCCCAGGATTCCTGTGGCACGTGGAAAGGGACCCTTGGTCTCCCGCCTCAGCTGGAGAGGCGTCCCAATTGCCTTGCCAAGCCTCGAGGAGAATCCCGAGTTGTCCCTCGGAACTAGGCAAGAGTCCTAATGTGGCTGAACAAACACGTGTGTGGAAGGGCCATCCCCGTCTTAACTCGAGAATATACCCCAGGTTCCCGCCGCAACTCGAGAAAAACCATGAGACTTCCCCCTCGCCGCGAGATGAGGCCCGATTCCCCTGCACTGCGTGCAGAGCAATTCTGTGTTGCACATCACACATGAAGGGAGCCTTGATTTCCTTCATGGCACTCCAGAGAAACCCCAAGAACACTGTTTCAAGGCTAGAGGGATCCTGAGGTCACTGTAGCAACACGAAAGAGCTCCGTGGACCAAAAATCAACTCGAGATGAGAGGTTAGTCCCTGGCTTCGACTCCAGAGGAATACCACCTTACCACAAGCACCTCAAGAGAAGTCTTCTCTCAGCTCTAGGTATGTGAGAGGGACCCTGAGTTTGCGGCCTCAAGTGGAATGGACACCGCGATGCCCTGACTCGAAATAAGGCCGGATATCCCTGCAGTGACTGGAATGCAGGCTCGTCTTGCATCTCCCAAGACGAAAGGATGTCTGAATCCCCTGTGGAGACCACAGAGAAAGACCTAGTTCCCCACCTCATCGCGACAGGAGGCCTCAAATCCTTTGAAAACACCAGAGGTATGCGGAGATCAGTGCCTCCAAAGGAGACGATGCCTGACTCCTCGTGAAACTTGATAGGAGACCCAGGATTCCTGTGGCACGTGGAAAGGGACACTTGGTCTCCCGCCTCAGCTGGAGAGGCGTCCCAATTGCCCTGCAAAACCTCGAGGAGAATCCCGAGTTGTCCCTCGCAACTAGGCAGGAGTCCTGACATGGCTGAACACACACGTGTGTGGAAGGGCCATCCCCGTCGTAACTCGAGAATATACCCCAGGTTCCCGCCACAACTCGAGAAAAACCATGAGGCTTCCCCCTCGCCGCGAGATGAGGCCCGATTCCCCTGCACTGCGTGCAGAGCAATTCCGTGTTGCACATCACACATGAAAGGAGCCTTGATTTCCTTGATGGCACTCCAGAGAAACCCCAAGAACACTGTTTCAAGGATAGAGGGATCCTGAGGTCACTGTAGCAACACGAAAGAGCTCCGTGGACCAAGAATCAACACGAGATGAGAGGTTAGTCCCTGGCTTCGACTCCTGAGGAATACCACCTTACCACAAGCACCTCAAGAGGAGGCTTCTCTCAGCTCTAGGTATGTGAGAGGGATCCTGAGTTTGCGGGCTCAAGTGGAATGGACACCGCGATGCCCTGACTCGAAATAAGGCCGGATATCCCTGCAGTGACTTGAATGCAGGCTCGTCTTGCATCTCCCAAGAAGAAAGGATGTCTGAATCCCCTGTGGAGACCACAGAGAAAGACCTAGTTCCCCACCTCATCGCGACCGATAGCCTCACATCCTTTGAAAACTCCAGAGGTACGCGGAGATCAGTGCCTCCAAAGGAGACGATGCCTGACTCCTCGTGAAACTTGATAGGAGTCCCAGGATTCTTGTGGCACGTGGAAAGGGACCCTTGGTCTCCCGCCTCAGCTGGAGAGGCGTTCCAATTGCCCTGCCAAGCCTCGAGGAGAATCCCGAGTTGTCCCTCGCAACTAGGCAGGAGTCCTGACGTGGCTGAACAAACACGTGGGTGGAAGGGCCATCCCCGTCGTAACTCGAGAATATACCCCAGGTTCCCGCCGCAACTCGAGAAAAACCATGAGACTTCCCCCTCGATGCGAGATGAGGCCCAATTCCCCTGTACTGCGTGCAGAGCAATTCCGTCTTGCACATCACACATGAAAGGAGCCTTGATTTCCTTGATGGCACTCCAGAGAAACCCCAAGAACACTGTTTCAAGGATAGAGGGATCCTGAGGTCACTGTAGCAACACGAAAGAACTCTGTGGACCAAAAATCAACTCGAAAAGAGAGGTTAGTCCCTGGATTCGTCTCCAGCGGAATACCACCTTACCACAAGCACCTCAAGAGGAGGCTTCTCTCAGCTCTAGGTATGTGAGAGGGACCCTGAGTTTGCGGCCTCAAGTGGAATGGACACCGCGATGCCCTGACTCGAAATAAGGCCGGATATCCCTGCAGTGACTTCAATGCAGGCTCGTCTTGCATCTCCCAGGACGAAAGGATGTCTGAATCCCCTGTGGAAAACACAGAGAAAGACTTAGTTCCCCACCTCATCGCGACCGATAGCCTCACATTCTTTGAAAACTCCAGAGGTACGCGGAGATCAGTGCCTCCAAAGGAGACGACGCCTGACTCCTCGTGAAACTTGATAGGAGTCCCAGGATTCCTGTGGCACTTGGAAAGGGACACTTGGTCTCCCGCCTCAGCTGGAGAGGCGTCCCAATTGCCCTGCCAAGCCTCGAGGAGAATCCAGAGTTGTCCCTCGCAACTAGGCAGGAGTCCTGACGTCGCTGAAGAAACACGTGGGTGGAAGGGCCATCCCCGTCGTAACTCGAGAATATACCCCAGGTTCCCGCCGCAACTCGAGAAAAACCATGAGACTTCCCCCTCGCCGCGAGATGAGGCCCGATTCCCCTGCACTGCGTGCAGAGCAATTCCGTGTTGCACATCACACATGAAAGGAGCCTTGATTTCCTTGATGGCACTCCAGAGAAAACCCAAGAACACTGTTTCAAGGCTAGAGGGATCCTGAGGTCACTGTAGCAACACGAAAGAGCTCCGTGGGCCAAAAATCAACTCGAGATGAGAGGTTAGTCCCTGGCTTCGACTCCAGAGGAATACCACCTTACCACAAGCACCTCAAGAGGAGGCTTCTCTCAGCTCTAGGTATGTGAGAGGGACCCTGAGTTTGCGGCCTCAAGTGGAATGGACACCGCGATGCCCTGACGCGAAATAAGGCCGGATATCCCTGCAGTGACTTGAATGCAGGCTTGTCTTGCATCTCCCAAGATGAAAGGATGTCTGAATCCCCTGTGGAGACCACAGAGAAAGACCTAGTTCCCCACCTCATCGCGACCGGAGGCCTCACATCCTTTGAAAACTCCAGAGGTACGCGGAGATCAGTGCCTCCAAAGGAGACGATGCCTGACTCCTCGTGAAACTTGATAGGAGTCCCAGGATTCCTGTGGCACGTGGAAAGGGACCCTTGGTCTCCCGCCTCAGCTGGAGAGGCGTCCCAATTGCCTTGCCAAGCCTCGAGGAGAATCCCGAGTTGTCCCTCGGAACTAGGCAAGAGTCCTAACGTGGCTGAACAAACACGTGTGTGGAAGGGCCATCCCCGTCTTAACTCGAGAATATACCCCAGGTTCCCGCCGCAACTCGAGAAAAACCATGAGACTTCCCCCTCGCCGCGAGATGAGGCCCGATTCCCCTGCACTGCGTGCAGAGCAATTCTGTGTTGCACATCACACATGAAGGGAGCCTTGATTTCCTTCATGGCACTCCAGAGAAACCCCAAGAACACTGTTTCAAGGCTAGAGGGATCCTGAGGTCACTGTAGCAACACGAAAGAGCTCCGTGGACCAAAAATCAACTCGAGATGAGAGGTTAGTCCCTGGCTTCGACTCCAGAGGAATACCACCTTACCACAAGCACCTCAAGAGAAGGCTTCTCTCAGCTCTAGGTATGTGAGAGGGACCCTGAGTTTGCGGCCTCAAGTGGAATGGACACCGCGATGCCCTGACTCGAAATAAGGCCGGATATCCCTGCAGTGACTGGAATGCAGGCTCGTCTTGCATCTCCCAAGATGAAAGGGTGTCTGAATCCCCTGTGGAGACCACAGAGAAAGACCTAGTTCCCCACCTCATCGCGACAGTAGGCCTCAAATCCTTTGAAAACACCAGAGGTATGCGGAGATCAGTGCCTCCAAAGGAGACGATGCCTGACTCCTCGTGAAACTTGATAGGAGTCCCAGGATTCCTGTGGCACGTGGAAAGGGACCCTTGGTCTCCCGCCTCAGCTGGAGAGGCGTCCCAATTGCCCTGCAAAACCTCGAGGAGAATCCCGAGTTGTCCCTCGCAACTAGGCAGGAGTCCTGACATGGCTGAACACACACGTGTGTGGAAGGGCCATCCCCGTCGTAACTCGAGAATATACCCCAGGTTCCCGCCGCAACTCGAGAAAAACCATGAGGCTTCCCCCTCGCCGCGAGATGAGGCCCGATTCCCCTGCACTGCGTGCAGAGCAATTCCGTGTTGCACATCACACATGAAAGGAGCCTTGATTTCCTTGATGGCACTCCAGAGAAACCCCAAGAACACTGTTTCAAGGATAGAGGGATCCTGAGGTCACTGTAGCAACACGAAAGAGCTCCGTGGACCAAGAATCAACACGAGATGAGAGGTTAGTCCCTGGCTTCGACTCCTGAGGAATACCACCTTACCACAAGCACCTCAAGAGGAGGCTTCTCTCAGCTCTAGGTATGTGAGAGGGATCCTGAGTTTGCGGGCTCAAGTGGAATGGACACCGCGATGCCCTGACTCGAAATAAGGCCGGATATCCCTGCAGTGACTTGAATGCAGGCTCGTCTTGCATCTCCCAAGAAGAAAGGATGTCTGAATCCCCTGTGGAGACCACAGAGAAAGACCTAGTTCCCCACCGCATCGCGACCGATAGCCTCACATCCTTTGAAAACTCCAGAGGTACGCGGAGATCAGTGCCTCCAAAGGAGACGATGCCTGACTCCTCGTGAAACTTGATAGGAGTCCCAGGATTCTTGTGGCACGTGGAAAGGGACCCTTGGTCTCCCGCCTCAGCTGGAGAGGCGTTCCAATTGCCCTGCCAAGCCTCGAGGAGAATCCCGAGTTGTCCCTCGCAACTAGGCAGGAGTCCTGACGTGGCTGAACAAACACGTGGGTGGAAGGGCCATCCCCGTCGTAACTCGAGAATATACCCCAGGTTCCCGCCGCAACTCGAGAAAAACCATGAGACTTCCCCCTCGATGCGAGATGAGGCCTGATTCCCCTGTACTGCGTGCAGAGCAATTCCGTCTTGCACATCACACATGAAAGGAGCCTTGATTTCCTTGATGGCACTCCAGAGAAACCCCAAGAACACTGTTTCAAGGATAGAGGGATCCTGAGGTCACTGTAGCAACACGAAAGAACTCTGTGGACCAAAAATCAACTCGAAAAGAGAGGTTAGTCCCTGGATTCGTCTCCAGAGGAATACCACCTTACCACAAGCACCTCAAGAGGAGGCTTCTCTCAGCTCTAGGTATGTGAGAGGGACCCTGAGTTTGCGGCCTCAAGTGGAATGGACACCGCGATGCCCTGACTCGAAATAAGGCCGGATATCCCTGCAGTGACTTCAATGCAGGCTCGTCTTGCATCTCCCAGGACGAAAGGATGTCTGAATCCCCTGTGGAAAACACAGAGAAAGACATAGTTCCCCACCTCATCGCGACCGATAGCCTCACATCCTTTGAAAATTCCAGAGGTACACGGAGATCAGTGCCTCCAAAGGAGACGACGCCTGACTCCTCGTGAAACTTGATAGGAGTCCCAGGATTCCTGTGGCACTTGGAAAGGGACACTTGGTCTCCCGCCTCAGCTGGAGAGGCGTCCCAATTGCCCTGCCAAGCCTCGAGGAGAATCCAGAGTTGTCCCTCGCAACTAGGCAGGAGTCCTGACGTCGCTGAAGAAACACGTGGGTGGAAGGGCCATCCCCGTCGTAACTCGAGAATATACCCCAGGTTCCCGCCGCAACTCGAGAAAAACCATGAGACTTCCCCCTCGCCGCGAGATGAGGCCCGATTCCCCTGCACTGCGTGCAGAACAATTCCGTGTTGCACATCACACATGAAAGGAGCCTTGATTTCCTTGATGGCACTCCAGAGAAACCCCAAGAACACTGTTTCAAGGCTAGAGGGATCCTGAGGTCACTGTAGCAACACGAAAGAGCTCCGTGGGCCAAAAATCAACTCGAGATGAGAGGTTAGTCCCTGGCTTCGACTCCAGAGGAATACCACCTTACCACAAGCACCTCAAGAGGAGGCTTCTCTCAGCTCTAGGTATGTGAGAGGGACCCTGAGTTTGCGGCCTCAAGTGGAATGGACACCGCGATGCCCTGACTCGAAATAAGGCCGGATATCCCTGCAGTGACTTGAATGCAGGCTCGTCTTGCATCTCCCAAGATGAAAGGATGTCTGAATCCCCTGTGGAGACCACAGAGAAAGACCTAGTTCCCCACCTCATCGCGACCGGAGGCCTCACATCCTTTGAAAACTCCAGAGGTACGCGGAGATCAGTGCCTCCAAAGGAGACGATGCCTGACTCCTCGTGAAACTTGATAGGAGTCCCAGGATTCTTGTGGCACGTGGAAAGGGTCCCTTGGTCTCCCGCCTCAGCTGGAGAGGCGTCCCAATTGCCCTGCCAAGCCTCGAGGAGAATCCAGAGTTGTCCCTCGCAACTAGGCAGGAGTCCTGACGTGGCTGAACAAACACGTGGGTGGAAGGGCCATCCCCGTCGTAACTCGAGAATATACCCCAGGTTCCCGCCGCAACTCGAGAAAAACCATGAGACTTCCCCCTCGATGCGAGATGAGGCCCGATTCCCCTGTACTGCGTGCAGAGCAATTCCGTCTTGCACATCACACATGAAAGGAGCCTTGATTTCCTTGATGGCACTCCAGAGAAACCCCAAGAACACTGTTTCAAGGATAGAGGGATCCTGAGGTCACTGTAGCAACAGGAAAGAACTCTGTGGACCAAAAATCAACTCGAAAAGAGAGGTTAGTCCCTGGATTCGTCTCCAGAGGAATACCACCTTACCACAAGCACCTCAAGAGGAGGCTTCTCTCAGCTCTAGGTATGTGAGAGGGACCCTGAGTTTGCGGCCTCAAGTGGAATGGACACCGCGATGCCCTGACTCGAAATAAGGCCGGATATCCCTGCAGTGACTTCAATGCAGGCTCGTCTTGCATCTCCCAGGACGACAGGATGTCTGAATCCCCTGTGGAAAGCACAGAGAAAGACTTAGTTCCCCACCTCATCGCGACCGATAGCCTCACATCCTTTGAAAACTCCAGAGGTACGCGGAGATCAGTGCCTCCAAAGGAGACGACGCCTGACTCCTCGTGAAACTTGATAGGAGTCCCAGGATTCCTGTGGCACTTGGAAAGGGACACTTGGTCTCCCGCCTCAGCTGGAGAGGCGTCCCAATTGCCCTGCCAAGCCTCGAGGAGAATCCAGAGTTGTCCCTCGCAACTAGGCAGGAGTCCTGACGTCGCTGAAGAAACACGTGGGTGGAAGGGCCATCCCCGTCGTAACTCGAGAATATACCCCAGGTTCCCGCCGCAACTCGAGAAAAACCATGAGACTTCCCCCTCGCCGCGAGATGAGGCCCGATTCCCCTGCACTGCGTGCAGAGCAATTCCGTGTTGCACATCACACATGAAAGGAGCCTTGATTTCCTTGATGGCACTCCAGAGAAACCCCAAGAACACTGTTTCAAGGCTAGAGGGATCCTGAGGTCACTGTAGCAACACGAAAGAGCTCCGTGGGCCAAAAATCAACTCGAGATGAGAGGTTAGTCCCTGGCTTCGACTCCAGAGGAATACCACCTTACCACAAGCACCTCAAGAGGAGGCTTCTCTCAGCTCTAGGTATGTGAGAGGGACCCTGAGTTTGCGGCCTCAAGTGGAATGGACACCGCGATGCCCTGACTCGAAATAAGGCCGGATATCCCTGCAGTGACTGGAATGCAGGCTCGTCTTGCATCTCCCAAGAAGAAAGGATGTCTGAATCCCCTGTGGAGACCACAGAGAAAGACCTAGTTCCCCACCTCATCGCGACCGGAGGCCTCACATCCTTTGAAAACTCCAGAGGTACGCGGAGATCAGTGCCTCCAAAGGAGACGATGCCTGACTCCTCGTGAAACTTGATAGGAGTCCCAGGATTCTTGTGGCACGTGGAAAGGGACCCTTGGTCTCCCGCCTCAGCTGGAGAGGCGTTCCAATTGCCCTGCCAAGCCTCGAGGAGAATCCCGAGTTGTCCCTCGCAACTAGGCAGGAGTCCTGACGTGGCTGAACAAACACGTGGGTGGAAGGGCCATCCCTGTCGTAACTCGAGAATATACCCCAGGTTCCCGCCGCAACTCGAGAAAAACCATGAGACTTCCCCCTCGATGCGAGATGAGGCCCGATTCCCCTGTACTGCGTGCAGAGCAATTCCGTCTTGCACATCACACATGAAAGGAGCCTTGATTTCCTTGATGGCACTCCAGAGAAACCCCAAGAACACTGTTTCACGGCTAGAGGGATCCTGAGGTCACTGTAGCAACACGAAAGAACTCAGTGGACCAAAAATCAACTCGAAAAGAGAGGTTAGTCCCTGGATTCGTCTCCAGAGGAATACCACCTTACCACAAGCACCTCAAGAAGAGGCTACTCTCAGCTCTAGGTATGTGAGAGGGACCCTGAGTTTGCGGCCTCAAGTGGAATGGACACCGCGATGCCCTGACTCGAAATAAGGCCGGATATCCCTGCAGTGACTTCAATGCAGGCTCGTCTTGCATGTCCCAGGACGAAAGGATGTCTGAATACCCTGTGGAAAGCACAGAGAAAGACTTAGTTCCCCACCTCATCGCGACCGATAGCCTCACATCCTTTGAAAACTCCAGAGGTACGCGGAGATCAGTGCCTCCAAAGGAGACGATGCCTGACTCCTCGTGAAACTTGATAGGAGTCCCAGGATTCCTGTGGCACTTGGAAAGGGACACTTGGTCTCCCGCCTCAGCTGGAGAGGCGTCCCAATTGCCCTGCCAAGCCTCGAGGAGAATCCAGAGTTGTCCCTCGCACCTAGGCAGGAGTCCTGACGTCGCTGAAGAAACACGTGGGTGGAAGGGCCATCCCCGTCGTAACTCGAGAATATACCCCAGGTTCCTGCCGCAACTCGAGAAAAACCATGAGACTTCCCCCTCGCCGCGAGATGAGGCCCGATTCCCCTGCACTGCGTGCAGAGCATTTCCGTGTTGCACATCACACATGAAAGGAGCCTTGATTTCCTTCATGGCACTCCAGAGAAACCCCAAGAACACTGTTTCAAGGCTAGAGGGATCCTGAGGTCACTGTAGCAACACGAAAGAGCTCCGTGGACCAAGAATCAACTTGAGATGAGAGGTTAGTCCCTGGCTTCGACTCCAGAGGAATACCACCTTACCACAAGCACCTCAAGAGGAGGCTTCTCTCAGCTCTAGGTATGTGAGAGGGACCCTGAGTTTGCGGCCTCAAGTGGAATGGACACCGCGATGCCCTGACTCGAAATAAGGCCGGATATCCCTGCAGTGACTTGAATGCAGGCTCGTCTTGCATCTCCCAAGATGAAAGGATGTCTGAATCCCCTGTGGAGACCACAGAGAAAGACCTAGTTCCCCACCTCATCGCGACCGGAGGCCTCACATCCTTTGAAAATTCCAGAGGTACGCGGAGATCAGTGCCTCCAAAGGAGACGATGCCTGACTCCTCGTGAAACTTGAGAGGAGTCCCAGGATTCCTGTGGCACGTGGAAAGGGACCCTTGGTCTCCCGCCTCAGCTGGAGAGGCGTCCCAATTGCCTTGCCAAGCCTCGAGGAGAATCCCGAGTTGTGTCTCGCAACTAGGCAAGAGTCCTGACGTGGCTGAACAAACACGTGGGTGGAAGGGCCATCCCCGTCGTAACTCGAGAATATACCCCAGGTTCCCGCCGCAACTCGAGAAAAACCATGAGACTTCCCCCTCGATGCGAGATGAGGCCCGATTCCCCTGTACTGCGTGCAGAGCAATTCCGTCTTGCACATCACACATGAAAGGAGCCTTGATTTCCTTGATGGCACTCCACAGAAACCCCAAGAACACTGTTTCAAGGCTAGAGGGATCCTGAGGTCACTGTAGCAACACTAAAGAGATCCGTGGACCAAGAATCAACACGAGATGAGAGGTTAGTCCCTGGCTTCGACTCCAGATGAATACCACCTTACCACAAGCACCTCAAGAGGAGGCTTCTCTCAGCTCTAGGTATGTGAGAGGGATCCTGAGTTTGCGGCCTCAAGTGGAATGGACACCGCGATGCCCTGACTCGAAATAAGGCCGGATATCCCTGGAGTGACTTGAATGCAGGCTCGTCTTGCATCTCCCAAGAAGAAAGGATGTCTGAATCCCCTGTGGAGACCACAGAGAAAGACCTAGTTCCCCACCTCATCGCGACCGGAGGCCTCACATTCTTTGAAAACTCCAGAGGTACGCGGAGATCAGTGCCTCCAAAGGAGACGATGCCTGACTCCTCGTGAAACTTGATAGGAGTCCCAGGATTCTTGTGGCACGTGGAAAGGGACCCTTGGTCTCCCGCCTCAGCTGGAGAGGCGTCCCAATTGCCCTGCCAGGCCTCGAGGAGAATCCAGAGTTGTCCCTCACAACTAGGCAGGAGTCCTGACGTGGCTGAACAAACACGTGGGTGGAAGGGCCATCCCCGTCGTAACTCGAGAATATACCCCAGGTTCCCGCCGCAACTCGAGAAAAACCATGAGACTTCCCCCTCGCCACAAGATGAGGCCCGATTCCCCTGTACTGCGTGCAGAGCAATTCCGTCTTGCACATCACACATGAAAGGAGCCTTGATTTCCTTGATGGCACTCCAGAGAAACCCCAAGAACACTGTTTCAAGGATAGAGGGATCCTGAGGTCACTGTAGCAACACGAAAGAACTCTGTGGACCAAAAATCAACTCGAAAAGAGAGGTTAGTCCCTGGATTCGTCTCCAGAGGAATACCACCTTACCACAAGCACCTCAAGAGGAGGCTTCTCTCAGCTCTAGGTATGTGAGAGGGACCCTGAGTTTGCGGCCTCAAGTGGAATGGACACCGTGATGCCCTGACTCGAAATAAGGCCGGATATCCCTGCAGTGACTTCAATGCAGGCTCGTCTTGCATCTCCCAGGACGAAAGGATGTCTGAATCCCCTGTGGAAAGCACAGAGAAAGACTTAGTTCCCCACCTCATCGCGACCGATAGCCTCACATCCTTTGAAAACTCCAGAGGTACGCGGAGATCAGTGCCTCCAAAGGAGACGACGCCTGACTCCTCGTGAAACTTGATAGGAGTCCCAGGATTCCTGTGGCACTTGGAAAGGGACACTTGGTCTCCCGCCTCAGCTGGAGAGGCGTCCCAATTGCCCTGCCAAGCCTCGAGGAGAATCCAGAGTTGTCCCTCGCAACTAGGCAGGAGTCCTGACGTCGCTGAAGAAACACGTGGGTGGAAGGGCCATCCCCGTCGTAACTCGAGAATATACCCCAGGTTCCCGCCGCAACTCGAGAAAAACCATGAGACTTCCCCCTCGCCGCGAGATGAGGCCCGATTCCCCTGAACTGCGTGCAGAGCAATTCCGTGTTGCACATCACACATGAAAGGAGCCTTGATTTCCTTGATGGCACTCCAGAGAAACCCCAAGAACACTGTTTCAAGGCTAGAGGGATCCTGAGGTCACTGTAGCAACACGAAAGAGCTCCGTGGGCCAAAAATCAACTCGAGATGAGAGGTTAGTCCCTGGCTTCGACTCCAGAGGAATACCACCTTACCACAAGCACCTCAAGAGGAGGCTTCTCTCAGCTCTAGGTATGTGAGAGGGACCCTGAGTTTGCGGCCTCAAGTGGAATGGACACCGCGATGCCCTGACTCGAAATAAGGCCGGATATCCCTGCCGTGACTGGAATGCAGGCTCGTCTTGCATCTCCCAAGAAGAAAGGATGTCTGAATCACCTGTGGAGACCACAGAGAAAGACCTAGTTCCCCACCTCATCGCGACCGGAGGCCTCACATCCTTTGAAAACTCCAGAGGTACGCGGAAATCAGTGCCTCCAAAGGAGACGATGCCTGACTCCTCGTGAAACTTGATAGGAGTCCCAGGATTCTTGTGGCACGTGGAAAGGGACCCTTGGTCTCCCGCCTCAGATGGAGAGGCGTCCCAATTGCCCTGCAAAGCCTCTAGGAGAATCCCGAGTTGTCCCTCGCAACTAGGCAGGAGTCCTGACATGGCTGAACACACACGTGTGTGGAAGGGCCATCCCCGTCGTAACTCGAGAATATTCCCCAGGTTCCCGCCGCAACTCGAGAAAAACCATGAGACTTCCCCCTCGGCGAGATGAGGCCCGATTCCCCTGCACTGCGTGCAGAGCAATTCCGTGTTTGCACATCACACATGAAAGGAGCCTTGATTTCCTTGATGGCACTCCAGAGAAACCCCAAGAACACTGTTTCAAGGCTAGAGGGATCCTGAGGTCACTGTAGCAACACGAAAGAGCTCCGTGGACCAAGAATCAACACGAGATGAGAGGTTAGTCCCTGGCTTCGACTCCTGAGGAATACCACCTTACCACAAGCACCTCAAGAGGAGGCTTCTCTCAGCTCTAGGTATGTGAGAGGGACCCTGAGTTTGCGGGCCTCAAGTGGAATGGACACCGCGATGCCCTGACGCGAAATAAGGCTGGATATCCCTGCAGTGACTTGAATGCAGGCTAGTCTTGCATCTCCCAAGATGAAAGGATGTCTGAATCCCCTGTGGAGACCACAGAGAAAGACCTAGTTCCCCACCTCATCGCGACCGGAGGCCTCACATCCTTTGAAAACTCCAGAGGTATGCGGAGATCAGTGCCTCCAAAGGAGACGATGCCTGACTCCTCGTGAAACTTGATAGGAGTCCCAGGATTCCTGTGGCACGTGGAAAGGGACCCTTGGTCTCCGCCTCAGCTGGAGAGGCGTCCCAATTGCCTTGCCAAGCCTCGAGGAGAATCCCGAGTTGTCCCTCGGAACTAGGCAAGAGTCCTAATGTGGCTGAACAAACACGGTGTGTGGAAGGGCCATCCCCGTCTTAACTCGAGAATATACCCCAGGTTCCCGCCGCAACTCGAGAAAAACCATGAGACTTCCCCCTCGCCGCGAGATGAGGCCCGATTCCCCTGCACTGCGTGTGCAGAGCAATTCTGTGTTGCACATCACACATGAAGGGAGCCTTGATTTCCTTCATGGCACTCCAGAGAAACCCAAGAACACTGTTTCAAGGCTAGAGGGATCCTGAGGTCACTGTAGCAACACGAAAGAGCTCCGTGGACCAAAAATCAACTCGAGATGAGAGGTTAGTCCCTGGCTTCGACTCCAGAGGAATACCACCTTACCACAAGCACCTCAAGAGAAGTCTTCTCTCAGCTCTAGGTATGTGAGAGGGACCCTGAGTTTGCGGCCTCAAGTGGAATGGACACCGCGATGCCCTGACTCGAAATAAGGCCGGATATCCCTGCAGTGACTGGAATGCAGGCTCGTCTTGCATCTCCCAAGACGAAAGGATGTCTGAATCCCCTGTGGAGACCACAGAGAAAGACCTAGTTCCCCACCTCATCGCGACAGGAGGCCTCAAATCCTTTGAAAACACCAGAGGTATGCGGAGATCAGTGCCTCCAAAGGAGACGATGCCTGACTCCTCGTGAAACTTGATAGGAGACCCAGGATTCCTGTGGCACGTGGAAAGGGGACACTTGGTCTCCCGCCTCAGCTGGAGAGGCGTCCCAATTGCCCTGCAAAACCTCGAGGAGAATCCCGAGTTGTCCCTCGCAACTAGGCAGGAGTCCTGACATGGCTGAACACACACGTGTGTGGAAGGGCCATCCCCGTCGTAACTCGAGAATATACCCCAGGTTCCCGCCACAACTCGAGAAAAACCATGAGGCTTCCCCCTCGCCGCGAGATGAGGCCCGATTCCCCTGCACTGCGTGCAGAGCAATTCCGTGTTGCACATCACACATGAAAGGAGCCTTGATTTCCTTGATGGCACTCCAGAGAAACCCCAAGAACACTGTTTCAAGGATAGAGGGATCCTGAGGTCACTGTAGCAACACGAAAGAGCTCCGTGGACCAAGAATCAACACGAGATGAGAGGTTAGTCCCTGGCTTCGACTCCTGAGGAATACCACCTTACCACAAGCACCTCAAGAGGAGGCTTCTCTCAGCTCTAGGTATGTGAGAGGGATCCTGAGTTTGCGGGCTCAAGTGGAATGGACACCGCGATGCCCTGACTCGAAATAAGGCCGGATATCCCTGCAGTGACTTGAATGCAGGCTCGTCTTGCATCTCCCAAGAAGAAAGGATGTCTGAATCCCCTGTGGAGACCACAGAGAAAGACCTAGTTCCCCACCTCATCGCGACCGATAGCCTCACATCCTTTGAAAACTCCAGAGGTACGCGGAGATCAGTGCCTCCAAAGGAGACGATGCCTGACTCCTCGTGAAACTTGATAGGAGTCCCAGGATTCTTGTGGCACGTGGAAAGGGACCCTTGGTCTCCCGCCTCAGCTGGAGAGGCGTTCCAATTGCCCTGCCAAGCCTCGAGGAGAATCCCGAGTTGTCCCTCGCAACTAGGCAGGAGTCCTGACGTGGCTGAACAAACACGTGGGTGGAAGGGCCATCCCCGTCGTAACTCGAGAATATACCCCAGGTTCCCGCCGCAACTCGAGAAAAACCATGAGACTTCCCCCTCGATGCGAGATGAGGCCCAATTCCCCTGTACTGCGTGCAGAGCAATTCCGTCTTGCACATCACACATGAAAGGAGCCTTGATTTCCTTGATGGCACTCCAGAGAAACCCCAAGAACACTGTTTCAAGGATAGAGGGATCCTGAGGTCACTGTAGCAACACGAAAGAACTCTGTGGACCAAAAATCAACTCGAAAAGAGAGGTTAGTCCCTGGATTCGTCTCCAGCGGAATACCACCTTACCACAAGCACCTCAAGAGGAGGCTTCTCTCAGCTCTAGGTATGTGAGAGGGACCCTGAGTTTGCGGCCTCAAGTGGAATGGACACCGCGATGCCCTGACTCGAAATAAGGCCGGATATCCCTGCAGTGACTTCAATGCAGGCTCGTCTTGCATCTCCCAGGACGAAAGGATGTCTGAATCCCCTGTGGAAAACACAGAGAAAGACTTAGTTCCCCACCTCATCGCGACCGATAGCCTCACATTCTTTGAAAACTCCAGAGGTACGCGGAGATCAGTGCCTCCAAAGGAGACGACGCCTGACTCCTCGTGAAACTTGATAGGAGTCCCAGGATTCCTGTGGCACTTGGAAAGGGACACTTGGTCTCCCGCCTCAGCTGGAGAGGCGTCCCAATTGCCCTGCCAAGCCTCGAGGAGAATCCAGAGTTGTCCCTCGCAACTAGGCAGGAGTCCTGACGTCGCTGAAGAAACACGTGGGTGGAAGGGCCATCCCCGTCGTAACTCGAGAATATACCCCAGGTTCCCGCCGCAACTCGAGAAAAACCATGAGACTTCCCCCTCGCCGCGAGATGAGGCCCGATTCCCCTGCACTGCGTGCAGAGCAATTCCGTGTTGCACATCACACATGAAAGGAGCCTTGATTTCCTTGATGGCACTCCAGAGAAAACCCAAGAACACTGTTTCAAGGCTAGAGGGATCCTGAGGTCACTGTAGCAACACGAAAGAGCTCCGTGGGCCAAAAATCAACTCGAGATGAGAGGTTAGTCCCTGGCTTCGACTCCAGAGGAATACCACCTTACCACAAGCACCTCAAGAGGAGGCTTCTCTCAGCTCTAGGTATGTGAGAGGGACCCTGAGTTTGCGGCCTCAAGTGGAATGGACACCGCGATGCCCTGACGCGAAATAAGGCCGGATATCCCTGCAGTGACTTGAATGCAGGCTTGTCTTGCATCTCCCAAGATGAAAGGATGTCTGAATCCCCTGTGGAGACCACAGAGAAAGACCTAGTTCCCCACCTCATCGCGACCGGAGGCCTCACATCCTTTGAAAACTCCAGAGGTACGCGGAGATCAGTGCCTCCAAAGGAGACGATGCCTGACTCCTCGTGAAACTTGATAGGAGTCCCAGGATTCCTGTGGCACGTGGAAAGGGACCCTTGGTCTCCCGCCTCAGCTGGAGAGGCGTCCCAATTGCCTTGCCAAGCCTCGAGGAGAATCCCGAGTTGTCCCTCGGAACTAGGCAAGAGTCCTAACGTGGCTGAACAAACACGTGTGTGGAAGGGCCATCCCCGTCTTAACTCGAGAATATACCCCAGGTTCCCGCCGCAACTCGAGAAAAACCATGAGACTTCCCCCTCGCCGCGAGATGAGGCCCGATTCCCCTGCACTGCGTGCAGAGCAATTCTGTGTTGCACATCACACATGAAGGGAGCCTTGATTTCCTTCATGGCACTCCAGAGAAACCCCAAGAACACTGTTTCAAGGCTAGAGGGATCCTGAGGTCACTGTAGCAACACGAAAGAGCTCCATGGACCAAAAATCAACTCGAGATGAGAGGTTAGTCCCTGGCTTCGACTCCAGAGGAATACCACCTTACCACAAGCACCTCAAGAGAAGGCTTCTCTCAGCTCTAGGTATGTGAGAGGGACCCTGAGTTTGCGGCCTCAAGTGGAATGGACACCGCGATGCCCTGACTCGAAATAAGGCCGGATATCCCTGCAGTGACTGGAATGCAGGCTCGTCTTGCATCTCCCAAGATGAAAGGGTGTCTGAATCCCCTGTGGAGACCACAGAGAAAGACCTAGTTCCCCACCTCATCGCGACAGTAGGCCTCAAATCCTTTGAAAACACCAGAGGTATGCGGAGATCAGTGCCTCCAAAGGAGACGATGCCTGACTCCTCGTGAAACTTGATAGGAGTCCCAGGATTCCTGTGGCACGTGGAAAGGGACCCTTGGTCTCCCGCCTCAGCTGGAGAGGCGTCCCAATTGCCCTGCAAAACCTCGAGGAGAATCCCGAGTTGTCCCTCGCAACTAGGCAGGAGTCCTGACATGGCTGAACACACACGTGTGTGGAAGGGCCATCCCCGTCGTAACTCGAGAATATACCCCAGGTTCCCGCCGCAACTCGAGAAAAACCATGAGGCTTCCCCCTCGCCGCGAGATGAGGCCCGATTCCCCTGCACTGCGTGCAGAGCAATTCCGTGTTGCACATCACACATGAAAGGAGCCTTGATTTCCTTGATGGCACTCCAGAGAAACCCCAAGAACACTGTTTCAAGGATAGAGGGATCCTGAGGTCACTGTAGCAACACGAAAGAGCTCCGTGGACCAAGAATCAACACGAGATGAGAGGTTAGTCCCTGGCTTCGACTCCTGAGGAATACCACCTTACCACAAGCACCTCAAGAGGAGGCTTCTCTCAGCTCTAGGTATGTGAGAGGGATCCTGAGTTTGCGGGCTCAAGTGGAATGGACACCGCGATGCCCTGACTCGAAATAAGGCCGGATATCCCTGCAGTGACTTGAATGCAGGCTCGTCTTGCATCTCCCAAGAAGAAAGGATGTCTGAATCCCCTGTGGAGACCACAGAGAAAGACCTAGTTCCCCACCGCATCGCGACCGATAGCCTCACATCCTTTGAAAACTCCAGAGGTACGCGGAGATCAGTGCCTCCAAAGGAGACGATGCCTGACTCCTCGTGAAACTTGATAGGAGTCCCAGGATTCTTGTGGCACGTGGAAAGGGACCCTTGGTCTCCCGCCTCAGCTGGAGAGGCGTTCCAATTGCCCTGCCAAGCCTCGAGGAGAATCCCGAGTTGTCCCTCGCAACTAGGCAGGAGTCCTGACGTGGCTGAACAAACACGTGGGTGGAAGGGCCATCCCCGTCGTAACTCGAGAATATACCCCAGGTTCCCGCCGCAACTCGAGAAAAACCATGAGACTTCCCCCTCGATGCGAGATGAGGCCTGATTCCCCTGTACTGCGTGCAGAGCAATTCCGTCTTGCACATCACACATGAAAGGAGCCTTGATTTCCTTGATGGCACTCCAGAGAAACCCCAAGAACACTGTTTCAAGGATAGAGGGATCCTGAGGTCACTGTAGCAACACGAAAGAACTCTGTGGACCAAAAATCAACTCGAAAAGAGAGGTTAGTCCCTGGATTCGTCTCCAGAGGAATACCACCTTACCACAAGCACCTCAAGAGGAGGCTTCTCTCAGCTCTAGGTATGTGAGAGGGACCCTGAGTTTGCGGCCTCAAGTGGAATGGACACCGCGATGCCCTGACTCGAAATAAGGCCGGATATCCCTGCAGTGACTTCAATGCAGGCTCGTCTTGCATCTCCCAGGACGAAAGGATGTCTGAATCCCCTGTGGAAAACACAGAGAAAGACATAGTTCCCCACCTCATCGCGACCGATAGCCTCACATCCTTTGAAAATTCCAGAGGTACACGGAGATCAGTGCCTCCAAAGGAGACGACGCCTGACTCCTCGTGAAACTTGATAGGAGTCCCAGGATTCCTGTGGCACTTGGAAAGGGACACTTGGTCTCCCGCCTCAGCTGGAGAGGCGTCCCAATTGCCCTGCCAAGCCTCGAGGAGAATCCAGAGTTGTCCCTCGCAACTAGGCAGGAGTCCTGACGTCGCTGAAGAAACACGTGGGTGGAAGGGCCATCCCCGTCGTAACTCGAGAATATACCCCAGGTTCCCGCCGCAACTCGAGAAAAACCATGAGACTTCCCCCTCGCCGCGAGATGAGGCCCGATTCCCCTGCACTGCGTGCAGAACAATTCCGTGTTGCACATCACACATGAAAGGAGCCTTGATTTCCTTGATGGCACTCCAGAGAAACCCCAAGAACACTGTTTCAAGGCTAGAGGGATCCTGAGGTCACTGTAGCAACACGAAAGAGCTCCGTGGGCCAAAAATCAACTCGAGATGAGAGGTTAGTCCCTGGCTTCGACTCCAGAGGAATACCACCTTACCACAAGCACCTCAAGAGGAGGCTTCTCTCAGCTCTAGGTATGTGAGAGGGACCCTGAGTTTGCGGCCTCAAGTGGAATGGACACCGCGATGCCCTGACTCGAAATAAGGCCGGATATCCCTGCAGTGACTTGAATGCAGGCTCGTCTTGCATCTCCCAAGATGAAAGGATGTCTGAATCCCCTGTGGAGACCACAGAGAAAGACCTAGTTCCCCACCTCATCGCGACCGGAGGCCTCACATCCTTTGAAAACTCCAGAGGTACGCGGAGATCAGTGCCTCCAAAGGAGACGATGCCTGACTCCTCGTGAAACTTGATAGGAGTCCCAGGATTCTTGTGGCACGTGGAAAGGGTCCCTTGGTCTCCCGCCTCAGCTGGAGAGGCGTCCCAATTGCCCTGCCAAGCCTCGAGGAGAATCCAGAGTTGTCCCTCGCAACTAGGCAGGAGTCCTGACGTGGCTGAACAAACACGTGGGTGGAAGGGCCATCCCCGTCGTAACTCGAGAATATACCCCAGGTTCCCGCCGCAACTCGAGAAAAACCATGAGACTTCCCCCTCGATGCGAGATGAGGCCCGATTCCCCTGTACTGCGTGCAGAGCAATTCCGTCTTGCACATCACACATGAAAGGAGCCTTGATTTCCTTGATGGCACTCCAGAGAAACCCCAAGAACACTGTTTCAAGGATAGAGGGATCCTGAGGTCACTGTAGCAACAGGAAAGAACTCTGTGGACCAAAAATCAACTCGAAAAGAGAGGTTAGTCCCTGGATTCGTCTCCAGAGGAATACCACCTTACCACAAGCACCTCAAGAGGAGGCTTCTCTCAGCTCTAGGTATGTGAGAGGGACCCTGAGTTTGCGGCCTCAAGTGGAATGGACACCGCGATGCCCTGACTCGAAATAAGGCCGGATATCCCTGCAGTGACTTCAATGCAGGCTCGTCTTGCATCTCCCAGGACGACAGGATGTCTGAATCCCCTGTGGAAAGCACAGAGAAAGACTTAGTTCCCCACCTCATCGCGACCGATAGCCTCACATCCTTTGAAAACTCCAGAGGTACGCGGAGATCAGTGCCTCCAAAGGAGACGACGCCTGACTCCTCGTGAAACTTGATAGGAGTCCCAGGATTCCTGTGGCACTTGGAAAGGGACACTTGGTCTCCCGCCTCAGCTGGAGAGGCGTCCCAATTGCCCTGCCAAGCCTCGAGGAGAATCCAGAGTTGTCCCTCGCAACTAGGCAGGAGTCCTGACGTCGCTGAAGAAACACGTGGGTGGAAGGGCCATCCCCGTCGTAACTCGAGAATATACCCCAGGTTCCCGCCGCAACTCGAGAAAAACCATGAGACTTCCCCCTCGCCGCGAGATGAGGCCCGATTCCCCTGCACTGCGTGCAGAGCAATTCCGTGTTGCACATCACACATGAAAGGAGCCTTGATTTCCTTGATGGCACTCCAGAGAAACCCCAAGAACACTGTTTCAAGGCTAGAGGGATCCTGAGGTCACTGTAGCAACACGAAAGAGCTCCGTGGGCCAAAAATCAACTCGAGATGAGAGGTTAGTCCCTGGCTTCGACTCCAGAGGAATACCACCTTACCACAAGCACCTCAAGAGGAGGCTTCTCTCAGCTCTAGGTATGTGAGAGGGACCCTGAGTTTGCGGCCTCAAGTGGAATGGACACCGCGATGCCCTGACTCGAAATAAGGCCGGATATCCCTGCAGTGACTGGAATGCAGGCTCGTCTTGCATCTCCCAAGAAGAAAGGATGTCTGAATCCCCTGTGGAGACCACAGAGAAAGACCCAGTTCCCCACCTCATCGCGACCGGAGGCCTCACATCCTTTGAAAACTCCAGAGGTACGCGGAGATCAGTGCCTCCAAAGGAGACGATGCCTGACTCCTCGTGAAACTTGATAGGAGTCCCAGGATTCTTGTGGCACGTGGAAAGGGACCCTTGGTCTCCCGCCTCAGCTGGAGAGGCGTTCCAATTGCCCTGCCAAGCCTCGAGGAGAATCCCGAGTTGTCCCTCGCAACTAGGCAGGAGTCCTGACGTGGCTGAACAAACACGTGGGTGGAAGGGCCATCCCTGTCGTAACTCGAGAATATACCCCAGGTTCCCGCCGCAACTCGAGAAAAACCATGAGACTTCCCCCTCGATGCGAGATGAGGCCCGATTCCCCTGTACTGCGTGCAGAGCAATTCCGTCTTGCACATCACACATGAAAGGAGCCTTGATTTCCTTGATGGCACTCCAGAGAAACCCCAAGAACACTGTTTCACGGCTAGAGGGATCCTGAGGTCACTGTAGCAACACGAAAGAACTCAGTGGACCAAAAATCAACTCGAAAAGAGAGGTTAGTCCCTGGATTCGTCTCCAGAGGAATACCACCTTACCACAAGCACCTCAAGAAGAGGCTACTCTCAGCTCTAGGTATGTGAGAGGGACCCTGAGTTTGCGGCCTCAAGTGGAATGGACACCGCGATGCCCTGACTCGAAATAAGGCCGGATATCCCTGCAGTGACTTCAATGCAGGCTCGTCTTGCATGTCCCAGGACGAAAGGATGTCTGAATACCCTGTGGAAAGCACAGAGAAAGACTTAGTTCCCCACCTCATCGCGACCGATAGCCTCACATCCTTTGAAAACTCCAGAGGTACGCGGAGATCAGTGCCTCCAAAGGAGACGATGCCTGACTCCTCGTGAAACTTGATAGGAGTCCCAGGATTCCTGTGGCACTTGGAAAGGGACACTTGGTCTCCCGCCTCAGCTGGAGAGGCGTCCCAATTGCCCTGCCAAGCCTCGAGGAGAATCCAGAGTTGTCCCTCGCACCTAGGCAGGAGTCCTGACGTCGCTGAAGAAACACGTGGGTGGAAGGGCCATCCCCGTCGTAACTCGAGAATATACCCCAGGTTCCTGCCGCAACTCGAGAAAAACCATGAGACTTCCCCCTCGCCGCGAGATGAGGCCCGATTCCCCTGCACTGCGTGCAGAGCATTTCCGTGTTGCACATCACACATGAAAGGAGCCTTGATTTCCTTCATGGCACTCCAGAGAAACCCCAAGAACACTGTTTCAAGGCTAGAGGGATCCTGAGGTCACTGTAGCAACACGAAAGAGCTCCGTGGACCAAGAATCAACTTGAGATGAGAGGTTAGTCCCTGGCTTCGACTCCAGAGGAATACCACCTTACCACAAGCACCTCAAGAGGAGGCTTCTCTCAGCTCTAGGTATGTGAGAGGGACCCTGAGTTTGCGGCCTCAAGTGGAATGGACACCGCGATGCCCTGACTCGAAATAAGGCCGGATATCCCTGCAGTGACTTGAATGCAGGCTCGTCTTGCATCTCCCAAGATGAAAGGATGTCTGAATCCCCTGTGGAGACCACAGAGAAAGACCTAGTTCCCCACCTCATCGCGACCGGAGGCCTCACATCCTTTGAAAATTCCAGAGGTACGCGGAGATCAGTGCCTCCAAAGGAGACGATGCCTGACTCCTCGTGAAACTTGAGAGGAGTCCCAGGATTCCTGTGGCACGTGGAAAGGGACCCTTGGTCTCCCGCCTCAGCTGGAGAGGCGTCCCAATTGCCTTGCCAAGCCTCGAGGAGAATCCCGAGTTGTGTCTCGCAACTAGGCAAGAGTCCTGACGTGGCTGAACAAACACGTGGGTGGAAGGGCCATCCCCGTCGTAACTCGAGAATATACCCCAGGTTCCCGCCGCAACTCGAGAAAAACCATGAGACTTCCCCCTCGATGCGAGATGAGGCCCGATTCCCCTGTACTGCGTGCAGAGCAATTCCGTCTTGCACATCACACATGAAAGGAGCCTTGATTTCCTTGATGGCACTCCACAGAAACCCCAAGAACACTGTTTCAAGGCTAGAGGGATCCTGAGGTCACTGTAGCAACACTAAAGAGATCCGTGGACCAAGAATCAACACGAGATGAGAGGTTAGTCCCTGGCTTCGACTCCAGAGGAATACCACCTTACCACAAGCACCTCAAGAGGAGGCTTCTCTCAGCTCTAGGTATGTGAGAGGGATCCTGAGTTTGCGGCCTCAAGTGGAATGGACACCGCGATGCCCTGACTCGAAATAAGGCCGGATATCCCTGGAGTGACTTGAATGCAGGCTCGTCTTGCATCTCCCAAGAAGAAAGGAAGTCTGAATCCCCTGTGGAGACCACAGAGAAAGACCTAGTTCCCCACCTCATCGCGACCGGAGGCCTCACATTCTTTGAAAACTCCAGAGGTACGCGGAGATCAGTGCCTCCAAAGGAGACGATGCCTGACTCCTCGTGAAACTTGATAGGAGTCCCAGGATTCTTGTGGCACGTGGAAAGGGACCCTTGGTCTCCCGCCTCAGCTGGAGAGGCGTCCCAATTGCCCTGCCAGGCCTCGAGGAGAATCCAGAGTTGTCCCTCACAACTAGGCAGGAGTCCTGACGTGGCTGAACAAACACGTGGGTGGAAGGGCCATCCCCGTCGTAACTCGAGAATATACCCCAGGTTCCCGCCGCAACTCGAGAAAAACCATGAGACTTCCCCCTCGCCACAAGATGAGGCCCGATTCCCCTGTACTGCGTGCAGAGCAATTCCGTCTTGCACATCACACATGAAAGGAGCCTTGATTTCCTTGATGGCACTCCAGAGAAACCCCAAGAACACTGTTTCAAGGATAGAGGGATCCTGAGGTCACTGTAGCAACACGAAAGAACTCTGTGGACCAAAAATCAACTCGAAAAGAGAGGTTAGTCCCTGGATTCGTCTCCAGAGGAATACCACCTTACCACAAGCACCTCAAGAGGAGGCTTCTCTCAGCTCTAGGTATGTGAGAGGGACCCTGAGTTTGCGGCCTCAAGTGGAATGGACACCGTGATGCCCTGACTCGAAATAAGGCCGGATATCCCTGCAGTGACTTCAATGCAGGCTCGTCTTGCATCTCCCAGGACGAAAGGATGTCTGAATCCCCTGTGGAAAGCACAGAGAAAGACTTAGTTCCCCACCTCATCACGACCGATAGCCTCACATCCTTTGAAAACTCCAGAGGTACGCGGAGATCAGTGCCTCCAAAGGAGACGACGCCTGACTCCTCGTGAAACTTGATAGGAGTCCCAGGATTCCTGTGGCACTTGGAAAGGGACACTTGGTCTCCCGCCTCAGCTGGAGAGGCGTCCCAATTGCCCTGCCAAGCCTCGAGGAGAATCCAGAGTTGTCCCTCGCAACTAGGCAGGAGTCCTGACGTCGCTGAAGAAACACGTGGGTGGAAGGGCCATCCCCGTCGTAACTCGAGAATATACCCCAGGTTCCCGCCGCAACTCGAGAAAAACCATGAGACTTCCCCCTCGCCGCGAGATGAGGCCCGATTCCCCTGCACTGCATGCAGAGCAATTCCGTGTTGCACATCACACATGAAAGGAGCCTTGATTTCCTTGATGGCACTCCAGAGAAACCCCAAGAACACTGTTTCAAGGCTAGAGGGATCCTGAGGTCACTGTAGCAACACGAAAGAGCTCCGTGGGCCAAAAATCAACTCGAGATGAGAGGTTAGTCCCTGGCTTCGACTCCAGAGGAATACCACCTTACCACAAGCACCTCAAGAGGAGGCTTCTCTCAGCTCTAGGTATGTGAGAGGGACCCTGAGTTTGCGGCCTCAAGTGGAATGGACACCGCGATGCCCTGACTCGAAATAAGGCCGGATATCCCTGCCGTGACTGGAATGCAGGCTCGTCTTGCATCTCCCAAGAAGAAAGGATGTCTGAATCACCTGTGGAGACCACAGAGAAAGACCTAGTTCCCCACCTCATCGCGACCGGAGGCCTCACATCCTTTGAAAACTCCAGAGGTACGCGGAGATCAGTGCCTCCAAAGGAGACGATGCCTGACTCCTCGTGAAACTTGATAGGAGTCCCAGGATTCTTGTGGCACGTGGAAAGGGACCCTTGGTCTCCCGCCTCAGATGGAGAGGCGTCCCAATTGCCCTGCAAAGCCTCTAGGAGAATCCCGAGTTGTCCCTCGCAACTAGGCAGGAGTCCTGACATGGCTGAACACACACGTGTGTGGAAGGGCCATCCCCGTCGTAACTCGAGAATATTCCCCAGGTTCCCGCCGCAACTCGAGAAAAACCATGAGACTTCCCCCTCGCTGCGAGATGAGGCCCGATTCCCCTGCACTGCGTGCAGAGCAATTCCGTGTTGCACATCACACATGAAAGGAGCCTTGATTTCCTTGATGGCACTCCAGAGAAACCCCAAGAACACTGTTTCAAGGCTAGAGGGATCCTGAGGTCACTGTAGCAACACGAAAGAGCTCCGTGGACCAAGAATCAACACGAGATGAGAGGTTAGTCCCTGGCTTCGACTCCTGAGGAATACCACCTTACCACAAGCACCTCAAGAGGAGGCTTCTCTCAGCTCTAGGTATGTGAGAGGGATCCTGAGTTTGCGGCCTCAAGTGGAATGGACACCGCGATGCCCTGACGCGAAATAAGGCTGGATATCCCTGCAGTGACTTGAATGCAGGCTCGTCTTGCATCTCCCAAGAAGAAAGGATGTCTGAATCCCCTGTGGAGACCACAGAGAAACACCTAGTTCCCCACCTCATCGCGACCGGAGGCCTCACATCCTTTGAAAACTCCAGAGGTACGCGGAGATCAGTGCGTCCAAAGGAGACGATGCCTGACTCCTCCTGAAACTTGATAGGAGTCCCAGGATTCCTGTGGCACGTGGAAAGGGACACTTGGTCTCCCGCCTCAGCTGGAGAGGCGTCCCAATTGGCCTGCCAAGCATCGAGGAGAATCCAGAGTTGTCCCTCGCAACTAGGCAGGAGTCCTGACGTTGCTGAAGAAACACGTGGGTGGAAGGGCCATCCACGTCGTAACTCGAGAATATACCCCAGGTTCCCGCCGCAGCTCGAGAAAAACCATGAGACTTCCCCGTCGCCACAAGATGAGGCCCGATTCCCCTGCACTGCGTGCAGAGCAATTCCGTGTTTCACATCACACATGAAAGGAGCCTTGATTTCCTTGATGGCACTCCAGAGAAACCCCAAGAACACTGTTTCAAGGCTAGAAGGATCCTGAGGTCACTGTAGCAACACGAAAGAGCTCCGTGGGCCAAAAATCAACTCGAGATGAGAGGTTAGTCCCTGGCTTCGACTCCAGAGGAATACCACCTTACCACAAGCACCTCAAGAGGAGGCTTCTCTCAGCTCTAGGTATGTGAGAGGGACCCTGAGTTTGCGGCCTCAAGTGGAATGGACACCGCGATGCCCTGACGCGAAATAAGGCTGGATATCCCTGCAGTGACTTGAATGCAGGCTCGTCTTGCATCTCCCAAGATGAAAGGATGTCTGAATCCCCTGTGGAGACCACAGAGAAAGACCTAGTTCCCCACCTCATCGCGACCGGAGGCCTCACATCCTTTGAAAACTCCAGAGGTACGCGGAGATCAGTGCCTCCAAAGGAGACGATGCCTGACTCCTCCTGAAACTTGATAGGAGTCCCAGGATTCCTGTGGCACGTGGAAAGGGACCCTTGGTCTCCCGCCTCAGCTGGAGAGGCGTCCCAATTGCCTTGCCAAGCCTCGAGGAGAATCCCGAGTTGTGTCTCGCAACTAGGCAAGAGTCCTGACGTGGCTGAACAAACACGTGTGTGGAAGGGCCATCCCCGTCGTAACTCGAGAATATACCCCAGGTTCCCGCCGCAACTCGAGAAAAACCATGAGACTTCCCCCTCGCCGCGAGATGAGGCCCGATTACCCTGCACTGCGTGCAGAGCAATTCTGTGTTGCACATCACACATGAAAGGAAACTTGATTTCCTTGATGGCACTCCAGAGAAACCCCAAGAACACTGTTTCAAGGCTAGAGGGATCCTGAGGTCACTGTAGCAACACGAAAGAGCTCCGAGGACCAAAAATCAACTCGAGATGAGAGGTTAGTCCCTGGCTTCGACTCCAGAGGAATACCACCTTACCACAAGCACCTCAAGAGGAGGCTTCTCTCAGCTCTAGGTATGTGAGAGGGATCCAGAGTTTGCGGCCTCAAGTGGAATGGACACCGCGATGCCCTGACTCGAAATAAGGCCGGATATCCCTGCAGTGACTTCAATGCAGGCTCGTCTTGCATCTCCCAAGAAGAAAGGATGTCTGAATCCCCTGTGGAGACCACAGAGAAACACCTAGTTCCCCACCTCATCGCGACCGGAGGCCTCACATCCTTTGAAAACTCCAGAGGTACGCGGAGATCAGTGCCTCCAAAGGAGACGATGCCTGACTCCTCGTGAAACTTGATAGGAGTCCCAGGATTCTTGTGGCACGTGGAAAGGGACACCTTGGTCTCCCGCCTCAGCTGGAGAGGCGTTCCAATTGCCCTGCCAAGCCTCGAGGAGAATCCCGAGTTGTCCCTCGCAACTAGGCAGGAGTCCTGACGTGGCTGAACAAACACGTGGGTGGAAGGGCCATCCCCGTCGTAACTCGAGAATATACCCCAGGTTCCCGCCGCAACTCGAGAAAAACCATGAGACTTCCCCCTCGATGCGAGATGAGGCCCGATTCCCCTGTACTGCGTGCAGAGCAATTCCGTCTTGCACATCACACATGAAAGGAGCCTTGATTTCCTTGGTGGCACTCCAGAGAAACCCCAAGAACACTGTTTCAAGGATAGAGGGATCCTGAGGTCACTGTAGCAACACGAAAGAACTCTGTGGACCAAAAATCAACTCGAAAAGAGAGGTTAGTCCCTGGATTCGTCTCCAGAGGAATACCACCTTACCACAAGCACCTCAAGAGGACGCTTCTCTCAGCTCTAGGTATGTGAGAGGGACCCTGAGTTTGCGGCCTCAAGTGGAATGGACACCGCGATGCCCTGACTCGAAATAAGGCCGGATATCCCTGCAGTGACTTCAATGCAGGCTCGTCTTGCATCTCCCAGGACGAAAGGATGTCTGAATCCCCTGTGGAAAGCACAGAGAAAGACTTAGTTCCCCACCTCATCGCGACCGATAGCCTCACATCCTTTGAAAACGACAGAGGTACGCGGAGATCAGTGCCTCCAAAGGAGACGATGCCTGACTCCCCGTGAAACTTGATAGGAGTCCCAGGATTCCTGTGGCACTTGGAAAGGGACACTTGGTCTCCCGCCTCAGCTGGAGAGGCGTCCCAATTGCCCTGCCAAGCCTCGAGGAGAATCCAGAGTTGTCCCTCGCAACTAGGCAGGAGTCCTGACGTCGCTGAAGAAACACGCGGGTGGAAGGGCCATCCCCGTCGTAACTCGAGAATATACCCCAGGTTCCCGCCGCAACTCGAGAAAAACCATGAGACTTCCCCCTCGATGCGAGATGAGGCCCGATTCCCCTGTACTGCGTGCAGAGCAATTCCGTCTTGCACATCACACATGAAAGGAGCTTTGATTTCCTTGATGGCACTCCAGAGAAACCCCAAGAACACTGTTTCAAGGATAGAGGGATCCTGAGGTCACTGTAGCAACACGAAAGAACTCTGTGGACCAAAAATCAACTCGAAAAGAGAGGTTAGTCCCTGGATTCGTCTCCAGAGGAATACCACCTTACCACAAGCACCTCAAGAGGAGGCTTCTCTCAGCTCTAGGTATGTGAGAGGGACCCTGAGTTTGCGGCCTCAAGTGGAATGGACACCGCGATGCCCTGACTCGAAATAAGGCCGGATATCCCTGCAGTGACTTCAATGCAGGCTCGTCTTGCATCTCCCAGGACGAAAGGATGTCTGAATCCCCTGTGGAAAGCACAGAGAAAGACTTAGTTCCCCACCTCATCGCGACCAATAGCCTCACATCCTTTGAAAACTCCAGAGGTACGTGGAGATCAGTGCCTCCAAAGGAGACGATGCCTGACTCCTCGTGAAACTTGATAGGAGTCCCAGGATTCCTGTGGCACTTGGAAAGGGACACTTGGTCTCCCGCCTCAGCTGGAGAGGCGTCCCAATTGCCCTGCCAAGCATCGAGGAGAATCCAGAGTTGTCCCTCGCAACTAGGCAGGAGTCCTGACGTTGCTGAAGAAACACGTGGGTGGAAGGGCCATCCCCGTCGTAACTCGAGAATATTCCCCAGGTTCCCGCCGCAGCTCGAGAAAAACCATGAGACTTCCCCCTCGCCACAAGATGAGGCCCGATTCCCCTGCACTGCGTGCAGAGCAATTCCGTGTTTCACATCACACATGAAAGGAGCCTTGATTTCCTTGATGGCACTCCAGAGAAACCCCAAGAACACTGTTTCAAGGCTAGAAGGATCCTGAGGTCACTGTAGCAACACGAAAGAGCTCCGTGGGCCAAAAATCAACTCGAGATGAGAGGTTAGTCCCTGGCTTCGACTCCAGAGGAATACCACCTTACCACAAGCACTTCAAGAGGAGGCTTCTCTCAGCTCTAGGTATGTGAGAGGGACCCTGAGTTTGCGGCCTCAAGTGGAATGGACACCGCGATGCCCTGACGCGAAATAAGGCTGGATATCACTGCAGTGACTTGAATGCAGGCTCGTCTTGCATCTCCCAAGATGAAAGGATGTCTGAATCCCCTGTGGAGACCACAGAGAAAGACCTAGTTCCCCACCTCATCGCGACCGGAGGCCTCACATCCTTTGAAAACTCCAGAGGTACGCGGAGATCAGTGCCTCCAAAGGAGACGATGCCTGACTCCTCGTGAAACTTGATAGGAGTCCCAGGATTCCTGTGGCACGTGGAAAGGGACCCTTGGTCTCCCGCCTCAGCAGGAGAGGCGTCCCAATTGCCTTGCCAAGCCTCGAGGAGAATCCCGAGTTGTGTCTCGCAACTAGGCAAGAGTCCTGACGTGGCTGAACAAACACGTGTGTGGAAGGGCCATCCCCGTCGTAACTCGAGAATATACCCCAGGTTCCCGCCGCAACTCGAGAAAAACCATGAGACTTCCCCCTCGCCGTGAGATGAGGCCCGATTCCCCTACACTGCGTGCAGAGCAATTCTGTGTTGCACATCACACATGAAAGGAAACTTGATTTCCTTGATGGCACTCCAGAGAAACCCCAAGAACACTGTTTCAAGGCTAGAGGGATCCTGAGGTCACTGTAGCAACACGAAAGAGCTCCGAGGACCAAAAATCAACTCGAGATGAGAGGTTAGTCCCTGGCTTCGACTCCAGAGGAATACCACCTTACCACAAGCACCTCAAGAGGAGGCTTCTCTCAGCTCTAGGTATGTGAGAGGGATCCAGAGTTTGCGGCCTCAAGTGGAATGGACACCGAGATGCCCTGACTCGAAATAAGGCCGGATATCCCTGCAGTGACTTGAATGCAGGCTCGTCTTGCATCTCCCAAGAAGAAAGGATGTCTGAATCCCCTGTGGAGACCACAGAGAAACACCTAGTTCCCCACCTCATCGCGACCGGAGGCCTCACATCCTTTGAAAACTCCAGAGGTACGCGGAGATCAGTGCCTCCAAAGGAGACGATGCCTGACTCCTCGTGAACCTTGATAGGAGTCCCAGGATTCTTGTGGCACGTGGAAAGGGACACCTTGGTCTCCCGCCTCAGCTGGAGAGGCGTTCCAATTGCCCTGCAAAGCCTCGAGGAGAATCCCGAGTTGTCCCTCGCAACTAGGCAGGAGTCCTGACGTGGCTGAACAAACACGTGGGTGGAAGGGCCATCCCCGTCGTAACTCGAGAATATACCCCAGGTTCCCGCCGCAACTCGAGAAAAACCATGAGACGTCCCCCTCGATGCGAGATGAGGCCCGATTCCCCTGTACTGCGTGCAGAGCAATTCCGTCTTGCACATCACACATGAAAGGAGCCTTGATTTCCTTGATGGCACTCCAGAGAAACCCCAAGAACACTGTTTCAAGGATAGAGGGATCCTGAGGTCACTGTAGCAACACGAAAGAACTCTGTGGACCAAAAATCAACTCGAAAAGAGAGGTTAGTCCCTGGATTCTTCTCCAGAGGAATACCACCTTACCACAAGCACCTCAAGAGGACGCTTCTCTCAGCTCTAGGTATGTGAGAGGGACCCTGAGTTTGCGGCCTCAAGTGGAATGGACACCGCGATGCCCTGACTCGAAATAAGGGCGGATATCCCTGCAGTGACTTCATGCAGGCTCGTCTTGTATCTCCCAGGACGAAAGGATGTCTGAATCCCCTGTGGAAAGCACAGAGAAAGACCTAGTTCCCCACCTCATCGCGACCGGAGGCCTCACATCCTTTGAAAACTCCAGAGGTACGCGGAGATCAGTGCCTCCAAAGGAGACGATGCCTGACTCCTCGTGAAACTTGATAGGAGTCCCAGGATTCCTGTGGCACGTGGAAAGGGACCCTTGGTCTCCCGACTCAGCTGGAGAGGCGTCCCAATTGCCTTGCCAAGCCTCGAGGAGAATCCCGAGTTGTGTCTCGCAACTAGGCAAGAGTCCTGACGTGGTTGAACAAACACGTGTGTGGAAGGGCCATCCCCGTCGTAACTCGAGAATATACCCCAGGTTCCCGCCGCAACTCGAGAAAAACCATGAGACTTCCCCCTCGCCGCGAGATGAGGCCCGATTCCCCTGCACTGCGTGCAGAGCAATTCTGTGTTGCACATCACACATGAAAGGAAACTTGATTTCCTTCATGGCACTCCAGAGAAACCCCAAGAACACTGTTACAAGGCTAGAGGGATCCTGAGGTCACTGTAGCAACACGAAAGAGCTCCGTGGACCAAAAATCAACTCAAGATGAGAGGTTAGTCCCTGGCTTCGACTCCAGAGGAATACCACCTTACCACAAGCACCTCAAGAGGAGGCTTCTCTCAGCTCTAGGTATGTGAGAGGGATCCTGAGTTTGCGGCCTCAAGTGGAATGGACACTGCGATGCTCTGACTCGAAATAAGGCCGGATATCCCTGCAGTGACTTGAATGCAGGCTCGTCTTGCATCTCCCAAGAAGAAAGGATGTCTGAATCCCCTGTGGAGACCACAGAGAAACACCTAGTTCCTCACCTCATCGCGACCGGAGGCCTCACATCCTTTGAAAACTACAGAGGTACGCGGAGATCAGTGCCTCCAAAGGAGACGATGCCTGACTCCTCGTGAAACTTGATAGGAGTCCCTGGATTCTTGTGGCACGTGGAAAGGGACACTTGGTCTCCCGCCTCAGCTGGAGAGGCGTTCCAATTGCCCTGCCAAGCCTCAAGGAGAATCCCGAGTTGTCCCTCGCAACTAGGCAGGAGTCCTGACGTGGCTGAACAAACACGTGGGTGGAAGGGCCATCCCCGTCGTAACTCGAGAATATACCCCAGGTTCCCGCCGCAACTCGAGAAAAACCATGAGACTGCCCACTCGATGCGAGATGAGGCCCGATTCCTCTGTACTGCGTGCAGAGCAATTCCGTGTTGCACATCACACATGAAAGGAGCCTTGATTTCCTTGATGGCACTCCAGAGAAACCCCAAGAACACTGTTTCAAGGATAGAGGGATCCTGAGGTCACTGTAGCAACACGAAAGAACTCTGTGGACCAAAAATCAACTCGAAAAGAGAGGTTAGTCCCTGGATTCTTCTCCAGAGGAATACCACCTTACCACAAGCACCTCAAGAGGAGGCTTCTCTCAGTTCTAGGTATGTGAGAGGGACCCTGAGTTTGCGGCCCCAAGTGGAATGGACACCGCGATGCCCTGACTCGAAATAAGGCCGGATATCCCTGCAGTGACTTCAATGCAGGCTCGTCTTGCATCTCCCAGGACGAAAGGATGTCTGAATCCCCTGTGGAAAGCACAGAGAAAGACTGAGTTCCCCACCTCATCGCGACCGATAGCCTCACATCCTTTGAAAACTCCAGAGGTACGCGGAGATCAGTGCCTCCAAAGGAGACGATGCCTGACTCCTCGTGAAACTTGATAGGAGTCCCAGGATTCCTGTGGCACTTGGAAAGGGACACTTGGTCTCCCGCCTCAGCTGGAGAGGCGTCCCAATTGCCCTGCCAAGCCTCGAGGAGAATCCAGAGTTGTCCCTCGCAACTAGGCAGGAGTCCTGACATGGCTGAACACACACGTGTGTGGAAGGGCCATCCCCGTCGTAACTCGAGAATATACCCCAGGTTCCCGCCGCAACTCGAGAAAAACCATGAGACTTCCCCCTCGCCGCGAGATGAGGCCCGATTCCCCTGCACTGCGTGCAGAGCAATTCCGTGTTGCACATCACACATGAAAGGAGCCTTGATTTCCTCGATGGCACTCCAGAGAAACCCCAAGAACACTGTTTCAAGGATAGAGGGATCCTGAGGTCACTGTAGCAACACGAAAGAGCTCCGTGGACCAAGAATCAACACGAGATGAGAGGTTAGTCCCTGGCTTCGACTCCTGAGGAATACCACCTTACCACAAGCACCTCAAGAGGAGGCTTCTCTCAGCTCTAGGTATGTGAGAGGGATCCTGAGTTTGCGGCCTCAAGTGGAATGGACACCGCGATGCCCTGACTCGAAATAAGGCCGGATATCCCTGCAGTGACTTGAATGCAGGCTCGTCTTGCATCTCCCAAGAAGAAAGGATGTCTGAATCCCCTGTGGAGACCACAGAGAAACACCTAGTTCCCCACCTCATCGCGACCGGAGGCCTCACATCCTTTGAAAACTCCAGAGGTACGCGGAGATCAGTGCCTCCAAAGGAGACGATGCCTGACTCCTCGTGAATCTTGATAGGAGTCCCAGGATTTTTGTGGCACGTGGAAAGGGACCCTTGGTCTCCCGCCTCAGCTGGAGAGGCGTCCCAATTGCCCTGCCAAGCCTCGAGGAGAATCCAGAGTTGTCCCTCGCAACTAGGCAGGAGTCCTGACGTGGCTGAACAAACACGTGGGTGGAAGGGCCATCCCCGTCGTAACTCGAGAATATACCCCAGGTTCCCGCCGCAACTCGAGAAAAACCATGAGACTTCCCCCTCGATGCGAGATGAGGCCCGATTCCCCTGTACTGCGTGCAGAGCAATTCCGTCTTGCACATCACACATGAAAGGAGCCTTGATTTCCTTGATGGCACTCCAGAGAAACCCCAAGAACACTGTTTCAAGGATAGAGGGATCCTGAGGTCACTGTAGCAACACGAAAGAAATCTGTGGACCAAAAATCAACTCGAAAAGAGAGGTTAGTCCCTGGATTCGTCTCCAGAGGAATACCACCTTACCACAAGCACCTCAAGAGGAGGCTTCTCTCAGCTCTAGGTATGTGAGAGGGATCCTGAGTTTGCGGCCTCAAGTGGAATGGACACCGCGATGCCCTGACTCGAAATAAGGCCGGATATCCCTGCAGTGACTTGAATGCAGGCTCGTCTTGAATCTCCCAAGAAGAAAGGATGACTGAATCCCCTCTGGAGACCACAGAGAAAGACCTAGTTCCCCACCTCATCGCGACCGGAGGCCTCACATCCTTTGAAAACTTCAGAGGTACGCGGAGATCAGTGCCTCCAAAGGAGACGATGCCTGACTCCTCGTGAAACTTGATAGGAGTCCCTGGATTCTTGTGGCACGTGGAAAGGGACCCTTGGTCTCCCGCCTCAGCTGGAGAGGCGTTCCAATTGCCCTGCCAAGCCTCGAGGAGAATCCCGAGTTGTCCATCGCAACTAGGCAGGAGTCCTGACATGGCTGAACACACACGTGGGTGGAAGGGCCATCCCCGTCGTAACTCGAGAATATACCCCAGGTTCCCGCCGCAACTCGAGAAAAACCATGAGACTTCCCCCTCGCCGCGAGATGAGGCCCGATTCCCCTGCACTGCGTGCAGAGCAATTCCGTGTTGCACATCACACATGAAAGGAGCCTTGATTTCCTTGATGGCACTCCAGAGAAACCCCAAGAACACTGTTTCAAGGCTAGAGGGATCCTGAGGTCACTGTAGCAACACGAAAGAGCTCCGTGGGCCAAAAATCAACTCGAGATGAGAGGTTAGTCCCTGGCTTCGACTCCAGAGGAATACCACCTTACCACAAGCACCTCAAGAGGAGGCTTCTCTCAGCTCTAGGTATGTGAGAGGGACCCTGAGTTTGCGGCCTCAAGTTGAATGGACACTGCGATGCCCTGACGTGAAATAAGGCTGGATATCCCTGCAGTGACTTGAATGCAGGCTCGTCTTGCATCTCCCAAGATGAAAGGATGTCTGAATCCCCTGTGGAGACCACAGAGAAAGACCTAGTTCCCCACCTCATCGCGACCGGAGGCCTCACATCCATTGAAAACTCCAGAGGTACGCGGAGATCAGTGCCTCCAAAGGAGACGATGCCTGACTCCTCGTGAAACTTGATAGGAGTCCCAGGATTCCTGTGGCACGTGGAAAGGGACCCTTGGTCTCCCGCCTCAGCTGGAGAGGCGTCCCAATTGCCTTGCCAAGCCTCGAGGAGAATCCCGAGTTGTGTCTCGCAACAAGGCAAGAGTCCTGACGTGGCTGAACAAACACGTGTGTGGAAGGGCCATCCCCGTCGTAACTCGAGAATATACCCCAGGTTCCCGCCGCAACTCGAGAAAAACCATGAGACTTCCCCCTCGCCGCGAGATGAGGCCCGATTCCCCTGCACTGCGTGCAGAGCAATTCTGTGTTGCATATCACACATGAAAGGAGCCTTGATTTCCTTCATGGCACTCCAGAGAAACCCCAAGATCACTGTTTCAAGGCTAGAGGGATTCTGAGGTCACTGTAGCAACACAAAAGAGCTCCGTGGACCAAAAATCAACTCAAGATGAGAGGTTAGTCCCTGGCTTCGACTCCTGAGGAATACCACCTTACCACAAGCACCTCAAGAGGAGGCTTCTCTCAGCTCTAGGTATGTGAGAGGGATCCTGAGTTTGAGGCCTCAAGTGGAATGGACACCGCGATGCCCTGACTCGAAACAAGGCCGGATATCCCTGCAGTGACTGGAATGCAGGCTCGTCTTGCATCTCCCAAGACGAAAGGGTGTCTGAATCCCCTGTGGAGACCACAGAGAAAGACCTAGTTCCCCACCTCATCGCGACAGGAGGCTTCAAAATCTTTGAAAACTCCAGAGGTATGCGGAGATCAGTGCCTCCAAAGGAGACGATGCCTGACTCCTCGTGAAACTTGATAGGAGACCCAGGATTCCTGTGGCACGTGGAAAGGGACCCTTGTTCTCCCGCCTCAGGTGGAGAGGCGTCCCAATTGCCCTGCAAAGCCTCGAGGAGAATCCCGAGTTGTCCCTCGCAACAAGGCAGGAGTCCTGACATGGCTGAACACACACGTGTGTGGAAGGGCCATCCCCGTCGTAACTCGAGAATATACCCCAGGTTCCCGCCGCAACTCGAGAAAAACCATGAGACTTCCCCCTCGCCGCGAGATGAGGCCGGATTCCCCTGCACTGCGTGCAGAGCAATTCCGTGTTGCACATCACACATGAAAGGAGCCTTGATTTCCTTGATGGCACTCCAGAGAAACCCCAAGAACACTGTTTCAAGGCTAGAGGGATCCTGAGGTCACTGTAGCAACACGAAAGAGCTCCGTGGACCAAGAATCAACACGAGATGAGAGGTTAGTCCCTGGCTTCGACTCCTGAGGAATACCACCTTACCACAAGCACCTCAAGAGGAGGCTTCTCTCAGCTCTAGGTATGTGAGAGGGATCCTGAGTTTGCGGCCTCAAGTGGAATGGACACCGCGATGCCCTGACTCGAAATAAGGCCGGATATCCCTGCAGTGACTGGAATGCAGGCTCGTCTTGCATCTCCCAAGACGAAAGGATGTCTGAATCCCCTGTGGAGACCACAGAGAAAGACCTAGTTCCCCACCTCATCGCGACCGGAGGCCTCACATCCTTTGAAAACTCCAGAGGTACGCGGAGATCAGTGCCTCCAAAGGAGACGATGCCTGACTCCTCGTGAAACTTGATAGGAGTCCCAGGATTCTTGTGGCACGTGGAAAGGGACCCTTGGTCTCCCGCCTCAGGTGGAGAGGCATTCCAATTGCCCTGCCAAGCCTCGAGGAGAATCCCGAGTTGTCCCTCGCAACTAGGCAGGAGTCCTGACGTGGCTGAACAAACACGTGGGTGGAAGGGCCATCCCCGTCGTAACTCGAGAATATACCCCAGGTTCCCGCCGCAACTCGAGAAAAACCATGAGACTTCCCCCTCGATGCGAGATGAGGCCCGATTCCCCTGTACTGCGTGCAGAGCAATTCCGTCTTGCACATCACACATGAAAGGAGCCTTGATTTCCTTGATGGCACTCCAGAGAAACCCCAAGAACACTGTTTCAAGGATAGAGGGATCCTGAGGTCACTGTAGCAACACGAAAGAGCTCCGTGGACCAAAAATCAACACGAGATGAGAGGTTAGTCCCTGGCTTCGACTCCTGAGGAATACCACCTTACCACAAGCACCTCAAGAGGAGGCTTCTCTCAGCTCTAGGTATGTGAGAGGGATCCTGAGTTTGCGGCCTCAAGTGGAATGGACACCGCGATGCCCTGACTCGAAATAAGGCCGGATATCCCTGCAGTGACTTGAATGCAGGCTCGTCTTGCATCTCCCAAGAAGAAAAGATGTCTGAATTCCCTGTGGAGACCACAGAGAAACACCTAGTTCCCCACCTCATCGCGACCGGAGGCCTCACATCCTTTGAAAACTCCAGAGGTACGCGGAGATCAGTGCCTCCAAAGGAGACGATGCCTGACTCCTCGTGAAACTTGATAGGAGTCCCAGGATTCTTGTGGCACGTGGAAAGGGACCCTTGGTCTCCCGCCTCAGCTGGAGAGGCGTCCCAATTGCCCTGCCAAGCCTCGAGGAGAATCCAGAGTTGTCCCTCGCAACTAGGCAGGAGTCCTGACGTCGCTGAAGAAACACGTGGGTGGAAGGGCCATCCCCGTCGTAACTCGAGAATATACCCCAGGTTCCCGCCGCAACTCGAGAAAAACCATGAGACTTCCCCCTCGCCGCGAGATGAGGCCCGATTCCCCTGCACTGCGTGCAGAGCAATTCCGTGTTGCACATCACACATGAAAGGAGCCTTGATTTCCTTGATGGCACTCCAGAGAAACCCCAAGAACACTGTTTCAAGGCTAGAGGGATCCTGAGGTCACTGTAGCAACACGAAAGAGCTCCGTGGGCCAAAAATCAACTCGAGATGAGAGGTTAGTCCCTGGCTTCGACTCCAGAGGAATACCACCTTACCACAAGCACCTCAAGAGGAGGCTTCTCTCAGCTCTAGGTATGTGAGAGGGACCCTGAGTTTGCGGCCTCAAGTGGAATGGACACCGCGATGCCCTGACTCGAAATAAGGCTGGATATCCCTGCAGTGACTTGAATGCAGGCTCGTCTTGCATCTCCCAAGATGAAAGGATGTCTGAATCCCCTGTGGAGACCACAGAGAAAGACCTAGTTCCCCACCTCATCGCGACCGGAGGCCTCACATCCTTTGAAAACTCCAGAGGTACGCGGAGATCAGTGCCTCCAAAGGAGATGATGCCTGACTCCTCGTGAAACTTGATAGGAGTCCCAGGATTCCTGTGGCACGTGGAAAGGGACCCTTGGTCTCCCGCCTCAGGTGGAGAGGCGTCCCAATTGCCCTGCAAAGCCTCGAGGAGAATCCCGAGATGTGTCTCGCAACTAGGCAAGAGTCCTGACGTGGCTGAACAAACACGTGTGTGGAAGGGCCATCCCCGTCGTAACTGGAGAATATACCCCAGGTTCCCGCCGCAACTCGAGAAAAACCATGAGACTTCCCCCTCGCCGCGAGATGAGGCACGATTCCCCTGCACTGCGTGCAGAGCAATTCTGTGTTGCATATCACACATGAAAGGAGCCTTGATTTCCTTCATGGCACTCCAGAGAAACCCCAAGATCACTGTTTCAAGGCTAGAGGGATTCTGAGATCACTGTAGCAACACGAAAGAACTCTGTGGACCAAAAATCAAATCGAGATGGGAGGTTAGTCCCTGGCTTCGACCCTGAGGAATACCACCTTACCACAAGCACCTCAAAAGGAGGCTTCTCTCAGCTCTAGGTATGTGAGAGGGATCCTGAGTTTGCGGCCTCAAGTGGAATGGACACCGCGATGCCCTGACTCGAAATAAGGCCGGATATCCCTGCAGTGACTTGAATGCAGGCTCGTCTTGCATCTCCCAAGAAGAAAAGATGTCTGAATTCCCTGTGGAGACCACAGAGAATCACCTAGTTCCCCACCTCATCGCGACCGGAGGCCTCACATCCTTTGAAAACTCCAGAGGTACGCGGAGATCAGTGCCTCCAAAGGAGACGATGCCTGACTCCTCGTGAAACTTGATAGGAGTCCCAGGATTCCTGTGGCACGTGGAAAGGGACCCTTGGTCTCCCGCCTCAGCTGGAGAGGCGTCCCAATTGCCCTGCCAAGCCTCGAGGAGAATCCAGAGTTGTCCCTCGCAACTAGGCAGGAGTCCTGACGTGGCTGAACAAACACGTGGGTGGAAGGGCCATCCCCGTCGTAACTCGAGAATATACCCCAGGTTCCCACCGCAACTCGAGAAAAACCATGAGACTTCCCCCTCGATGCGAGATGAGGCCCGATTCCGCTGTACTGCGTGCAGAGCAATTCCGTCTTGCACATCACACATGAAAGGAGCCTTGATTTCCTTGATGGCACTCCAGAGAAACCCCAAGAACACTGTTTCAAGGATAGAGGGATCCTGAGGTCACTGTAGCAACACGAAAGAACTCTGTGGACCAAAAATCAACTCGAAAAGAGAGGTTAGTCCCTGGATTCGTCTCCAGAGGAATACCACCTTACCACAAGCACCTCAAGAGGAGGCTTCTCTCAGCTCTAGGTATGTGAGAGGGATCCTGAGTTTGCGGCCTCAAGTGGAATGGACACCGCGATGCCCTGACTCGAAATAAGGCTGGATATCCCTGCAGTGACTTGAATGCAGGCTCGTCTTGCATCTCCCAAGATGAAAGGATGTCTGAATCCCCTGTGGAGACCACAGAGAAAGACCTAGTTCCCCACCTCATCGCGACCGGAGGCCTCACATCCTTTGAAAACTCCAGAGGTACGCGGAGATCAGTGCCTCCAAAGGAGACGATGCCTGACTCCTCGTGAAACTTGATAGGAGTCCCAGGATTCCTGTGGCACGTGGAAAGGGACCCTTGGTCTCCCGCCTCAGGTGGAGAGGCGTCCCAATTGCCCTGCAAAGCCTCGAGGAGAATCCCGAGTTGTGTCTCGCAACTAGGCAAGAGTCCTGACGTGGCTGAACAAACACGTGTGTGGAAGGGCCATCCCCGTCCTAACTGGAGAATATACCCCAGGTTCCCGCCGCAACTCGAGAAAAACCATGAGACTTCCCCCTCGCCGCGAGATGAGGCCCGATTCCCCTGCACTGCGTGCAGAGCAATTCTGTGTTGCATATCACACATGAAAGGAGACTTGATTTCCTTCATGGCACTCCAGAGAAACCCCAAGATCACTGTTTCAAGGCTAGAGGGATTCTGAGGTCACTGTAGCAACACGAAAGAACTCTGTGGACCAAAAATCAAATCGAGATGAGAGGTTAGTCCCTGGCTTCGACTCCTGAGGAATACCACCTTACCACAAGCACCTCAAGAGGAGGCTTCTCTCAGCTCTAGGTATGTGAGAGGGATCCTGAGTTTGCGGCCTCAAGTGGAATGGACACCGCGATGCCCTGACTCGAAACAAGGCCGGATATCCCTGCAGTGACTGGAATGCAGGCTCGTCTTGCATCTCCCAAGACGAAAGGGTGTCTGAATCCCCTGTGGAGACCACAGAGAAAGACCTAGTTCCCCACCTCATCGCGACAGGAGGCTTCAAAATCTTTGAAAACTCCAGAGGTATGCGGAGATCAGTGCCTCCAAAGGAGACGATGCCTGACTCCTCGTGAAACTTGATAGGAGACCCAGGATTCCTGTGGCACGTGGAAAGGGACCCTTGGTCTCCCGCCTCAGGTGGAGAGGCGTCCCAATTGCCCTGCAAAGCCTCGAGGAGAATCCCGAGTTGTCCCTCGCAACTAGGCAGGAGTCCTGACATGGCTGAACACACACGTGTGTGGAAGGGCCATCCCCGTCGTAACTCGAGAATATACCCCAGGTTCCCGCCGCAACTCGAGAAAAACCATGAGACTTCCCCCTCGCCGCGAGATGAGGCCCGATTCCCCTGCACTGCGTGCAGAGCAATTCCGTGTTGCACATCACACATGAAAGGAGCCTTGATTTCCTTGATGGCACTCCAGAGAAACCCCAAGAACACTGTTTCAAGGCTAGAGGGATCCTGAGGTCACTGTAGCAACACGAAAGAGCTCCGTGGACCAAGAATCAACACGAGATGAGAGGTTAGTCCCTGGCTTCGACTCCTGAGGAATACCACCTTACCACAAGCACCTCAAGAGGAGGCTTCTCTCAGCTCTAGGTATGTGAGAGGGATCCTGAGTTTGCGGCCTCAAGTGGAATGGACACCGCGATGCCCTGACTCGAAATAAGGCCGGATATCCCTGCAGTGACTGGAATGCAGGCTCGTCTTGCATCTCCCAAGACGAAAGGATGTCTGATTCCCCTGTGGAGACCACAGAGAAAGACCTAGTTCCCCACCTCATCGCGACCGGAGGCCTCACATCCTTTGAAAACTCCAGAGGTACGCGGAGATCAGTGCCTCCAAAGGAGACGATGCCTGACTCCTCGTGAAACTTGATAGGAGTCCCAGGATTCTTGTGGCACGTGGAAAGGGACCCTTGGTCTCCCGCCTCAGGTGGGGAGGCGTTCCAATTGCCCTGCCAAGCCTCGAGGAGAATCCCGAGTTGTCCCTCGCAACTAGGCAGGAGTCCTGACGTGGCTGAACAAACACGTGGGTGGAAGGGCCATCCCCGTCGTAACTCGGGAATATACCCCAGGTTCCCGCCGCAACTCGAGAAAAACCATGAGACTTCCCCCTCGATGCGAGATGAGGCCCGATTCCCCTGTACTGCGTGCAGAGCAATTCCGTCTTGCACATCACACATGAAAGGAGCCTTGATTTCCTTGATGGCACTCCAGAGAAACCCCAAGAACACTGTTTCAAGGCTAGAGGGATCCTGAGGTCACTGTAGCAACACGAAAGAGCTCCGTGGACCAAAAATCAACACGAGATGAGAGGTTAGTCCCTGGCTTCGACTCCTGAGGAATACCACCTTACCACAAGCACCTCAAGAGGAGGCTTCTCTCAGCTCTAGGTATGTGAGAGGGATCCTGAGTTTGCGGCCTCAAGTGGAGTGGACACCGCGATGCCCTGACTCGAAATAAGGCCGGATATCCCTGCAGTGACTTGAATGCAGGCTCGTCTTGCATTTCCCAAGAAGAAAAGATGTCTGAATTCCCTGTGGAGACCACAGAGAAACACCTAGTTCCCCACCTCATCGCGACCGGAGGCCTCACATTCTTTGAAAACTCCAGAGGTACGCGGAGATCAGTGCCTCCAAAGGAGACGATGCCTGACTCCTCGTGAAACTTGATAGGAGTCCCAGGATTCTTGTGGCACGTGGAAAGGGACCCTTGGTCTCCCGCCTCAGCTGGAGAGGCGTCCCAATTGCCCTGCCAAGCCTCGAGGAGAATCCAGAGTTGTCCCTCGCAACTAGGCAGGAGTCCTGACGTGGCTGAACACACACGTGGGTGGAAGGGCCATCCCCGTCGTAACTCGAGAATATACCCCAGGTTCCCGCCGCAACTCGAGAAAAACCATGAGACTTCCCCCTTGATGCGAGATGAGGCCCGATTCCCCTGTACTGCGTGCAGAGCAATTCCGTGTTGCACATCACACATGAAAGGAGCCTTGATTTCCTTGATGGCACTCCAGAGAAACCCCAAGAACACTGTTTCAAGGATAGAGGGATCCTGAGGTCACTGTAGCAACACGAAAGAACTCTGTGGACCAAAAATCAACACGAGATGAGAGGTTAGTCCCTGGCTTCGACTCCTGAGGAATACCACCTTACCACAAGCACCTCAAGAGGAGGCTTCTCTCAGCTCTAGGTATGTGAGAGGGATCCTGAGTTTGCGGCCTCAAGTGGAATGGACACCGCGATGCCCTGACTCGAAATAAGGCCGGATATCCCTGCAGTGACTTGAATGCAGGCTCGTCTTGCATTTCCCAAGAAGAAAAGATGTCTGAATTCCCTGTGGAGACCACAGAGAAACACCTAGTTCCCCACCTCATCGCGACCGGAGGCCTCACATCCTTTGAAAACTCCAGAGGTACGCGGAGATCAGTGCCTCCAAAGGAGACGATGCCTGACTCCTCGTGAAACTTGATAGGAGTCCCAGGATTCTTGTGGCACGTGGAAAGGGACCCTTGGTCTCCCGCCTCAGCTGGAGAGGCGTCCCAATTGCCCTGCCAAGCCTCGAGGAGAATCCAGAGTTGTCCCTCGCAACTAGGCAGGAGTCCTGACGTGGCTGAACACACACGTGGGTGGAAGGGCCATCCCCGTCGTAACTCGAGAATATACCCCAGGTTCCCGCCGCAACTCGAGAAAAACCATGAGACTTCCCCCTCGATGCGAGATGAGGCCCGATTCCACTGTACTGCGTGCAGAGCAATTCCGTGTTGCACATCACACATGAAAGGAGCCTTGATTTCCTTGATGGCACTCCAGAGAAACCCCAAGAACACTGTTTCAAGGATAGAGGGATCCTGAGGTCACTGTAGCAACACGGAAGAACTCTGTGGACCAAAAATCAACTCGAAAAGAGAGGTTAGTCCCTGGATTCGTCTCCAGAGGAATACCACCTTACCACAAGCACCTCAAGAGGAGGCTTCTCTCAGCTCTAGGTATGTGAGAGGGACCCTGAGTTTGCGGCCTCAAGTGGAATGGACACCGCGATGCCCTGACTCGAAATAAGGCTGGATATCCCTGCAGTGACTTGAATGCAGGCTCGTTTTGCATCTCCCAAGATGAAAGGATGTCTGAATCCCCTGTGGAGACCACAGAGAAAGACCTAGTTCCCCACCTCATCGCGACCGGAGGCCTCACATCCTTTGAAAACTCCAGAGGTACGCGGAGATCAGTGCCTCCAAAGGAGACGATGCCTGACTCCTCGTGAAACTTGATAGGAGTCCCAGGATTCCTGTGGCACGTGGAAAGGGACCCTTGGTCTCCCGCCTCAGGTGGAGAGGCGTCCCAATTGCCCTGCAAAGCCTCGAGGAGAATCCCGAGTTGTGTCTCGCAACTAGGCAAGAGTCCTGACGTGGCTGAACAAACACGTGTGTGGAAGGGCCATCCCCGTCGTAACTGGAGAATATACCCCAGGTTCCCGCCGCAACTCGAGAAAAACCATGAGACTTCCCCCTCGCCGCGAGATGAGGCCCGATTCCCCTGCACTGCGTGCAGAGCAATTCTGTGTTGCATATCACACATGAAAGGAGACTTGATTTCCTTCATGGCACTCCAGAGAAACCCCAAGATCACTGTTTCAAGGCTAGAGGGATTCTGAGGTCACTGTAGCAACACGAAAGAACTCTGTGGACCAAAAATCAAATCGAGATGAGAGGTTAGTCCCTGGCTTCGACTCCTGAGGAATACCACCTTACCACAAGCACCTCAAGAGGAGGCTTCTCTCAGCTCTAGGTATGTGAGAGGGATCCTGAGTTTGCGGCCTCAAGTGGAATGGACACCGCGATGCCCTGACTCGAAACAAGGCCGGATATCCCTGCAGTGACTGGAATGCAGGCTCGTCTTGCATCTCCCAAGACGAAAGGGTGTCTGAATCCCCTGTGGAGACCACAGAGAAAGACCTAGTTCCCCACCTCATCGCGACAGGAGGCTTCAAAATCTTTGAAAACTCCAGAGGTATGCGGAGATCAGTGCCTCCAAAGGAGACGATGCCTGACTCCTCGTGAAACTTGATAGGAGACCCAGGATTCCTGTGGCACGTGGAAAGGGACCCTTGGTCTCCCGCCTCAGGTGGAGAGGCGTCCCAATTGCCCTGCAAAGCCTCGAGGAGAATCCCGAGTTGTCCCTCGCAACTAGGCAGGAGTCCTGACATGGCTGAACACACACGTGTGTGGAAGGGCCATCCCCGTCGTAACTCGAGAATATACCCCAGGTTCCCGCCGCAACTCGAGAAAAACCATGAGACTTCCCCCTCGCCGCGAGATGAGGCCGGATTCCCCTGCACTGCGTGCAGAGCAATTCCGTGTTGCACATCACACATGAAAGGAGCCTTGATTTCCTTGATGGCACTCCAGAGAAACCCCAAGAACACTGTTTCAAGGCTAGAGGGATCCTGAGGTCACTGTAGCAACACGAAAGAGCTCCGTGGACCAAGAATCAACACGAGATGAGAGGTTAGTCCCTGGCTTCGACTCCTGAGGAATACCACCTTACCACAAGCACCTCAAGAGGAGGCTTCTCTCAGCTCTAGGTATGTGAGAGGGATCCTGAGTTTGGGGCCTCAAGTGGAATGGACACCGCGATGCCCTGACTCGAAATAAGGCCGGATATCCCTGCAGTGACTGGAATGCAGGCTCGTCTTGCATCTCCCAAGACGAAAGGATGTCTGAATCCCCTGTGGAGACCACAGAGAAAGACCTAGTTCCCCACCTCATCGCGACCGGAGGCCTCACATCCTTTGAAAACTCCAGAGGTACGCGGAGATCAGTGCCTCCAAAGGAGACGATGCCTGACTCCTCGTGAAACTTGATAGGAGTCCCAGGATTCTTGTGGCACGTGGAAAGGGACCCTTGGTCTCCCGCCTCAGGTGGGGAGGCGTTCCAATTGCCCTGCCAAGCCTCGAGGAGAATCCCGAGTTGTCCCTCGCAACTAGGCAGGAGTCCTGACGTGGCTGAACAAACACGTGGGTGGAAGGGCCATCCCCGTCGTAACTCGGGAATATACCCCAGGTTCCCGCCGCAACTCGAGAAAAACCATGAGACTTCCCCCTCGATGCGAGATGAGGCCCGATTCCCCTGTACTGCGTGCAGAGCAATTCCGTCTTGCACATCACACATGAAAGGAGCCTTGATTTCCTTGGTGGCACTCCAGAGAAACCCCAAGAACACTGTTTCAAGGATAGAGGGATCCTGAGGTCACTGTAGCAACACGAAAGAGCTCCGTGGACCAAAAATCAACACGAGATGAGAGGTTAGTCCCTGGCTTCGACTCCTGAGGAATACCACCTTACCACAAGCACCTCAAGAGGAGGCTTCTCTCAGCTCTAGGTATGTGAGAGGGATCCTGAGTTTGCGGCCTCAAGTGGAATGGACACCGCGATGCCCTGACTCGAAATAAGGCCGGATATCCCTGCAGTGACTTGAATGCAGGCTCGTCTTGCATTTCCCAAGAAGAAAAGATGTCTGAATTCCCTGTGGAGACCACAGAGAAACACCTAGTTCCCCACCTCATCGCGACCGGAGGCCTCACATCCTTTGAAAACTCCAGAGGTACGCGGAGATCAGTGCCTCCAAAGGAGACGATGCCTGACTCCTCGTGAAACTTGATAGGAGTCCCAGGATTCTTGTGGCACGTGGAAAGGGACCCTTGGTCTCCCGCCTCAGCTGGAGAGGCGTCCCAATTGCCCTGCCAAGCCTCGAGGAGAATCCAGAGTTGTCCCTCGCAACTAGGCAGGAGTCCTGACGTGGCTGAACACACACGTGGGTGGAAGGGCCATCCCCGTCGTAACTCGAGAATATACCCCAGGTTCCCGCCGCAACTCGAGAAAAACCATGAGACTTCCCCCTCGATGCGAGATGAGGCCCGATTCCCCTGTACTGCGTGCAGAGCAATTCCGTGTTGCACATCACACATGAAAGGAGCCTTGATTTCCTTGATGGCACTCCAGAGAAACCCCAAGAACACTGTTTCAAGGATAGAGGGATCCTGAGGTCACTGTAGCAACACGAAAGAACTCTGTGGACCAAAAATCAACTCGAAAAGAGAGGTTAGTCCCTGGATTCGTCTCCAGAGGAATACCACCTTACCACAAGCACCTCAAGAGGAGGCTTCTCTCAGCTCTAGGTATGTGAGAGGGACCCTGAGTTTGCGGCCTCAAGTGGAATGGACACTGCGATGCCCTGACTCGAAATAAGGCCGGATATCCCTGCAGTGACTTCAATGCAGGCTCGTCTTGCATCTCCCAGGATGAAAGGATGTCTGAATCCCCTGTGGAAAGCACAGAGAAAGACTTAGTTCCCCACCTCATCGCGACCGATAGCCTCACATCCTTTGAAAACTCGAGAGGTACGCGGAGATCAGTGCCTCCAAAGGAGACGACGCCTGACTCCTCGTGAAACTTGATAGGAGTCCCAGGATTCCTGTGGCACTTGGAAAGGGACACTTGGTCTCCCGCTTCAGCTGGAGAGGCGTCCCAATTGCCCTGCCAAGCCTCGAGGAGAATCCAGAGTTGTCCCTCGCAACTAGGCAGGAGTCCTGACGTCGCTGAAGAAACACGTGGGTGGAAGGGCCATCCCCGTCGTAACTCGAGAATATACCCCAGGTTCCCGCCGCAACTCGAGAAAAACCATGAGACTTCCCCCTCGCCGCGAGATGAGGCCCGATTCCCCTGCACTGCGTGCAGAGCAATTCCGTGTTGCACATCACACATGAAAGGAGCCTTGATTTCCTTGATGGCACTCCAGAGAAACCCCAAGAACACTGTTTCAAGGCTAGAGGGATCCTGAGGTCACTGTAGCAACACGAAAGAGCTCCGTGGGCCAAAAATCAACTCGAGATGAGAGGTTAGTCCCTGGCTTCGACTCCAGAGGAATACCACCTTACCACAAGCACCTCAAGAGGAGGCTTCTCTCAGCTCTAGGTATGTGAGAGGGACCCTGAGTTTGCGGCCTCAAGTGGAATGGACACCGCGATGCCCTGACTCGAAATAAGGCTGGATATCCCTGCAGTGACTTGAATGCAGGCTCGTCTTGCATCTCCCAAGATGAAAGGATGTCTGAATCCCCTGTGGAGACCACAGAGAAAGACCTAGTTCCCCACCTCATCGCGACCGGAGGCCTCACATCCTTTGAAAACTCCAGAGGTACGCGGAGATCAGTGCCTCCAAAGGAGACGATGCCTGACTCCTCGTGAAACTTGATAGGAGACCCAGGATTCCTGTGGCACGTGGAAAGGGACCCTTGGTCTCCCGTCTCAGCTGGAGAGGCGTCCCAATTGCCCTGCAAAGCCTCGAGGAGAATCCCGAGTTGTCCCTCGCAACTAGGCAGGAGTCCTGACATGGCTGAACACACACGTGTGTGGAAGGGCCATCCCCGTCGTAACTCGAGGATATACCCCAGGTTCCCGCCGCAACTCGAGAAAAACCATGAGACTTCCCCCTCGCCGCGAGATGAGGCCCGATTCCCCTGCACTGCGTGCAGAGCAATTCCGTGTTGCACATCACACATGAAAGGAGCCTTGATTTCCTTGATGGCACTCCAGAGAACCCCCAAGAACACTATTTCAAGGCTAGAGGGATCCTGAGGTCACTGTAGCAAAACGAAAGAGCTCCGTGGACCAAGAATCAACACGAGATGAGAGGTTAGTCCCTGGCTTCGACTCCTGAGGAATACCACCTTACCACAAGCACCTCAAGAGGAGGCTTCTCTCAGCTCTAGGTATGTGAGAGGGATCCTGAGTTTGCGGCCTCAAGTGGAATGGACACCGCGATGCCCTGACTCGAAATAAGGCCGGATATCCCTGCAGTGACTTGAATGCAGGCTCGTCTTGCATCTCCCAAGAAGAAAGGATGTCTGAATCCCCTGTGGAGACCACAGAGAAAGACCTAGTTCCCCACCTCATCGAGACCGGAGGCCTCACATCCTTTGAAAACTCCAGAGGTACGCGGAGATCAGTGCCTCCAAAGGAGACGATACCTGACTCCTCGTGAAACTTGATAGGAGTCCCAGGATTCTTGTGGCACGTGGAAAGGGACCCTTGGTCTCCCGTCTCAGCTGGAGAGGCGTTCCAATTGCCCTGCCAAGCCTCGAGGAGAATCCCGAGTTGTCCCTCGCAACTAGGCAGGAGTCCTGACGTGGCTGAACAAACACGTGGGTGGAAGGGCCATCCCCGTCGTAACTCGAGAATATACCCCAGGTTCCCGCCGCAACTCGAGAAAAACCATGAGACTTCCCCCTCGCCGCGAGATGAGGCCCGCTTCCCCTGTTCTACGTGCAGAGCAATTCCGTGTTGCACATCACACATGAAAGGAGCCTTGATTTCCTTGATGGCACTCCAGAGAAACCCCAAGAACACTGTTTCAAGGCTAGAGGGATCCTGAGGTCACTGTAGCAACACGAAAGAGCTCCGTGGACCAAGAATCAACACGAGATGAGAGGTTAGTCCCTGGCTTCGACTCCTGAGGAATACCACCATACCACAAGCACCTCAAGAGGAGGCTTCTCTCAGCTCTAGGTATGTGAGAGGGATCCTGAGTTTGCCGCCTCAAGTGGAATGGACACCGCGATGCCCTGACTCGAAATAAGGCCGGATATCCCTGCAGTGACTTGAATGCAGGCTCGTCTTGCATCTCCCAAGAAGAAAGGATGTCTGAATCCCCTGTGGAGACCACAGAGAAAGACCTAGTTCCCCAACTCATCGCGACCGGAGGCCTCACATCCTTTGAAAACTCCAGAGGTACGCGGAGATCAGTGCCTCCAAAGGAGACGATGCCTGACTCCTCGTTAAACTTGATAGGAGTCCCAGGATTCTTGTGGCACGTGGAAAGGGACCCTTGGTCTCCCGCCTCAGCTGGAGAGGCGTCCCAATTGCCGTGCCATGCCTCGAGGAGAATCCCGAGTTGTCCCTCGCAACTAGGCAGGAGTCATGACGTGGCTGAACAAACACCTGGGTGGAAGGGCCATGCCCGTCGTAACTCGAGAATATACCCCAGGTTCCCGCCGCAACTCGAGAAAAACCATGAGACTTCCCCCTCGCCGCGAGATGAGGCCCGATTCCCCTGCACTGCGTGCAGAGCAATTCCGTCTTGCACATCACACATGAACGGAGCCTTGATTTCCTTGATGGCACTCCAGAGAAACCCCAAGAAAAATGTTTCAAGGATAGAGGGATCCTGAGGTCACTGTAGCAACACGAAAGAGCTCCGTGGGCCAAAAATCAACTCGAAAAGAGAGGTTAGTCCCTGGATTCGTCTCCAGAGGAATACCACCTTACCACAAGCACCTCAAGAGGAGGCTTCTCTCAGCTCTAGGTATGTGAGAGGGACCCTGAGTTTGCAGCCTCAAGTGGAATGGACACCGCGATGACCTGACTCGAAATAAGGCCGGATATCCCTGCAGTGACTTCAATGCAGGCTCGTCTTGCATCTCCCAGGACGAAAGGATGTCTGAATCCCCTGTGGAAAGCACAGAGAAAGACTTAGTTCCCCACCTCATCGCGACCGATAGCCTCACATCCTTTGAAAACTCCAGAGGTACGCGGAGATCAGTGCCTCCAAAGGAGACGATGCCTGACTCCTCGTGAAACTTGATAGGAGTCCCAGGATTCCTGTGGCACTTGGAAAGGGACACTTGGTCTCCCGCCTCAGCTGGAGAGGCGTCCCAATTGCCCTGCCAAGCCTCGAGGAGAATCCAGAGTTGTCCCTCGCAACTAGGCAGGAGTCCTGACGTCGCTGAAGAAACACGTGGGTGGAAGGGCCATCCCAGTCGTAACTCGAGAATATACCCCAGGTTCCCGCCGCAACTCGAGAAAAACCATGAGACTTCCCCCTCGCCGCCAGATGAGGTCCGATTCCCCTGCACTGCGTGCAGAGCAATTCCGTGTTGCACATCACACATGAAAGGAGCCTTGATTTCCTTGATGGCACTCCAGAGAAACCCCAAGAACACTGTTTCAAGGCTAGAGGGATCCTGAGGTCACTGTAGCAACACGAAAGAGCTCCGTGGGCCAAAAATCAACTCGAAATGAGAGGTTAGTCCCTGGCTTCGACTCCAGAGGAATACCACCTTACCACAAGCACCTCAAGAGGAGGCTTCTCTCAGCTCTAGGTATGTGAGAGGGACCCTGAGTTTGCGGCCTCAAGTGGAATGGACACCGCGATGCCCTGACGCGAAATAAGGCTGGATATCCCTGTAGTGACTTGAATGCAGGCTCGTCTTGCATCTCACAAGATGAAAGGATGTCTGAATCCCCTGTGGAGAACACAGAGAAAGACCTAGTTCCCCACCTCATCGCGACCGGAGGCCTGACATCCTTTGAAAACTCCAGAGGTACGCGGAGATCAGTGCCTCCAAAGGAAACGATGCCTGACTCCTCGTGAAATTTGATAGGAGTCCCAGGATTCCTGTGGCACGTGGAAAGGGACCCTTGGTCTCCCGCCACAGCTGGAGAGGCGTCCCAATTGCCTTGCCAAGCCTCGAGGAGCATCCCGAGTTGTGTCTCGCAATTCAGCAAGAGTCCTGACGTGGCTGAACACACACATGGGTGGAAGGGCCATCCCCGTCGTAACTCGAGAATATACCCCAGGTTCCCGCCGCAACTCGAGAAAAACCATGAGACTTCCCCCTCGCCGCGAGATGAGGCCCGATACCCCTGTACTGCGTGCAGAGCAATTCCGTCTTGCACATCACACATGAAAGGAGCCTTGATTTCCTTGATGGCACTCCAGAGAAACCCCAAGAACACTGTTTCAAGGATAGAGGGATCCTGAGGTCACTGTAGCAACACGAAAGAACTATGTGGACCAAAAATCAACTCGAAAAGAGAGGTTAGTCCCTGGATTCGTCTCCAGAGGAATACCACCTTACCACAAGCACCTCAAGAGGAGGCTTCTCTCAGCTCTAGGTATGTGAGAGGGACCCTGAGTTTGCGGCCTCAAGTGGAATGGACACTGCGATGCCCTGACTCGAAATAAGGCCGGATATCCCTGTAGTGACTTCAATGCAGGCTCGTCTTGCATCTCCCAGGACGAAAGGATGTCTGAATCCCCTCTGGAAAGCACAGAGAAAGACTTAGTTCCCCACCTCATCGCGACCGATAGCCTCACATCCTTTGAAAACTCCAGAGGTACGCAGAGATCAGTGCCTCCAAAGGAGATGATGCCTGACTCTTCGTGAATCTTGATAGGAGTCCCAGGATTCCTGTGGCACTTGGAAAGGGACACTTGGTCTCCCGCCTCAGCTGGAGAGGCGTCCCAATTGCCCTGCCAAGCCTCGAGGAGAATCCAGAGTTGTCCCTCGCAACTAGGCAGGAGTCCTGACGTCGCTGAAGAAACACGTGGGTGGAAGGGCCATCCCCGTCGTAACTCGAGAATATACCCCAGGTTCCCGCCGCAACTCGAGAAAAACCATGAGACTTCCCCCTCGCCGCGAGATGAGGCCCGATTCCCCTGCACTGCATGCAGAGCAATTCCGTGTTGCACATCACACATGAAAGGAGCCTTGATTTCCTTGATGGCACTCCAGAGAAACCCCAAGAACACTGTTTCAAGGATAGAGGGATCCTGAGGTCACTGTAGCAACACGAAAGAACTCTGTGGACCAAAAATCAACTCGAAAAGAGAGGTTAGTCCCTGGATTCGTCTCCAGAGGAATACCACCTTACCACAAGCACCTCAAGAGGAGGCTTCTCTCAGCTCTAGGTATGTGAGAGGGACCCTGAGTTTGCGGCCTCAAGTGGAATGGACACCGCGATGCCCTGACTCGAAATAAGGCCGGATATCCCTGCAGTGACTTCAATGCAGGCTCGTCTTGCATCTCCCAGGACGAAAGGATGTCTGAATCCCCTGTGGAAAGCACAGAGAAAGACTTAGTTCCCCACCTCATCGCGACCTATAGACTCACATCCTTTGAAAACTCCAGAGGTACGCGGAGATCAGTGCCTCCAAAGGAGACGATGCCTGACTCCTCGTGAAACTTGATAGGAGTCCCAGGATTCCTGTGGCACTTGGAAAGGGACACTTGGTCTCCTGCCTCAGCTGGAGAGGCGTCCCAATTCCCTGCCAAGCCTCGAGGAGAATGCAGAGTTGTCCCTCGCAACTAGGCAGGAGTCCTGACTTCGCTGAAGAAACACGTGGGTGGAAGGGCCATCCCCGTCTTAACTCGAGAATATACCCCAGGTTCCCGCCGCAACTCGAGAAAAACCATGAGACTTCCCCCTCGCCGCGAGATGAGGCCCGATTCCCCTGCACTGCATGCAGAGCAATTCCGTCTTGCACATCACACATGAAAGGAGCCTTGATTTCCTTGATGGCACTCCAGAGAAACCCCAAGAACACTGTTTCAAGGCTAGAGGGATCCTGAGGTCACTGTAGCAACACGAAAGAGCTCCGTGGGCCAAAAATCAACTCGAGATGAGAGGTTAGTCCCTGGCTTCGACTCCAGAGGAATACCACCTTACCACAAGCACCTCAAGAGGAGGCTTCTCTCAGCTCTAGGTATGTGAGAGGGACCCTGAGTTTGCGTCCTCAAGTGGAATGGACACCGCGATGCCCTGACTCGAAATAAGGCCGGATATCCCTGCAGTGACTTGAATGCAGGCTCGTCTTGCATCTCCCAAGATGAAAGGATGTCTGAATCCCCTGTGGAAACCACAGAGAAAGACCTAGTTCCCCACCTCATGGCGACCGGAGGCCTCACATCCTTTGAAAACTCCAGAGGTACGCGGAGATCAGTGCCTCCAAAGGAGACGATGCCTGACTCCTCGTGAAACTTGATAGGAGTCCCAGGATTCCTGTGGCACGTGGAAAGGGACCCTTGGTCTCCCGTCTCAGCTGGAGAGGCGTCCCAATTGCCTTGCCAAGCCTCGAGGAGAATCCCGAGTTGTGTCTCGCAACTAGGCAAGAGTCCTGACGTGGCTGAACAAACACGTGTGTGGAAGGGCCATCCCCGTCGTAACTCGAGAATATACCCCAGGTTCCCGCCGCAACTCGAGAAAAACCATGAGACTTCCCCCTCGCCGCGAGATGAGGCCCGATTCCCCTGCACTGCGTGCAGAGCAATTCCGTGTTGCACATTACACATGAAAGGAGCCTTGATTTCCTTGATGGCACTCCAGAGAAACCCCAAGAACACTGTTTCAGGGCTAGAGGGATCCTGAGGTCACTGTAGCAACACGAAAGAGCTCCGTGGACCAAGAATCAACACGAGATGAGAGGTTAGTCCCTGGCTTTGACTCCTGAGGAATACCACCTTACCACAAGCACCTCAAGAGGAGGCTTCTCTCAGCTCTAGGTATGTGAGAGGGATCCTGAGTTTGCGGCCTCAAGTGGAATGGACACCGCGATGCCCTGACTCGAAATAAGGCCGGATATCCCTGCAGTGACTTCAATGCAGGCTCGTCTTGCATCTCCCAGGACGAAAGGATGTCTGAATCCCCTGTGGAAAGCACAGAGAAAGACCTAGTTCCCCAACTCATCGCGACCGGAGGCCTCACATCCTTTGAAAACTCCAGAGGTACGCGGATATCAGTGCCTCCAAAGGAGACGATGCCTGACTCCTCGTGAAACTTGATAGGAGACCCAGGATTCCTGTGGCACGTGGAAAGGGACCCTTGGTCTCCCGTCTCAGCTGGAGAGGCGTCCCAATTGCCCTGCAAAGCCTCGAGGAGAATCCCGAGGTGTCCCTCGCAACTAGGCAGGAGTCCTGACGTCGCTGAAGAAACACGTGGGTGGAAGGGCCATCCCCGTCGTAACTCGAGAATATACCCCAGGTTCCCGCCGCAACTCGAGAAAAACCATGAGACTTCCCCTTCACCGCGAGATAAGGCCCGATTCCCGTGCACTGCGTGCAGAGCAATTCCGTGTTGCACATCACACTTGAAAGGAGCCTTGATTTCCTTGATGGCACTCCAGAGAAACCCCAAGAACACTGTTTCAAGGCTAGAGGGATCCTGAGGTCACTGTAGCAACACGAAAGAACTCCGTGGGCCAAAAATCAACTCGAGATGAGAGGTTAGTCCCTGGCTTCGACTCCAGAGGAATATCACCTTACCACAAGCACCTCAAGAGGAGGCTTCTCTCAGCTCTAGGTATGTGAGAGGGACCCTGAGTTTGCGGCCTCAAGTGGAATGGACACCGCGATGCCCTGACTCGAAATAAGGCCGAATATCCCTGCAGTGACTTGAATGCAGGCTCGTCTTGCATCTCCCAAGAAGAAAGGATGCCTGAATCCCCTGTGGAGACCACAGAGAAACACCTAGTTCCCCACCTCATCGCGACCGATAGCCTCACATCCTTTGAAAACTCCAGAGGTACGCAGAGATCAGTGCCTCCAAAGGAGATGATGCCTGACTCTTCGTGAATCTTGATAGGAGTCCCAGGATTCCTGTGGCACTTGGAAAGGGACACTTGGTCTCCCGCCTCAGCTGGAGAGGCGTCCCAATTGCCCTGCCAAGCCTCGAGGAGAATCCAGAGTTGTCCCTCGCAACTAGGCAGGAGTCCTGACGTCGCTGAAGAAACACGTGGGTGGAAGGGCCATCCCCGTCGTAACTCGAGAATATACCCCAGGTTCCCGCCGCAACTCGAGAAAAACCATGAGACTTCCCCCTCGCCGCGAGATGAGGCCCGATTCCCCTGCACTGCGTGCAGAGCAATTCCGTGTTGCACATCACACATGAAAGGAGCCTTGATTTCCTTGATGGCACTCCAGAGAAACCCCAAGAACACTGTTTCAAGGATAGAGGGATCCTGAGGTCACTGTAGCAACACGAAAGAACTCTGTGGACCAAAAATCAACTCGAAAAGAGAGGTTAGTCCCTGGATTCGTCTCCAGAGGAATACCACCTTACCACAAGCACCTCAAGAGGAGGCTTCTCTCAGCTCTAGGTATGTGAGAGGGACCCTGAGTTTGCGGCCTCAAGTGGAATGGACACCGCGATGCCCTGACTCGAAATAAGGCCGGATATCCCTGCAGTGACTTCAATGCAGGCTCGTCTTGCATCTCCCAGGACGAAAGGATGTCTGAATCCCCTGTGGAAAGCACAGAGAAAGACTTAGTTCCCCACCTCATCGCGACCTATAGACTCACATCCTTTGAAAACTCCAGAGGTACGCGGAGATCAGTGCCTCCAAAGGAGACGATGCCTGACTCCTCGTGAAACTTGATAGGAGTCCCAGGATTCCTGTGGCACGTGGAAAGGGACCCTTGGTCTCCCGCCACAGCTGGAGAGGCGTCCCAATTGCCTTGCCAAGCCTCGAGGAGCATCCCGAGTTGTGTCTCGCAACTAGGCAAGAGTCCTGACGTGGCTGAACACACACATGGGTGGAAGGGCCATCCCCGTCGTAACTCGAGAATATACCCCAGGTTCCCGCCGCAACTCGAGAAAAACCATGAGACTTCCCCCTCGCCGCGAGATGAGGCCCGATTCCCCTGCACTGCGTGCAGAGCAATTCTGTGTTGCACATCACACATGAAAGGAGCCTTGATTTCCTTGATGGCACTCCAGAGAAACCCCAAGAACACTGTTTCAAGGCTAGAGGGATCCTGAGGTCACTGTAGCAACACGAAAGAGCTCCGTGGACCAAAAATCAACTCGAGATGAGAGGTTAGTCCCTGGCTTCGACTCCAGAGGAATACCACCTTACCACAAGCACCTCAAGAGGAGGCTTCTCTCAGCTCTAGGTATGTGAGAGGGACCCTGAGTTTGCGGCCTCAAGTGGAATGGACACCGCGATGCCCTGACTCGAAATAAGGCCGGATATCCCTGCAGTGACTGGAATGCAGGCTCGTCTTGCATCTCCCAAGACGAAAGAATGTCTGAATCCCTTATGGAGACCACAGAGAAAGACCTAGTTCCCCACCTCATCGCGACCGGAGGCCTCACATCCTTTGAAAACTCCAGAGGTACGCGGAGATCAGTGCCTCCAAAGGAGACGATGCCTGACTCCTCGTGAAACTTGATAGGAGACCCAGGATTCCTGTGGCACGTGGAAAGGGACCCTTGGTCTCCCGTCTCAGCTGGAGAGGCGTCCCAATTGCCCTGCAAAGCCTCGAGGAGAATCCCGAGGTGTCCCTCGCAACTAGGCAGGAGTCCTGACGTCGCTGAAGAAACACGTGGGTGGAAGGGCCATCCCCGTCGTAACTCGAGAATATACCCCAGGTTCCCGCCGCAACTCGAGAAAAACCATGAGACTTCCCCTTCACCGCGAGATGAGGCCCGATTCCCCTGCACTGCGTGCAGAGCAATTCCGTGTTGCACATCACACTTGAAAGGAGCCTTGATTTCCTTGATGGCACTCCAGAGAAACCCCAAGAACACTGTTTCAAGGCTAGAGGGATCCTGAGGTCACTGTAGCAACACGAAAGAACTCCGTGGGCCAAAAATCAACTCGAGATGAGAGGTTAGTCCCTGGCTTCGACTCCAGAGGAATACCACCTTACCACAAGCACCTCAAGAGGAGGCTTCTCTCAGCTCTAGGTATGTGAGAGGGACCCTGAGTTTGCGGCCTCAAGTGGAATGGACACCGCGATGCCCTGACTCGAAATAAGGCCGAATATCCCTGCAGTGACTTGAATGCAGGCTCGTCTTGCATCTCCCAAGAAGAAAGGATGCCTGAATCCCCTGTGGAGACCACAGAGAAACACCTAGTTCCCCACCTCATCGCGACCGGAGGCCTCACATCCTTTGAAAACTCCAGAGGTACGCGGAGATCAGTGCCTCCAAAGGAGACGATGCCTGACTCCTCGTGAAACTTGATAGGAGTCCCAGGATTCTTGTGGCACGTGGAAAGGGACCCTTGGTCTCCCGCCTCAGCTGGAGAGGCGTTCCAATTGCCGTGCCAAGCCTCGAGGAGAATCCCGAGTTGTCCCTCGCAACTAGGCAGGAGTCCTGACGTCGCTGAACAAACACGTGGGTGGAAGGGCCATCCCCGTCGTAACTCGAGAATATACCCCAGGTTCCCACCGCAACTCGAGAAAAACCATGAGAATTCCCCCTCGATGCGAGATGAGGCCCGATTCCCCTGTACTGCGTGCAGAGCAATTCCGTCTTGCACATCACACATGAAAGGAGCCTTGAATTCCTTGATGGCACTCCAGAGAAACCCCAAGAACACTGTTTCAACGCTAGAGGGATCCTGAGGTCACTGTAGCAACACGAAAGAACTCTGTGGACCAAAAATCAACTCGAAAAGAGAGGTTAGTCCCTGGATTCGTCTCCAGAGGAATACCACCTTACCACAAGCACCTCAAGAGGAGGCTTCTCTCAGCTCTAGGTATGTGAGAGGGACCCTGAGTTTGCAGCCTCAAGTGGAATGGACACCGCGATGCCCTGACTCGAAATAAGGCCGGATATCCCTGCAGTGACTTCAATGCAGGCTCGTCTTGCATCTCCCAGGACGAAAGGATGTCTGAATCCCCTGTGGAAAGCACAGAGAAAGACTTAGTTCCCCACCTCATCGCGACCGATAGCCTCACATCCTTTGAAAACTCCAGAGGTAGCGGAGATCAGTGCCTCCAAAGGAGACGATGCCTGACTCCTCGTGAAACTTGATAGGAGTCCCAGGATTCCTGTGGCACTTGGAAAGGGACACTTGGTCTCCCGCCTCAGCTGGAGTGGCGTCCCAATTGCCCTGCCAAGCCTCGAGGAGAATCCAGAGTTGTCCCTCGCAACTAGGCAGGAGTCCTGACGTCGCTGAAGAAACACGTGGGTGGAAGGGCCATCCCCGTCGTAACTCGAGAATATACCCCAGGTTCCCGCCGCAACTCGAGAAAAGCCATGAGACTTCCCCCTCGCCGCGAGATGAGGCCCGATTCCCCTGCACTGCGTGCAGAACAATTCCGTGTTGCACATCACACATGAAAGGAGCCTTGATTTCCTTGATGGCACTCCAGAGAAACCCCAAGAACACTGTTTCAAGGCTAGAGGGATCCTGAGGTCACTGTAGCAACACGAAAGAGCTCCGTGGACCAAAAATCAACTCGAGATGAGAGGTTAGTCCCTGGCTTCGACTCCAGAGGAATACCACCTTACCACAAGCACCTCAAGAGGAGGCTTCTCTCAGCTCTAGGTATGTGAGAGGGACCCTGAGTTTGCGGCCTCAAGTGGAATGGACACCGCGATGCCCTGACTCGAAATAAGGCCGGATATCCCTGCAGTGACTGGAATGCAGGCTCGTCTTGCATCTCCCAAGACGAAAGGGTGTCTGAATCCCCTGTGGAGACCACAGAGAAAGACCTAGTTCCCCACCTCATCGCGACAGGAGGCCTCAAATCCTTTGAAAACTCCAGAGGTATGCGGAGATCAGTGCCTCCAAAGGAGACGATGCCTGACTCCTCTTGAAACTTGATAGGAGACCCAGGATTCCTGTGGCACGTGGAAAGGGACCCTTGGTCTCCCGTCTCAGCTGGAGAGGCGTCCCAATTGCCCTGCAAAGCCTCGAGGAGAATCCCGAGTTGTCCCTCGCAACTAGGCAGGAGTCCTGACGTGGCTGAACACACACGTGTGTGGAAGGGCCATCCCCGTCGTAACTCGAGAATATACCCCAGGTTCCCGCCGCAACTCGAGAAAAACCATGAGACTTCCCCCTCGCCGCGAGATGAGGCCCGATTCCCCTGCACTGCGTGCAGAGCAATTCCGTGTTGCACATCACACATGAAAGGAGCCTTGATTTCCTTGATGGCACTCCAGAGAAACCCCAAGAACACTGTTTCAAGGCTAGAGGGATCCTGAGGTCACTGTAGCAACACGAAAGAGCTCCGTCGACCAAGAATCAACACGAGATGAGAGGTTAGTCCCTGGCTTTGACTCCTGAGGAATACCACCTTACCACAAGCACCTCAAGAGGAGGCTTCTCTCAGCTCTAGGTATGTGAGAGGGATCCTGAGTTTGCGGCCTCAAGTGGAATGGACACCGCGATGCCCTGACTCGAAATAAGGCCGAATATCCCTGCAGTGACTTGAATGCAGGCTCGTCTTGCATCTCCCAAGAAGAAAGGATGTCTGAATCCCCTGTGGAGACCATAGAGAAACACCTAGTTCCCCACCTCATGGCGACCGGAGGCCTCACATCCTTTGAAAACTCCAGAGGTACGCGGAGATCAGTGCCTCCAAAGGAGACGATGCCTGACTCCTCGTGAAACTTGATAGGAGTCCCAGGATTCTTGTGGCACGTGGAAAGGGACCCTTGGTCTCCCGCCTCAGCTGGAGAGGCGTTCCAATTGCCCTGCCAAGCCTCGAGGAGAATCCCGAGTTGTCCCTCGCAACTAGGCAGGAGTCCTGACGTGGCTGAACAAACACGTGGGTGGAAGGGCCATCCCCGTCGTAACTCGAGAATATACCCCAGGTTCCCGCCGCAACTCGAGAAAAACCATGAGACTTCCCCCTCGCCGCGAGATGAGGCCCGATTCCCCTGCACTGTGTGCAGAGCAATTCCGTGTTGCACATCACACATGAAAGGAGCCTTGATTTCCTTGATGGCACTCCAGAGAAACCCCAAGAACACTGTTTCAAGGCTAGAGGGATCCTGAGGTCACTGTAGCAACACGAAAGAGCTCCGTGGGCCAAAAATCAACTCGAGATGAGAGGTTAGTCCCTGGCTTCGACTCCAGAGGAATACCACCTTACCACAAGCACCTCAAGAGGAGGCTTCTCTCAGCTCTAGGTATGTGAGAGGGACCCTGAGTTTGCGGCCTCAAGTGGAATGGACACCGCGATGCCCTGACGCGAAATCAGGCTGGATATCCCTGCAGTGACTTGAATGCAGGCTCGTCTTGCATCTCCCAAGAAGAAAGGATGTCTGAATCCCCTGTGGAGACCACAGAGAAACACCTAGTTCCCCACCTCATCGCGACCGGAGGCCTCACATACTTTGAAAACTCCAGAGGTACGCGGAGATCAGTGCCTCCAAAGGAGACGATGCCTGACTCCTCGTGAAACTTGATAGGAGTCCCAGGATTCTTGTGGCACGTGGAAAGGGACCCTTGGTCTCCCGCCTCAGCTGGAGAGGCGTTCCAATTGCCCTGCCAAGCCTCGAGGAGAATCCCGAGTTGTCCCTCACAACTAGGCAGGAGTCCTGACGTGGCTGAACAAACACGTGGGTGGAAGGGCAATCCCCGTTGTAACTCGAGAATATAACCCAGGTTCCCGCCGCAACTCGAGAAAAACCATGAGACTTGCCCCTCGATGCGAGATGAGGCCCGATTCCCCTGTAATGCGTGCAGAGCAATTCCGTCTTGCACATCACACATGAAAGGAGCCTTGATTTCCTTGATGGCACTCCAGAGAAAACCCTAGAACACTGTTTCAAGGATAGAGGGATCCTGAGGTCACTGTAGCAACACGAAAGAACACTGTGGACCAAAAATCAACTCGAAAAGAGAGGTTAGTCCCTGGATTCGTCTCCAGAGGAATACCACCTTACCACAAGCACCTCAAGAGGAGGCTTCTCTCAGCTCTAGGTATGTGAGAGGGACCCTGAGTTTGCGGCCTCAAGTGGAATGGACACCGCGATGCCCTGACTCGAAATAAGGCCGGATATCCCTGCAGTGACTTCAAAGCAGGCTCGTCTTGCATCTCCCAGGACGAAAGGATGTCTGAATCCCCTGTGGAAAGCACAGAGAAAGACTTAGTTCCCCACCTCATCGCGACCGATAGCCTCACATCCTTTGAAAACTCCAGAGGTACGCGGAGATCAGTGCCTCCAAAGGAGACGATGCCTGACTCCTCGTGAAACTTGATAGGAGTCCCAGGATTCCTGTGGCACGTGGAAAGGGACCCTTGGTCTCCCGCCACAGCTGGAGAGGCGTCCCAATTGCCTTGCCAAGCCTCGAGGAGCATCCCGAGTTGTGTCTCGCAACTAGGCAAGAGTCCTGACGTGGCTGAACACACACATGGGTGGAAGGGCCATCCCCGTCGTAACTCGAGAATATACCCCAGGTTCCCGCCGCAACTCGAGAAAAACCATGAGACTTCCCCCTCGCCGCGAGATGAGGCCCGATTCCCCTGCACTGCGTGCAGAGCAATTCTGTGTTGCACATCACACATGAAAGGAGCCTTGATTTCCTTGATGGCACTCCAGAGAAACCCCAAGAACACTGTTTCAAGGCTAGAGGGATCCTGAGGTCACTGTAGCAACACGAAAGAGCTCCGTGGACCAAAAATCAACTCGAGATGAGAGGTTAGTCCCTGGCTTCGACTCCAGAGGAATACCACCTTACCACAAGCACCTCAAGAGGAGGCTTCTCTCAGCTCTAGGTATGTGAGAGGGACCCTGAGTTTGCGGCCTCAAGTGGAATGGACACCGCGATGCCCTGACTCGAAATAAGGCCGGATATCCCTGCAGTGACTGGAATGCAGGCTCGTCTTGCATCTCCCAAGACGAAAGAATGTCTGAATCCCTTATGGAGACCACAGAGAAAGACCTAGTTCCCCACCTCATCGCGACCGGAGGCCTCACATCCTTTGAAAACTCCAGAGGTACGCGGAGATCAGTGCCTCCAAAGGAGACGATGCCTGACTCCTCGTGAAACTTGATAGGAGACCCAGGATTCCTGTGGCACGTGGAAAGGGACCCTTGGTCTCCCGTCTCAGCTGGAGAGGCGTCCCAATTGCCCTGCAAAGCCTCGAGGAGAATCCCGAGGTGTCCCTCGCAACTAGGCAGGAGTCCTGACGTCGCTGAAGAAACACGTGGGTGGAAGGGCCATCCCCGTCGTAACTCGAGAATATACCCCAGGTTCCCGCCGCAACTCGAGAAAAACCATGAGACTTCCCCTTCACCGCGAGATGAGGCCCGATTCCCCTGCACTGCGTGCAGAGCAATTCCGTGTTGCACATCACACTTGAAAGGAGCCTTGATTTCCTTGATGGCACTCCAGAGAAACCCCAAGAACACTGTTTCAAGGCTAGAGGGATCCTGAGGTCACTGTAGCAACACGAAAGAACTCCGTGGGCCAAAAATCAACTCGAGATGAGAGGTTAGTCCCTGGCTTCGACTCCAGAGGAATACCACCTTACCACAAGCACCTCAAGAGGAGGCTTCTCTCAGCTCTATGTATGTGAGAGGGACCCTGAGTTTGCGGCCTCAAGTGGAATGGGCACCGCGATGCCCTGACTCGAAATAAGGCCGAATATCCCTGCAGTGACTTGAATGCAGGCTCGTCTTGCATCTCCCAAGAAGAAAGGATGCCTGAATCCCCTGTGGAGACCACAGAGAAACACCTAGTTCCCCACCTCATCGCGACCGGAGGCCTCACATCCTTTGAAAACTCCAGAGGTACGCGGAGATCAGTGCCTCCAAAGGAGACGATGCCTGACTCCTCGTGAAACTTGATAGGAGTCCCAGGATTCTTGTGGCACGTGGAAAGGGACACTTGGTCTCCCGCCTCAGCTGGAGAGGCGTTCCAATTGCCGTGCCAAGCTTCGAGGAGAATCCCGAGTTGTCCCTCGCAACTAGGCAGGAGTCCTGACGTGGCTGAACAAACACGTGGGTGGAAGGGCCATCCCCGTCGTAACTCGAGAATATACCCCAGGTTCCCGCCGCAACTCGAGAAAAACCATGAGACTTCCCCCTCGATGCGAGATGAGGCCCGATTCCCCTGTACTGCATGCAGAGCAATTCCGTCTTGCACATCACACATGAAAGGAGCCTTGATTTCCTTGATGGCACTCCAGAGAAACCCCAAGAACACTGTTTCAAGGATAGAGGGATCCTGAGGTCACTGTAGCAACACGAAAGAACTCTGTGGACCAAAAATCAACTCGAAAAGAGAGGTTAGTCCCTGGATTCGTCTCCAGGGGAATACGACCTTACCACAAGCACCTCAAGAGGAGGCTTCTCTCAGCTCTAGGTATGTGAGAGGGACCCTGAGTTTGCGGCCTCAAGTGGAATGGACACCGCGATGCCCTGACTCGAAATAAGGCCGGATATCCCTGCAGTGACTTCAATGCAGGCTCGTCTTGCATCTCCCAGGACGAAAGGATGTCTGAATCCCCTGTGGAAAGCACAGAGAAAGACTTAGTTCCCCACCTCATCGCGACCGATTGCCTCACATCCTTTGAAAACTCCAGAGGTACGCGGAGATCAGTGCCTCCAAAGGAGACGATGCCTGACTCCTCGTGAAACTTGATAGGAGTCCCAGGATTCCTGTGGCACTTGGAAAGGGACACTTGGTCTCCCGCCTCAGCTGGAGAGGCGTCCCAATTGCCCTGCCAAGCCTCGAGGAGAATCCAGAGTTGTCCCTCGCAACTAGGCATGAGTCCTGACGTCGCTGAAGAAACACGTGGGTGGAAGGGCCATCCCCGTCGTAACTCGAGAATATACCCCAGGTTCCCGCCGCAACTCGAGAAAAACCATGAGACTTCCCCCTCGCCGCGAGATGAGGCCCGATTCCCCTGCACTGCGTGCAGAGCAATTCCGTGTTGCACATCACACATGAAAGGAGCCTTGATTTCCTTGATGGCACTCCAGAGAAACCCCAAGAACACTGTTTCAAGGCTAGAGGGATCCTGAGGTCACTGTAGCAACACGAAAGAGCTCCGTGGACCAAAAATCAACTCGAGATGAGAGGTTAGTCCCTGGCTTCGACTCCAGAGGAATACCACCTTACCACAAGCACCTCAAGAGGAGGCTTCTCTCAGCTGTAGGTATGTGAGAGGGACCCTGAATTTGCGGCCTCAAGTGGAATGGACACCGCGATGCCCTGACGCGAAATAAGGCTGGATATCCCTGCAGTGACTTGAATGCAGGCTCGTCTTGCATCTCCCAAGATGAAAGGATGTCTGAATCCCCTGTGGAGACCACAGAGAAAGACCTTGTTCCCCACCTCATCGCGACCGGAGTCCTCACATCCTTTGAAAACTCCAGAGGTACGCGGAGATCAGTGCCTCCAAAGGAGACGATGCCTGACTCCTCGTGAAACTTGATAGGAGTCCCAGGATTCCTGTGGCACGTGGAAAGGGACCCTCGGTCTCCCGCCTCAGCTGGAGAGGCGTTCCAATTGCCTTGCCAAGCCTCGAGGAGAATCCCGAGTTGTGTCTCGCAACTAGGCAAGAGTCCTGACGTGGCTGAACAAACACGTGTGTGGAAGGGCCATCCCCGTCGTAACTCGAGAATATACCCCAGGTTCCCGCCGCAACTCGAGAAAAACCATGAGACTTCCCCCTCGCCGCGAGATGAGGCCCGATTCCCCTGCACTGCGTGCAGAGCAATTCTATGTTGCACATCACACATGAAAGGAGCCTTGATTTCCTTGATGGCACTCCAGAGAAACACGAAGAACACTGTTTCAAGGCTAGAGGGATCCTGAGGTCACTGTAGCAACACGAAAGAGCTCCGTGGACCAAAAATCAACTCGAGATGAGAGGTTAGTCCCTGGCTTCGACTCCAGAGGAATACCACCTTACCACAAGCACCTCAAGAGGAGGCTTCTCTCAGCTCTAGGTATGTGAGAGGGACCCTGAGTTTGCGGCCTCAAGTGGAATGGACACCGCGATGCCCTGACTCGAAATAAGGCCGGATATCCCTGCAGTGACTGGAATGCAGGCTCGTCTTGCATCTCCCAAGACGAAAGGGTGTCTGAATCCCCTGTGGAGACCACAGAGAAACACCTAGTTCCCCACCTCATCGCGACAGGAGGCCTCAAATCCTTTGAAAACTCCAGAGGTATGCGGAGATCAGTGCCTCCAAAGGAGACGATGCCTGACTCCTCGTGAAACTTGATAGGAGACCCAGGATTCCTGTGGCACGTGGAAAGGGACCCGTGGTCTCCCGTCTCAGCTGGAGAGGCGTCCCAATTGCCCTGCAAAGCCTCGAGGAGAATCCCGAGTTGTCCCTCGCAACTAGGCAGGAGTCCTGACATGGCTGAACACACACGTGTGTGGAAGGGCCATCCCCGTCGTAACTCGAGAATATACCCCAGGTTCCCGCCGCAACTCGAGAAAAACCATGAGACTTCCCCCTCGCCGCGAGATGAGGCCCGATTCCCCTGCACTGCGTGAAGAGCAATTCCGTGTTGCACATCACACATGACAGGAGCCTTGAATTCCTTGATGGCACTCCAGAGAAACCCCAAGGACACTGTTTCAAGGCTAGAGGGATCCTGAGGTCACTGTAGCAACACGAAAGAGCTCCGTGGACCAAGAATCAACACGAGATGAGAGGTTAGTCCCTGGCTTTGACTCCTGAGGAATACCACCTTACCACAAGCACCTCAAGAGGAGGCTTCTCTCAGCTCTAGGTATGTGAGAGGGATCCTGAGTTTGCGGCCTCAAGTGGAATGGACACCGCGATGCCCTGACTCGAAATAAGGCCGAATATCCCTGCAGTGACTTGAATGCAGGCTCGTCTTGCATCTCCCAAGAAGAAAGGATGTCTGAATCCCCTGTGGAGACCACAGAGAAACACCTAGTTCCCCACCTCATGGCGACCGGAGGCCTCACATCCTTTGAAAACTCCAGAGGTACGCGGAGATCAGTGCCTCCAAAGGAGACGATGCCTGACTCCTCGTGAAACTTGATAGGAGTCCCAGGATTCCTGTGGCACGTGGAAAGGGACACTTGGTCTCCCGCCTCAGCTGGAGAGGCGTTCCAATTGCCGTGCCAAGCTTCGAGGAGAATCCCGAGTTGTCCCTCGCAACTAGGCAGGAGTCCTGACGTGGCTGAACAAACACGTGGGTGGAAGGGCCATCCCCGTCGTAACTCGAGAATATACCCCAGGTTCCCGCCGCAACTCGAGAAAAACCATGAGACTTCCCCCTCGATGCGAGATGAGGCCCGATTCCCCTGTACTGCATGCAGAGCAATTCCGTCTTGCACATCACACATGAAAGGAGCCTTGATTTCCTTGATGGCACTCCAGAGAAACCCCAAGAACACTGTTTCAAGGATAGAGGGATCCTGAGGTCACTGTAGCAACACGAAAGAACTCTGTGGACCAAAAATCAACTCGAAAAGAGAGGTTAGTCCCTGGATTCGTCTCCAGGGGAATACGACCTTACCACAAGCACCTCAAGAGGAGGCTTCTCTCAGCTCTAGGTATGTGAGAGGGACCCTGAGTTTGCGGCCTCAAGTGGAATGGACACCGCGATGCCCTGACTCGAAATAAGGCCGGATATCCCTGCAGTGACTTCAATGCAGGCTCGTCTTGCATCTCCCAGGACGAAAGGATGTCTGAATCCCCTGTGGAAAGCACAGAGAAAGACTTAGTTCCCCACCTCATCGCGACCGATTGCCTCACATCCTTTGAAAACTCCAGAGGTACGCGGAGATCAGTGCCTCCAAAGGAGACGATGCCTGACTCCTCGTGAAACTTGATAGGAGTCCCAGGATTCCTGTGGCACTTGGAAAGGGACACTTGGTCTCCCGCCTCAGCTGGAGAGGCGTCCCAATTGCCCTGCCAAGCCTCGAGGAGAATCCAGAGTTGTCCCTCGCAACTAGGCATGAGTCCTGACGTCGCTGAAGAAACACGTGGGTGGAAGGGCCATCCCCGTCGTAACTCGAGAATATACCCCAGGTTCCCGCCGCAACTCGAGAAAAACCATGAGACTTCCCCCTCGCCGCGAGATGAGGCCCGATTCCCCTGCACTGCGTGCAGAGCAATTCCGTGTTGCACATCACACATGAAAGGAGCCTTGATTTCCTTGATGGCACTCCAGAGAAACCCCAAGAACACTGTTTCAAGGCTAGAGGGATCCTGAGGTCACTGTAGCAACACGAAAGAGCTCCGTGGACCAAAAATCAACTCGAGATGAGAGGTTAGTCCCTGGCTTCGACTCCAGAGGAATACCACCTTACCACAAGCACCTCAAGAGGAGGCTTCTCTCAGCTCTAGGTATGTGAGAGGGACCCTGAATTTGCGGCCTCAAGTGGAATGGACACCGCGATGCCCTGACGCGAAATAAGGCTGGATATCCCTGCAGTGACTTGAATGCAGGCTCGTCTTGCATCTCCCAAGATGAAAGGATGTCTGAATCCCCTGTGGAGACCACAGAGAAAGACCTAGTTCCCCACCTCATCGCGACCGGAGGCCTCACATCCTTTGAAAACTCCAGAGGTACGCGGAGATCAGTGCCTCCAAAGGAGACGATGCCTGACTCCTCGTGAAACTTGATAGGAGTCCCAGGATTCGTGTGGCACGTGGAAAGGGACCCTCGGTCTCCCGCCTCAGCTGGAGAGGCGTCCCAATTGCCTTGCCAAGCCTCGAGGAGAATCCCGAGTTGTGTCTCGCAACTAGGCAAGAGTCCTGACGTGGCTGAACAAACACGTGTGTGGAAGGGCCATCCCCGTCGTAACTCGAGAATATACCCCAGGTTCCCGCCGCAACTCGAGAAAAACCATGAGACTTCCCCCTCGCCGCGAGATGAGGCCCGATTCCCCTGCACTGCGTGCAGAGCAATTCTATGTTGCACATCACACATGAAAGGAGCCTTGATTTCCTTGATGGCACTCCAGAGAAACACGAAGAACACTGTTTCAAGGCTAGAGGGATCCTGAGGTCACTGTAGCAACACGAAAGAGCTCCGTGGACCAAAAATCAACTCGAGATGAGAGGTTAGTCCCTGGCTTCGACTCCAGAGGAATACCACCTTACCACAAGCACCTCAAGAGGAGGCTTCTCTCAGCTCTAGGTATGTGAGAGGGACCCTGAGTTTGCGGCCTCAAGTGGAATGGACACCGCGATGCCCTGACTCGAAATAAGGCCGGATATCCCTGCAGTGACTGGAATGCAGGCTCGTCTTGCATCTCCCAAGACGAAAGGGTGTCTGAATCCCCTGTGGAGACCACAGAGAAACACCTAGTTCCCCACCTCATCGCGACAGGAGGCCTCAAATCCTTTGAAAACTCCAGAGGTATGCGGAGATCAGTGCCTCCAAAGGAGACGATGCCTGACTCCTCGTGAAACTTGATAGGAGACCCAGGATTCCTGTGGCACGTGGAAAGGGACCCGTGGTCTCCCGTCTCAGCTGGAGAGGCGTCCCAATTGCCCTGCAAAGCCTCGAGGAGAATCCCGAGTTGTCCCTCGCAACTAGGCAGGAGTCCTGACATGGCTGAACACACACGTGTGTGGAAGGGCCATCCCCGTCGTAACTCGAGAATATACCCCAGGTTCCCGCCGCAACTCGAGAAAAACCATGAGACTTCCCCCTCGCCGCGAGATGAGGCCCGATTCCCCTGCACTGCGTGAAGAGCAATTCCGTGTTGCACATCACACATGACAGGAGCCTTGAATTCCTTGATGGCACTCCAGAGAAACCCCAAGGACACTGTTTCAAGGCTAGAGGGATCCTGAGGTCACTGTAGCAACACGAAAGAGCTCCGTGGACCAAGAATCAACACGAGATGAGAGGTTAGTCCCTGGCTTTGACTCCTGAGGAATACCACCTTACCACAAGCACCTCAAGAGGAGGCTTCTCTCAGCTCTAGGTATGTGAGAGGGATCCTGAGTTTGCGGCCTCAAGTGGAATGGACACCGCGATGCCCTGACTCGAAATAAGGCCGAATATCCCTGCAGTGACTTGAATGCAGGCTCGTCTTGCATCTCCCAAGAAGAAAGGATGTCTGAATCCCCTGTGGAGACCACAGAGAAACACCTAGTTCCCCACCTCATGGCGACCGGAGGCCTCACATCCTTTGAAAACTCCAGAGGTACGCGGAGATCAGTGCCTCCAAAGGAGACGATGCCTGACTCCTCGTGAAACTTGATAGGAGTCCCAGGATTCTTGTGGCACGTGGAAAGGGACCCTTGGTCTCCCGCCTCAGCTGGAGAGGCGTTCCAATTGCCCTGCCAAGCCTCGAGGAGAATCCCGAGTTGTCCCTCGCAACTAGGCAGGAGTCCTGACGTGGCTGAACAAACACGTGGGTGGAAGGGCCATCCCCGTCGTAACTCGAGAATATACCCCAGGTTCCCGCCGCAACTCGAGAAAAACCATGAGACTTCCCCCTCGATGCGAGATGAGGCCCGATTTCCCTGTACTGCATGCAGAGCAATTCCGTCTTGCACATCACACATGAAAGGAGCCTTGATTTCCTTGATGGCACTCCAGAGAAACCCCAAGAACACTGTTTCAAGGCTAGAGGGATCCTGAGGTCACTGTAGCAACACGAAAGAACTCTGTGGACCAAAAATCAACTCGAAAAGAGAGGTTAGTCCCTGGATTCGTCTCCAGAGGAATACCACCTTACCACAAACACCTCAAGAGGAGGCTTCTCTCAGCTCTAGGTATGTGAAAGGGACCCTGAGTTTGCGGCCTCAAGTGGAATGGACACTGCGATGCCCTGACTCGAAATAAGGCCGGATATCCCTGCAGTGACTTCAATGCAGGCTCGTCTTGCATCTCCCAGGACGAAAGGATGTCTGAATCCCCTGTGGAAAGCACAGAGAAAGACTTAGTTCCCCACCTCATCGCGACCGATAGCCTCACATCCTTTGAAAACTCCAGAGGTACGCGGAGATCATTGCCTCCAAAGGAGATGATGCCTGACTCCTCGTGAAACTTGAAAGGAGTCCCAGGATTCCTGTGGCACTTGGAAAGGGACACTTGGTCTCCCGCCTCAGCTGGAGAGGCGTCCCAATTGCCCTGCCAAGCCTCGAGGAGAATCCAGAGTTGTCCCTCGCAACTAGGCAGGAGTCCTGACGTCGCTGAAGAAACACGTGGGTGGAAGGGCCATCCCCGTCGTAACTCGAGAATATACCCCAGGTTCCCGCCGCAACTCGAGAAAAACCATGAGACTTCCCCCTCGCCGCGAGATGAGGCCCGATTCCCCTGCACTGCGTGCAGAGAAATTCCGTGTTGCACATCACACATGAAAGGAGCCTTGATTTCCTTGATGGCACTCCAGAGAAACCCCAAGAACACTGTTTCAAGGCTAGAGGGATCCTGAGGTCACTGTAGCAACACGAAAGAGCTCCGTGGGCCAAAAATCAACTCGAGATGAGAGGTTAGTCCCTGGCTTCGACTCCAGAGGAATACCACCTTACCACAAGCACCTCAAGAGGAGGCTTCTCTCAGCTCTAGGTATGTGAGAGGGACCCTGAGTTTGCGGCCTCAAGTGGAATGGACACCGCGATGCCCTGACGCGAAATAAGGCTGGATATTTCTGCAGTGACTTGAATGCAGGCTCGTCTTGCATCTCCCAAGAAGAAAGGATGTCTGAATCCCCTGTGGAGACCACAGAGCAAGACCTAGTTCCCGACCTCATCGCGACCGGAGGCCTCACATCCTTTGAAAACTCCAGAGGTACGCGGAGATCAGTGCCTCCAAAGGAGATGATGCCTGACTCCTCGTGAAACTTGATAGGAGTCCCAGGATTCTTGTGGCACGTGGAAAGGGACCCTTGGTCTCCCGCCTCAGCTGGAGAGGCGTTCCAATTGCCCTGCCAAGCCTCGAGGAGAATCCCGAGTTGTCCCTCGCAACTAGGCAGGAGTCCTGACGTGGCTGAACAAACACGTGGGTGGAAGGGCCATCCCCGTCGTAACTCGAGAATATACCCCAGGTTCCCGCCGCAACTCGAGAAAAACCATGAGACTTCCCCCTCGATGCGAGATGAGGCCCGATTTCCCTGTACTGCATGCAGAGCAATTCCGTCTTGCACATCACACATGAAAGGAGCCTTGATTTCCTTGATGGCACTCCAGAGAAACCCCAAGAACACTGTTTCAAGGCTAGAGGGATCCTGAGGTCACTGTAGCAACACGAAAGAACTCTGTGGACCAAAAATCAACTCGAAAAGAGAGGTTAGTCCCTGGATTCGTCTCCAGAGGAATACCACCTTACCACAAGCACCTCAAGAGGAGGCTTCTCTCAGCTCTAGGTATGTGAAAGGGACCCTGAGTTTGCGGCCTCATGTGGAATGGACACTGCGATGCCCTGACTCGAAATAAGGCCGGATATCCCTGCAGTGACTTCAATGCAGGCTCGTCTTGCATCTCCCAGGACGAAAGGATGTCTGAATCCCCTGTGGAAAGCACAGAGAAAGACTTAGTTCCCCACCTCATCGCGACCGATAGCCTCACATCCTTTGAAAACTCCAGAGGTACGCGGAGATCAGTGCCTCCAAAGGAGATGATGCCTGACTCCTCGTGAAACTTGATAGGAGTCCCAGGATTCCTGTGGCACTTGGAAAGGGACACTTGGTCTCCCGCCTCAGTTGGAGAGGCGTCCCAATTGCCCTGCCAAGCCTCGAGGAGAATCCAGAGTTGTCCCTCGCAACTAGGCAGGAGTCCTGACGTCGCTGAAGAAACACGTGGGTGGAAGGGCCATCCCCATCGTAACTCGAGAATATACCCCAGGTTCCCGCCGCAACTCGAGAAAAACCATGAGACTTCCCCCTCGCCGCGAGATGAGGCCCGATTCCCCTGCACTGCGTGCAGAGCAATTCCGTGTTGCACATCACACATGAAAGGAGCCTTGATTTCCTTGATGGCACTCCAGAGAAACCCCAAGAACACTGTTTCAAGGCTAGAGGGATCCTGAGGTCACTGTAGCAACACGAAAGAACTCCGTGGGCCAAAAATCAACTCGAGATGAGAGGTTAGTCCCTGGCTTCGACTCCAGAGGAATACCACCTTACCACAAGCACCTCAAGAGGAGGCTTCTCTCAGCTCTAGGTATGTGAGAGGGACCCTGAGTTTGCGGCCTCAAGTGGAATGGACACCGCGATGCCCTGACGCGAAATAAGGCCGGATATCCCTGCAGTGACTGGAATGCAGGCTCGTCTTGCATCTCCCAAGACGAAAGGGTGTCTGAATCCCCTGTGGAGACCACAGAGAAACACCTAGTTCCCCACCTCATCGCGACAGGAGGCCTCAAATCCTTTGAAAACTCCAGAGGTATGCGGAGATCAGTGCCTCCAAAGGAGACGATGCCTGACTCCTCGTGAAACTTGATAGGAGACCCAGGATTCCTGTGGCACGTGGAAAGGGACCCGTGGTCTCCCGTCTCAGCTGGAGAGGCGTCCCAATTGCCCTGCAAAGCCTCGAGGAGAATCCCGAGTTGTCCCTCGCAACTAGGCAGGAGTCCTGACATGGCTGAACACACACGTGTGTGGAAGGGCCATCCCCGTCGTAACTCGAGAATATACCCCAGGTTCCCGCCGCAACTCGAGAAAAACCATGAGACTTCCCCCTCGCCGTGAGATGAGGCCCGATTCCCCTGCACTGCGTGAAGAGCAATTCCGTGTTGCACATCACACATGACAGGAGCCTTGATTTCCTTGATGGCACTCCAGAGAAACCCCAAGGACACTGTTTCAAGGCTAGAGGGATCCTGAGGTCACTGTAGCAACACGAAAGAGCTCCGTGGACCAAGAATCAACACGAGATGAGAGGTTAGTCCCTGGCTTTGACTCCAGAGGAATACCACCTTACCAGAAGCACCTCAAGAGGAGGCTTCTCTCAGCTCTAGGTATGTGAGAGGGATCCTGAGTTTGCGGCCTCAAGTGGAATGGACACCGCGATGCCCTGACTCGAAATAAGGCCGAATATCCCTGCAGTGACTTGAATGCAGGCTCGTCTTGCATCTCCCAAGAAGAAAGGATGTCTGAATCCCCTGTGGAGACCACAGAGAAACACCTAGTTCCCCACCTCATGGCGACCGGAGGCCTCACATCCTTTGAAAACTCCAGAGGTACGCGGAGATCAGTGCCTCCAAAGGAGACGATGCCTGACTCCTCGTGAAACTTGATAGGAGTCCCAGGATTCTTGTGGCACGTGGAAAGGGACCCTTGGTCTCCCGCCTCAGCTGGAGAGGCGTTCCAATTGCCCTGCCAAGCCTCGAGGAGAATCCCGAGTTGTCCCTCGCAACTAGGCAGGAGTCCTGACGTGGCTGAACAAACACGTGGGTGGAAGGGCCATCCCCGTCGTAACTCGAGAATATACCCCAGGTTCCCGCCGCAACTCGAGAAAAACCATGAGACTTCCCCCTCGATGCGAGATGAGGCCCGATTTCCCTGTACTGCATGCAGAGCAATTCCGTCTTGCACATCACACATGAAAGGAGCCTTGATTTCCTTGATGGCACTCCAGAGAAACCCCAAGAACACTGTTTCAAGGATAGAGGGATCCTGAGGTCACTGTAGCAACACGAAAGAACTCTGTGGACCAAAAATCAACTCGAAAAGAGAGGTTAGTCCCTGGATTCGTCTCCAGAGGAATACCACCTTACCACAAGCACCTCAAGAGGAGGCTTCTCTCAGCTCTAGGTATGTGAGAGGGACCCTGAGTTTGCGGCCTCAAGTGGAATGGACACTGCGATGCCCTGACTCGAAATAAGGCCGGATATCCCTGCAGTGACTTCAATGCAGGCTCGTCTTGCATCTCCCAGGACGAAAGGATGTCTGAATCCCCTGTGGAAAGCACAGAGAAAGACTTAGTTCCCCACCTCATCGCGACCAATAGCCTCACATCCTTTGAAAACTCCAGAGGTACGCGGAGATCAGTGCCTCCAAAGGAGATGATGCCTGACTCCTCGTGAAACTTGAAAGGAGTCCCAGGATTCCTGTGGCACTTGGAAAGGGACACTTGGTCTCCCGCCTCAGCTGGAGAGGCGTCCCAATTGCCCTGCCAAGCCTCGAGGAGAATCCCGAGTTGTCCCTCGCAATTAGGCAGGAGTCCTGACGTCGCTGAAGAAACACGTGGGTGGAAGGGCCATCCCCGTCGTAACTCGAGAATATACCCCAGGTTCCCGCCGCAACTCGAGAAAAACCATGAGACTTCCCCCTCGCCGCGAGATGAGGCCCGATTCCCCTGCACTGCGTGCAGAGAAATTCCGTGTTGCACATCACACATGAAAGGAGCCTTGATTTCCTTGATGGCACTCCAGAGAAACCCCAAGAACACTGTTTCAAGGCTAGAGGGATCCTGAGGTCACTGTAGCAACACGAAAGAGCTCCGTGGGCCAAAAATCAACTCGAGATGAGAGGTTAGTCCCTGGCTTCGACTCCAGAGGAATACCACCTTACCACAAGCACCTCAAGAGGAGGCTTCTCTCAGCTCTAGGTATGTGAGAGGGACCCTGAGTTTGCGGCCTCAAGTGGAATGGACACCGCGATGCCCTGACGCGAAATAAGGCTGGATATTCCTGCAGTGACTTGAATGCAGGCTCGTCTTGCATCTCCCAAGAAGAAAGGATGTCTGAATCCCCTGTGGAGACCACAGAGCAAGACCTAGTTCCCGACCTCATCGCGACCGGAGGCCTCACATCCTTTGAAAACTCCAGAGGTACGCGGAGATCAGTGCCTCCAAAGGAGACGATGCCTGACTCCTCGTGAAACTTGATAGGAGTCCCAGGATTCTTGTGGCACGTGGAAAGGGACCCTTGGTCTCCCGCCTCAGCTGGAGAGGCATTCCAATTTCCCTGCCAAGCCTCGAGGAGAATCCCGAGTTGTCCCTCGCAACTAGGCAGGAGTCCTGACGTGGCTGAACAAACACGTGGGTGGAAGGGCCATCCCCGTCGTAACTCGAGAATATACCCCAGGTTCCCGCCGCAACTCGAGAAAAACTATGAGACTTCCACCTCGATGCGAGATGAGGCCCGATTTCCCTGTACTGCGTGCAGAGCAATTCCGTCTTGCACATCACACATGAAAGGAGCCTTGATTTCCTTGATGGCACTCCAGAGAAACCCCAAGAACACTGTTTCAAGGATAGAGGGATCCTGAGGTCACTGTAGCAACACGAAAGAACTCTGTGGACCAAAAATCAACTCGAAAAGAGAGGTTAGTCCCTGGATTCGTCTCCAGAGGAATACCACCTTACCACAAGCACCTCAAGAGGAGGCTTCTCTCAGCTCTAGGTATGTGAAAGGGACCCTGAGTTTGCGGCCTCAAGTGGAATGGACACTGCGATGCCCTGACTCGAAATAAGGCCGGATATCCCTGCAGTGACTTCAATGCAGGCTCGTCTTGCATCTCCCAGGACGAAAGGATGTCTGAATCCCCTGTGGAAAGCACAGAGAAAGACTTAGTTCCCCACCTCATCGCGACCGATAGCCTCACATCCTTTGAAAACTCCAGAGGTACGCGGAGATCAGTGCCTCCAAAGGAGATGATGCCTGACTCCTCGTGAAACTTGATAGGAGTCCCAGGATTCCTGTGGCACTTGGAAAGGGACACTTGGTCTCCCGCCTCAGCTGGAGAGGCGTCCCAATTGCCCTGCCAAGCCTCGAGGAGAATCCAGAGTTGTCCCTCGCAACTAGGCAGGAGTCCTGACGTCGCTGAAGAAACACGTGGGTTGAAGGGCCATCCCCATCGTAACTCGAGAATATACCCCAGGTTCCCGCCGCAACTCGAGAAAAACCATGAGACTTCCCCCTCGCCGCGAGATGAGGCCCGATTCCCCTGCACTGCGTGCAGAGCAATTCCGTGTTGCACATCACACATGAAAGGAGCCTTGATTTCCTTGATGGCACTCCAGAGAAACCCCAAGAACACTGTTTCAAGGCTAGAGGGATCCTGAGGTCACTGTAGCAACACGAAAGAACTCCGTGGGCCAAAAATCAACTCGAGATGAGAGGTTAGTCCCTGGCTTCGACTCCAGAGGAATACCACCTTACCACAAGCACCTCAAGAGGAGGCTTCTCTCAGCTCTAGGTATGTGAGAGGGACCCTGAGTTTGCGGCCTCAAGTGGAATGGACACCGCGATGCCCTGACGCGAAATAAGGCCGGATATCCCTGCAGTGACTGGAATGCAGGCTCGTCTTGCATCTCCCAAGACGAAAGGGTGTCTGAATCCCCTGTGGAGACCACAGAGAAAGACCTAGTTCCCCACCTCATCGCGACAGGAGGCCTCAAATCCTTTGAAAACTCCAGAGGTATGTGGAGATCAGTGCCTCCAAAGGAGACGATGCCTGACTCCTCGTGAAACTTGATAGGAGACCCAGGATTCCTGTGGCACGTGGAAAGGGACCCGTGGTCTCAAGTCTCAGCTGGAGAGGCGTCCCAATTGCCCTGCAAAGCCTCGAGGAGAATCCCGAGTTGTCCCTCGCAATTAGGCAGGAGTCCTGACATGGCTGAACACACACGTGTGTGGAAGGGCCATCCCCGTCGTAACTCGAGAATATACCCCAGGTTCCCGCCGCAACTCGAGAAAAACCATGAGACTTCCCCCTCGCCGCGAGATGAGGCCCGATTCCCCTGCACTGCGTGCAGAGCAATTCCGTGTTGCACATCACACATGAAAGGAGCCTTGATTTCCTTGATGGCACTCCAGAGAAACCCCAAGAACACTGTTTCAAGGCTAGAGGGATCCTGAGGTCACTGTAGCAACACGAAAGAGCTCCGTGGACCAAGAATCAACACGAGATGAGAGGTTAGTCCCTGGCTTTGACTCCTGAGGAATACCACCTAACCACAAGCACCTCAAGAGGAGGCTTCTCTCAGCTCTAGGTATGTGAGAGGGATCCTGAGTTTGCGGCCTCAAGTGGAATGGACACCGCGATGCCCTGACTCGAAATAAGGCTGAATATCCCTGCAGTGACTTGAATGCAGGCTCGTCTTTCATCTCCCAAGATGAAAGGATGTCTGAATCCCCTGTGGAAACCACAGAGAAAGACCTAGTTCCCCACCTCATGGCGACCGGAGGCCTCACATCCTTTGAAAACTCCAGAGGTACGCGGAGATCAGTGCCTCCAAAGGAGACGATGCCTGACTCCTCGTGAAACTTGATAGGAGTCCCAGGATTCCTGTGGCACGTGGAAAGGGACCCTTGGTCTCCCGTCTCAGCTGGAGAGGCGTCCCAATTGCCTTGCCAAGCCTCGAGGAGAATCCCGAGTTGTGTCTCGCAACTAGGCAAGAGTCCTGACGTGGCTGAAGAAACACGTGTGTGGAAGGGCCATCCCCGTCTTAACTCGAGAATATACCCCAGGTTCCCGCCGCAACTCGAGAAAAACCATGAGACCTCCCCCTCGCCGCGAGATGAGGCCCGATTCCCCTGCACTGCGTGCAGAGCAATTCCGTGTTGCACATTACACATGAAAGGAGCCTTGATTTCCTTGATGGCACTCCAGAGAAACCCCAAGAACACTGTTTCAGGGCTAGAGGGATCCTGAGGTCACTGTAGCAACACGAAAGAGCTCCGTGGACCAAGAATCAACACGAGATGAGAGGTTAGTCCCTGGCTTTGACTCCTGAGGAATACCACCTTACCACAAGCACCTCAAGAGGAGGCTTCTCTCAGCTCTAGGTATGTGAGAGGGATCCTGAGTTTGCGGCCTCAAGTGGAATGGACACCGCGATGCCCTGACTCGAAATAATGCCGAATATCCCTGCAGTGACTTGAATGCAGGCTCGTCTTGCATCTCCCAAGAAGAAAGGATGTCTGAATCCCCTCTGGAGACCACAGAGAAACACCTAGTTCCCGACCTCATCGCGACCGGAGGCCTCACATCCTTTGAAAACTCCAGAGGTACGCGGAGATCAGTGCCTCCAAAGGAGACGATGCCTGACTCCTCGTGAAACTTGATAGGAGTCCCAGGATTCTTGTGGCACGTGGAAAGGGACCCTTGGTCTCCCGCCTCAGCTGGAGAGGCATTCCAATTTCCCTGCCAAGCCTCGAGGAGAATCCCGAGTTGTCCCTCGCAACTAGGCAGGAGTCCTGACGTGGCTGAACAAACACGTGGGTGGAAGGGCCATCCCCGTCGTAACTCGAGAATATACCCCAGGTTCCCGCCGCAACTCGAGAAAAACCATGAGACTTCCACCTCGATGCGAGATGAGGCCCGATTTCCCTGTACTGCGTGCAGAGCAATTCCGTCTTGCACATCACACATGAAAGGAGCCTTGATTTCCTTGATGGCACTCCAGAGAAACCCCAAGAACACTGTTTCAAGGATAGAGGGATCCTGAGGTCACTGTAGCAACACGAAAGAACTCTGTGGACCAAAAATCAACTCGAAAAGAGAGGTTAGTCCCTGGATTCGTCTCCAGAGGAATACCACCTTACCACAAGCACCTCAAGAGGAGGCTTCTCTCAGCTCTAGGTATGTGAAAGGGACCCTGAGTTTGCGGCCTCAAGTGGAATGGACACTGCGATGCCCTGACTCGAAATAAGGCCGGATATCCCTGCAGTGACTTCAATGCAGGCTCGTCTTGCATCTCCCAGGACGAAAGGATGTCTGAATCCCCTGTGGAAAGCACAGAGAAAGACTTAGTTCCCCACCTCATCGCGACCGATAGCCTCACATCCTTTGAAAACTCCAGAGGTACGCGGAGATCAGTGCCTCCAAAGGAGATGATGCCTGACTCCTCGTGAAACTTGATAGGAGTCCCAGGATTCCTGTGGCACTTGGAAAGGGACACTTGGTCTCCCGCCTCAGCTGGAGAGGCGTCCCAATTGCCCTGCCAAGCCTCGAGGAGAATCCAGAGTTGTCCCTCGCAACTAGGCAGGAGTCCTGACGTCGCTGAAGAAACACGTGGGTTGAAGGGCCATCCCCATCGTAACTCGAGAATATACCCCAGGTTCCCGCCGCAACTCGAGAAAAACCATGAGACTTCCCCCTCGCCGCGAGATGAGGCCCGATTCCCCTGCACTGCGTGCAGAGCAATTCCGTGTTGCACATCACACATGAAAGGAGCCTTGATTTCCTTGATGGCACTCCAGAGAAACACGAAGAACACTGTTTCAAGGCTAGAGGGATCCTGAGGTCACTGTAGCAACACGAAAGAGCTCCGTGGGCCAAAAATCAACTCGAGATGAGAGGTTAGTCCCTGGCTTCGACTCCAGAGGAATACCACCTTACCACAAGCACCTCAAGAGGAGGCTTCTCTCAGCTCTAGGTATGTGAGAGGGACCCTGAGTTTGCGGCCTCAAGTGAAATGGACACCGCGATGCCCTGACTCGAAATAAGGCCGGATATCCCTGCAGTGACTGGAATGCAGGCTCGTCTTGCATCTCCCAAGACGAAAGGGTGTCTGAATCCCCTGTGGAGACCACAGAGAAAGACCTAGTTCCCCACCTCATCGCGACAGGAGGCCTCAAATCCTTTGAAAACTCCAGAGGTATGCGGAGATCAGTGCCTCCAAAGGAGACGATGCCTGACTCCTCGTGAAACTTGATAGGAGACCCAGGATTCCTGTGGCACGTGGAAAGGGACCCGTGGTCTCCCGTCTCAGCTGGAGAGGCGTCCCAATTGCCCTGCAAAGCCTCGAGGAGAATCCCGAGTTGTCCCTCGCAACTAGGCAGGAGTCCTGACATGGCTGAACACACACGTGTGTGGAAGGGCCATCCCCGTCGTAACTCGAGAATATACCCCAGGTTCCCGCCGCAACTCGAGAAAAACCATGAGACTTCCCCCTCGCCGCGAGATGAGGCCCGATTCCCCTGCACTGCGTGAAGAGCAATTCCGTGTTGCACATCACACATGACAGGAGCCTTGATTTCCTTGATGGCACTCCAGAGAAACCCCAAGGACACTGTTTCAAGGCTAGAGGGATCCTGAGGTCACTGTAGCAACACGAAAGAGCTCCGTGGACCAAGAATCAACACGAGATGAGAGGTTAGTCCCTGGCTTTGACTCCTGAGGAATACCACCTTACCACAAGCACCTCAAGAGGAGGCTTCTCTCAGCTCTAGGTATGTGAGAGGGACCCTGAGTTTGCGGCCTCAAGTGGAATGGACACCGCGATGCCCTGACTCGAAATAAGGCCGAATATCCCTGCAGTGACTTGAATGCAGGCTCGTCTTGCATCTCCCAAGAAGAAAGGATGTCTGAATCCCCTGTGGAGACCACAGAGAAACACCTAGTTCCCCACCTCATGGCGACCGGAGGCCTCACATCCTTTGAAAACTCCAGAGGTACGCGGAGATCAGTGCCTCCAAAGGAGACGATGCCTGACTCCTCGTGAAACTTGATAGGAGTCCCAGGATTCTTGTGGCACGTGGAAAGGGACCCTTGGTCTCCCGCCTCAGCTGGAGAGGCGTTCCAATTGCCCTGCCAAGCCTCGAGGAGAATCCCGAGTTGTCCCTCGCAACTAGGCAGGAGTCCTGACGTGGCTGAACAAACACGTGGGTGGAAGGGCCATCCCCGTCGTAACTCGAGAATATACCCCAGGTTCCCGCCGCAACTCGAGAAAAACCATGAGACTTCCCCCTCGATGCGAGATGAGGCCCGATTTCCCTGTACTGCATGCAGAGCAATTCCGTCTTGCACATCACACATGAAAGGAGCCTTGATTTCCTTGATGGCACTCCAGAGAAACCCCAAGAACACTGTTTCAAGGATAGAGGGATCCTGAGGTCACTGTAGCAACACGAAAGAACTCTGTGGACCAAAAATCAACTCGAAAAGAGAGGTTAGTCCCTGGATTCGTCTCCAGAGGAATACCACCTTACCACAAGCACCTCAAGAGGAGGCTTCTCTCAGCTCTAGGTATGTGAAAGGGACCCTGAGTTTGCGGCCTCAAGTGGAATGGACACTGCGATGCCCTGACTCGAAATAAGGCCGGATATCCCTGCAGTGACTTCAATGCAGGCTCGTCTTGCATCTCCCAGGACGAAAGGATGTCTGAATCCCCTGTGGAAAGCACAGAGAAAGACTTAGTTCCCCACCTCATCGCGACCAATAGCCTCACATCCTTTGAAAACTCCAGAGGTACGCGGAGATCAGTGCCTCCAAAGGAGATGATGCCTGACTCCTCGTGAAACTTGAAAGGAGTCCCAGGATTCCTGTGGCACTTGGAAAGGGACACTTGGTCTCCCGCCTCAGCTGGAGAGGCGTCCCAATTGCCCTGCCAAGCCTCGAGGAGAATCCAGAGTTGTCCCTCGCAACTAGGCAGGAGTCCTGACGTCGCTGAAGAAACACATGGGTGGAAGGGCCATCCCCGTCGTAACTCGAGAATATACCCCAGGTTCCCGCCGCAACTCGAGAAAAACCATGAGACTTCCCCCTTGCCGCGAGATGAGGCCCGATTCCCCTGCACTGCGTGCAGAGAAATTCCGTGTTGCACATCACACATGAAAGGAGCCTTGATTTCCTTGATGGCACTCCAGAGAAACCCCAAGAACACTGTTTCAAGGCTAGAGGGATCCTGAGGTCACTGTAGCAACACGAAAGAGCTCCGTGGGCCAAAAATCAACTCGAGATGAGAGGTTAGTCCCTGGCTTCGACTCCAGAGGAATACCACCTTACCACAAGCACCTCAAGAGGAGGCTTCTCTCAGCTCTAGGTATGTGAGAGGGACCCTGAGTTTGCGGCCTCAAGTGGAATGGACACCGCGATGCCCTGACGCGAAATAAGGCTGGATATTCCTGCAGTGACTTGAATGCAGGCTCGTCTTGCATCTCCCAAGAAGAAAGGATGTCTGAATCCCCTGTGGAGACCACAGAGCAAGACCTAGTTCCCGACCTCATCGCGACCGGAGGCCTCACATCCTTTGAAAACTCCAGAGGTACGCGGAGATCAGTGCCTCCAAAGGAGACGATGCCTGACTCCTCGTGAAACTTGATAGGAGTCCCAGGATTCTTGTGGCACGTGGAAAGGGACCCTTGGTCTCCCGCCTCAGCTGGAGAGGCATTCCAATTTCCCTGCCAAGCCTCGAGGAGAATCCCGAGATGTCCCTCGCAACTAGGCAGGAGTCCTGACGTGGCTGAACAAACACGTGGGTGGAAGGGCCATCCCCGTCGTAACTCGAGAATATACCCCAGGTTCCCGCCGCAACTCGAGAAAAACTATGAGACTTCCACCTCGATGCGAGATGAGGCCCGATTTCCCTGTACTGCGTGCAGAGCAATTCCGTCTTGCACATCACACATGAAAGGAGCCTTGATTTCCTTGATGGCACTCCAGAGAAACCCCAAGAACACTGTTTCAAGGATAGAGGGATCCTGAGGTCACTGTAGCAACACGGAAGAACTCTGTGGACCAAAAATCAACTGGAAAAGAGAGGTTAGTCCCTGGATTCGTCTCCAGAGGAATACCACCTTACCACAAGCACCTCAAGAGGAGGCTTCTCTCAGCTCTAGGTATGTGAAAGGGACCCTGAGTTTGCGGCCTCAAGTGGAATGGACACTGCGATGCCCTGACTCGAAATAAGGCCGGATATCCCTGCAGTGACTTCAATGCAGGCTCGTCTTGCATCTCCCAGGACGAAAGGATGTCTGAATCCCCTGTGGAAAGCACAGAGAAAGACTTAGTTCCCCACCTCATCGCGACCGATAGCCTCACATCCTTTGAAAACTCCAGAGGTACGCGGAGATCAGTGCCTCCAAAGGAGATGATGCCTGACTCCTCGTGAAACTTGATAGGAGTCCCAGGATTCCTGTGGCACTTGGAAAGGGACACTTGGTCTCCCGCCTCAGCTGGAGAGGCGTCCCAATTGCCCTGCCAAGCCTCGAGGAGAATCCAGAGTTGTCCCTCG